>NW_011494907.1:827858-832040 GCF_000754665.1 Bison bison bison
ACATAGGCAAAACACTCTCCGACATACATCACAGCAGGATCCTCTATGACCCACCTCCCAGAATATTGGAAATAAAAGCAAAAATAAACAAATGGGACCTAATTAAACTTAAAAGCTTCTGCACATCAAAGGAAACTATTAGCAAGGTGAAAAGACAGCCTTCAGAATGGGAGAAAATAATAGCAAATGAAGCAACCAACAAACAACTAATCTCAAAAATATACAAGCAACTCCTACAGCTCAACTCCAGAAAAATAAATGACCCAATCAAAAAATGGGCCAAAGAACTAAATAGACAGTTCTCCAAAGAAGACATACAGATGGCTAACAAACACATGAAAAGATGCTCAACATCACTCATTATCAGAGAAATGCAAATCAAAACCACTATGAGGTACCATTTCACACCAGTCAGAATGGCTGCGATCCAAAAGTCTACAAATAATAAATGCTGGAGAGGGTGTGGAGAAAAGGGAACCCTCTTACACTGTTGGTGGGAATGCAAACTAGTACAGCCACTATGGAGAACAGTGTGGAGATTCCTTAAAAAACTTGAAATAGAACTGCCTTATGATCCAGCAACCCCACTGCTGGGCATACACACTGAGGAAACCAGAAGGGAAAGAGACACGTGTACCCCAATGTTCATCGCAGCACTGTTTATAATAGCCAGGTCATGGAAGCAACCTAGATGTCCATCAGCAGATGAATGGATAAGAAAGCAGTGGTACATATACTCAATGGAGTATTACTCAGCCATTAAAAAGAATACATTTGAATCAGTTCTAATGAGGTGGATGAAACTGGAGCCTATTATACAGAGTGAAGTAAGCCAGAAGGAAAAACATAAATACAGTATACTAACGCATATATATGGAATTTAGAAAGATGGTAACAATAACCCGGTGTACAAGACAGCAAAAGAGACACTGATGTATAGAACAGTCTTATGGACTCTGTGGGAGAGGGAGAGGGTGGGAAGATTTGGGAGAATGGCAATGAAACATGTAAAATATCATGTAGGAAACGAGTTGCCAGTCCAGGTTCGATGCACGATGCTGGATGCTTGGGGCTGGTGTACTGGGACGGCCCAGAGGGATGGTATGGGGAGGGAGGAGGGAGGAGGGTTCGGGATGGGGAACACATGTATACCTGTGGCGGATTCATTTTGATACTTGGCAAAACTAATACAATTATGTAAAGTTTAAAAATAAAATAAAATTAGAAAAAAAAAATGAGCTTGAACACTGGAAGTTCACAGTTCACGTACTGTTGAAGCCTGGCTTGGAGAATTTTGAGCATTACTTTGCTAGTGTGTGAGATGAGTGCAATTGTGCGGTAGTTTGAACATTCTTTGGCATTGCCATTCTTTGGATTGGAATGAAAACTGACCTTTTCCAGTCCTGTGGCCACTGCTGCATTTTCCAATTTTGCTGGCAAATTTCCAAAATTGCTTGCATACTGAGTGCAGCACTTTCACAGCATCATCTTTCAGGATTTGAAATAGCTCTACTGGAATTCCATCACCTCCACTAGCTTTGTTCATAGTGATGCTTTCTAAGGCCCACTTGACTTCTCATTCCAGGATATATAGCTCTAGGTGAGTCATCACAC
The DNA here is from genome assembly GCF_000754665.1 of Bison bison bison. Taxonomy (NCBI): domain Eukaryota; kingdom Metazoa; phylum Chordata; class Mammalia; order Artiodactyla; family Bovidae; genus Bison; species Bison bison. Next base: position 829,473 of record NW_011494907.1, read on the forward strand.
CATTGTGACTCTCTGGGTCGTGAAGATCTTTTTTGTATAGTTCTTCCTTGTATTCTTGCCACCTCTTCTTAATATCTTCTGCTTCTGTTAGGTCCATACCATTTCTGTCCTTTATTGTGTCCATCTTTGCCTGAATTATTCCCTAGGTATCTCGAATTTTCTTGAAGAGATCTCTAGTCTTTCCCATTCTAGTGTTTTCCTCTTATTTCTTTGCACTGTTCACTGAGGACGGCTTTCTTATCTCTCCTTGTCATTCTTTGGAACCCTGCATTCAAGTGGGTATATATTTTCTTTTCTCCTTTGCATTTCACTTCTCTTTTTTCTCAGCTATTTGTAAGGCCTCCTCAGACAACCATTTTTCTTTTTTGCATTTCTTTTTCTTGGAGATGTTCTTGATTACTGCCTCCTGTACAATGTCACAAACCTCCGTCCATAGTTCTTTAGGCACTCTGTCTATCAGATCTAATCCCTTGAATCTTTTTCTCACTTCCCCTGTATAATCGTAATGGATTTGATTTAGGTCATACTTGAATGGTTTAGTGATTTTCCCCACTTTATTCAATTTAAGTCTGAATTTGGCAATAAGGAGTTTATGATCTGAGCCACAGTCAGCTCCCGCTCTTATTTTTGCTAACTGTATAGAGCTTCTCCATCCTTGGCTGCAAATAATATAATCAATCTGGTTTTGGTGTTGACCATCTGGTGACATCCATGTGTAGAGTCTTCTCTTGTGTTGTTGGAAGCAGGTGTTTGCTATGACCAGTGCATTCTCTTGGCAAAACTCTGTTAGCCTTTGACCTGCTTCATTTTGGACTCCAAGGCCAAATTTGCCTGTTATTCCAGGTATTTCTTGACTTCTAATTTTGCATTCCAGTCCCCTATAATGAAAAGGACATCTGTTTTGTGTGTTAGTTCTAGAAGGTCTTGTAGGTCTTCATAGAACTGTTCAACTTCAGCTTCTTCAGTGTTATTGGTTGGGGCATAGACTTGGATTACTGTGATATTGAATGGTTTGCCTTGGAAATGAACAGAGATCATTCTGTTGTTTCTGAGATTGCATCCAAGTTCTATATTTCAGGCTCTATTCAGATTGAGGGCTACTCCATTTCTTCTAAGGGATTCTTGCCCACAGTAGTAGATATAATGTTCATCTGTGTTAAATTCACCCATTCTAGTCCATTCACTGATTCATAAAATGTTGATGTTCATTCTTGCCATCTCCTGTTTGACCACTTCTAATTTACCTTGCAAAAACAAGACTGGGAGCTGACTGTGGCTCAGATCATGAACTCCTTATTGCCAATTTCAGACTGAAATTGAAGAAAGTAGGGAAAACCACTAGACCATTCAGGTATGACCTAAATCAGATCCCTTACGATTATACAGGGGAAGTGAGATATAAATTTTAGGGACTAGATCTGATAAACCGAGTGCCTGATGAACTATGGACGGAGGTTTGTGACATTGTACAGGAGACAGGGATCAAGACCATCCCCAAGAAAAAGAAATGCAAAAAAGCAAAATGGCTGTCTAAGGAGGCCTTACTAATAACTATGAAAAGAAGGGATGCGAAAAGCAAAGGAGAAAAGGAAAGATGTACCCACTTGAATGCAGAGTTCCAAAGAATAGCAAGGAGAGATAAGAAAGCCTTCCTCAGTGATTAATGCAAAGAAATAGAGGAGAACAATAGAATGGGAAAGACTAGAGATCTCTTCAAGGAAATTAGAGATACTAAGGGAACATTTCATGCAAAGATGGGCTCAAAAAAGGACAGAAATGATATGGACCTAACAGAAGCAGAAGCTATTAAGAAGAGGTGGCAAGAATGCATGGAAGAACTATACAAAAAGATCTTCACGACCCAGATAACCATGATGATGTGATCACTCATCTAGAGCCAGACATCCTGGAATGCAAAGTCAAATGGGCCTTAGGAAGCATCACTACGAACAAAGCTGGTAGAGGTGATGGAATCCCAGTTGAGCTATTGCAAACCCTGAAAGATGATGCTGTGAAAGTGCTGCACTCAGTATGCCAGCAAATTTGGAAAATCTCAGCAGTGGCCACAGGACTGGAAAAGGTCAGTTTTCATTCCAATCCCAGAGAAAGGAAATGCCAAAGAATGCTCAAACTACTGCACAATTGCACTCATCTCACATGCTAGTAACGTAATGCTCAAAATTCCCCAAGCCATGCTTCAGCCATATGTGAGATGTGAAATTCCAGATGTTCAAGCTGGTTTTAGAAAAGGCAGAGGAACCAGAGATCAACTTGGCAACATCCATTGGATCATCGAAAAAGCAAAAGAGTTCCAGAAAAACATCTATTTCTGCTTTATTTGCTATGCCAAAGCCTTTGTGTGGATCACCACAAATTGTGGAAAATTCTTCAAGAGATGGGAATACCAGACCACCTGACCTGCCTCTTGAGAAACCTGTATGCAGGTCAGGAAGCAACAGTTAGAACTGGACATGGAACAACAGACTGGTTCCAAATAGGAGGAGTACGTCAAGGCTGTATATTGTCACCCTGTTTATTTAACTTATATGCAGAGTACATCATGAGAAA
>NW_011494907.1:832140-848854 GCF_000754665.1 Bison bison bison
ACAGCATCATGAGAAACGCTGGGCTGGAAGAAGCACAAGCTGGAATCAAGATTGCCAGGAGAAATATCAATAACCTCAGATATGCAGATGATGCCACCCTTATGGCAGAATGTGAAGAACTAAAGATCCTTTTAATGGAAGTGAAAGAGGAGAGTGAAACATTTGATTTAAAGTTCAACCTTCAGAAAACGAAGATCATGGCATCTGGTCCCATCACTTCATGTCAGATAGATGGGGAAACAATGGCAGACTTTATTTTTGGGGCTCCCAAATCACTGCAGATGGTGACCGCAGCCGTGAAATTAAAAGACACTTGCTCCTTGGAAGAGAAGCTTTGACCAACCTAGATAGCATATTAAAATCAGAGACAATGCTTTGCCAACAAAGGTTCGTCTAGTCAAGGCTATGATTTTTCTAGTAGTCATGTATGGATGTAAGAGTTGGACTATAAGGAATGGTGAGCGCCGAAGAATTGATGTTTTTGAACGGTGGTGTTGGAGAAGACTCTTGAGAGTCCCTTGGACTGCAAGGAGATCAAACCAATCAATCCTAAAGGAAATCAGTCCTGAATATTCATTGGAAGGACTGATGTTGAAGCTGAAACTCCAATAGGACACCTGATGCGAAGAGCTGACTCATTGAAAAAGACCCTGATGCTGGGAAAGATTGAAGGTGGGAGGAGAAGGGGACGACAGAGGATGAGATGTTTGAATGGCATCACCGACTCAATGGTCATGAGTTTGAGTTAGCTCCGGGAGTTGGTGATGGACCTGGAGGCCTGGTGTAATGAAGTCCATAGGGTCTCAAAGAGTTGGACATGACTGAGTGAGTGAACTGAACTTAATTTACCTTGATTCATGGACCTAACATTCCAGGTTCCCCTGCAATATTGTTCTTTACCGCATCAGACTTTACTTCGACCACTAGTCACATCCACAATTGCGTGTTGTTTTTTGCTTTGGCTCCATCCCTTCATTCTTTCTGTAGTTATTTCTCCACTGTTCTCCAGTAACATATTGGACAGCTGCCGACCTGGGGAGTTATCAGTTATCTATGGCTGCATAAAAAACCACCCCCACATTTAGTGGCTGAAAACAACAAATTCTGTATATATTCATGGGTCTCTGGGTCAGCCATCTAGACTAGGCCCATCCAGTTGGTTCTCCTGTGGTCTTGGTTGAGGTCACTATGAGGCTGCAGTCATCAGACAGCCTGATACTGGCCTGTGGCTAGGTCACACATCTTCATCAGCTCAGCACAGCCTTCCTCACCTGGCAACAGCATCCAAATGGGCAAGAACAGATGGTGTAAAACCACTCAAAAGTTAAACTCAGAAGTTGCATGACATCAAAGCAAGTCAAAGGGTGGCCTAGAGTTCAAGTCATAAGTGAATGGGCCGCATGATTTAAAGGGAAGAGCTGCAAAGATTTTATGGCCATTTTAATCTACTGCAGGGAGAGAAGGGAAGAGGGAACAAAAGTAGAGAAACATTTACTGAATACCAGTTATGCTCCTCATCAGACACCTTTCAGTAATGATAGCCAGCCTGAGTCGCGGGCTAGGTGTGTGCTGGCCATTATCAACACTCAGATGCATATCTCATCTGTGTTCTGAACAACCTTAGAAGGTAAATAACATTATTATCCCCACTTCTCAGATGAGAGATCAGAGAGGCTAAGGATCTTTTTCAAAACAGCCTCACTTGTCAATGACAGATGGGACATTTGATTTTGAATTTATCCATGCCAGAGAGTAAGCTCTTGATCCTTATGGTTTCACAAATCAGAAAATCCACAGGAAAACTCATTTCCTCTTTGTTTCTCTTTCCTTGGGTGAGAGGCTGATTGACTGGCAGTCAGCAAAGTGGCACTTGGCAGGTGGCTGGGCCACCAAGGGAAACTAATTTATTTGCTTATGGATCATCCCAGGTGGCCCTAGTGGTAAAGAACCCTCCTTTTCAATGAAAGTAGCCATAAGAAATGTGGGTTCAGTCTCTGGGTTGGGAAGATCCCCTGGAGGAGGGCTGGAAACCTGCTCCAGTATTCTTGCCTGGAGAATCCCATTGACAGAGGAGCCTGGGGGGCTACAGTCTGTAGCATCACAAAGAGTCAGCACGACTGAAGTGACTCAGGACACACCTGGATCCTCTGAAAGACCCAAGATATTTCATGGTCTCTGTAGCCTGCCTGTCGGTATCTTCTGATAGCACCCCATTACACTTGGTTAGTGCCATTTCTCTTTTAGAATTTTTCCGCTTGGGGGATAGTACTGATCCAAGCCACAAAGGGATTCAGGGGAGGGCACCTGTCCTAAGAGGTCCAGCTGTACCATGCATGCACTTTTTTGGTTTTAAAGCCTGAGCTCATCACATTTAAACATAATGAGGACCCTAGGAAGCCAGGCGGATTGCTTGTCGTCTCATCACAACGCGTAGCCTCTTGACTTTGCTTCTTCTCCCACAAGTTCACTAAACTCTCATTTTACCCTTTTCCTAGATCACAGTGCTACCCTGGTCCTACTGTGTTCTTAGGGGAAAGGACATTTTTGTGGTTCTACTGTGATTTTCTCCTGAAAACTAAGTGACTTTCTGGTTCCGTTGCCACTAAAATGTAAATTTTTTTAAAAAAACCAAACAAATTAAATATTCATGGAGGCATGTGCTGTAAGACATTGTGATTTTCACTTGCCTTTGGAATAGCTCCCTTTTTTTTTAATAGCTCCTTTTTATTATTTTTTTAAATTTATTTACTACTTCCTTTGGACTAGCTCTCTCTGTCTCTTTTTTAAAATAGCTCCTTAAAAAAAATTCTTTTTATTTATCTGCTACTTTTTGGCTGCACTGGGGCTTTGTTGCTGGGTGCAGGCTTTCCCTAGCTGTAGCAAGCAGGGGCTACTCTCTAGCTGAGGTGCCTGGGCCTCTCACTGCAGGGCTTCTGTTGTGGCGGTGCATGGGCCCCAGGGCATCCAGGCTTTAGGAGCTGTGGCCGTGGGCTTAGTTGCTCTGCGGCATGTGGATTCTTCCCAGACCAGGAAGCAAAACCGTGTCCCCTGCACTGGCAGGCGGATTCTTAACCACTAGACCACCAGGGAAGTCCTTTATCTTATTTCGAATCAAGGTTATTACAGAGAAACTGATGGAGTAACCTTACTGAAAAAATTGTACTTGTCCAAATACCCAGTTTTGGAAATGTTTGTAGCCTGGGTGTCTGTGAACCCTGGGTTAGGAAGACCTGCTGTAAAAGACTTTGAGTCAATGATTCAGAAAAGGGAGCAGAGCAGAGACACAAATGGTGAGGGCTGTGGACCTGTGTTTCTCAGCCATGGTTTTTCATTAGAATCCCCCAGAGAAATTTAAAACAATGGTGATGCCCAGGCTGCGCCGCCCCCCAGCCCCAGACCAGCTAAATCAGAATTTCTGGAAGTGGTTCCTGTGCATCAGAATTTTTTCAAGCTTTCCAAATTATTTCAAATTGCAGCCAAATTTGCTAGACCAACACCACTCAAAACCCAGCTCAGACCCTTACTCGCTGCCTAACGTTGGGAATCCCTGACTCCCATTGTGGGTTTCTGTTTTCTCGACTACAGAATATTGATGATATTAATACTGAACTTAGAGGGTTGTTTGGAGGAAATAAATGGTTTCCTGTATTTAAAGCTTGTAGAACCTGCCACATAATATGCCTTTAACACAGCTATTAATATTTTTATTAGGAAATCACAATAACTTGGTCTCCATCCTTCCAAAGTTTATTCAAGAACATCATTCAGAAGTTGTCGCTGTCTTGTAGTACCAAGGGCGGTTTTTATTTCTTAACATAGGGGAAAACTAAGAGTGAGTGCACCTGCTTGATTTTTTGGGGGGTTGCCAAGTGCCATGTTCACATTTCGAGGGACTGTTCAATCTTCTTGCAGTTGTTCTGTGTTGCTGGTCAAAGGTGCCACGCTGAGCCCTGGAGTTGGTTTTAAAGTCTCATGGTGCAGAGTCCCTGTGCTCTCTGGGATGTGTTTATTTATTTATTTACTTTAGTTGGAGGCTAATTACTTTACAGTATTGTAATGGTTTTTGCCATACATTGACTTGAATCTGCCATGGGTGTACATGTGTTCCCCATCCTGAACCCCCCTCCCACCTCCCTCCCCATCCCATCCCTCTGGGTCATCCCAATGCACCAGCCCCGAGCACCCTGTCTCATGCATCGAACCTGGACTGGCGATCTGTTTCACATATGATAATATACATTATTTTATGTAACATATATTATGTTAACATATTATATTATGAAACATATATTATGTTTAAATGCTATTCTCTCAGATCATCCCACCCTTGCCTTCTCCCACAGAGTCCAAAAGACTGTTCTATACATTTGTATCTCCTTTTCTGTCTCACATATAGGGTTATCGTTACCATCTTTCTACATTCCATATATATGCGTTAGTATACTGTATTGGTATCTTTCATTCTGGCTTACTTCACTCTGTATAATAGGCTCCAGTTTCATCCACCTCATTAGAACTGATTCAAATGTATTCTTTTTAATGGCTGAGTAATACTCCATTGTGTATATGTACCACAGCTTTCTTATCCATTCGTCTGCTGATGGACATCCAGGTTGCTTCCATGTCCTGTCTATTATAAACAGCGCTGCGATGAACATTGGGGTACACATGTCTCTTTCAGTTCTGGTTTCCTTGGTGCGTATGCCCAGCAGTGGGATTGCTGGGTCATAAGGCAGTTCTATTTCCAGTTTTTTAAGGAATCTCCACACTGGTCTTCATAGTGGCTGTACTAGTTTGCATTCCCACCAACAGTGTAAGAGGGTTCCCTTTTCTCCACACCCTCTCCAGCATTCATTGCTTGTAGACTTTTGGATCTCAGCCATTCTGACTGGCGTGAAATGGTGCCTCATTGTGGTTTTGATTTGCATTTCTCTGATAATGAGTGATGTTGAGCATCTTTTCATGTGTTTGTTAGCCATCTGTATGTCTTCTTTAGAGAAATGTCTGTTTAGTTCTTTGGCCAATTTTTGGATTGGGTCATTTATTTTTCTGGAATTGAGCTGCAGTAGTTGCTTGTATATTTTTGAGATAAATTCGTCAGTTGCTTCGTTTACTATTATTTCCTCCCATTCTGAAGGCTGTCTTTTCACTTTGCTTATAGTTTCCTTTGTTGTGCAAAAGCTTTTAAGGTTAATTAGGTCCCATTTGTTTATTTTTGCTTCTATTTCCATTACTCAGGGAGGTGGGTCATAGAGGATCCTGCTGTGATGTATGTCAGAGGCTGTTTTGCCTATGTTCTCCTCTAGAAGTTTTATAGTTTCTGGTCTTACGTCTAAGTCTTTAATCCATTTTGAGTTTATTTTTGTGTATGGTGTTAGAAAGTATTCTAGTTTCATTCTTTTACAAGTGGTTGACCACTTTTCCCAGCATCACTTGTCAAAGAGATTGTCTTTTCTCCGTTGTGTATTCCTGCCTCCTTTGTCAAAGATAAGGTGTCCATAGATGCATAGATTGGGATGTGTTTTATTTCTAGTGCTTATTCAGTCTTTTCCCCCTCCAAGGGTAACTCTGAAGGCTGGGAGGTTGTCTGTGAGCCTCTAGCTGACAAAGGTATCTCTTTCAGGACTTTCTGCATGTAGGTGGAATTTTCGGTACACAGTATCACCAACTTCTCCATAAAATAAATGGGACTGGTGGCAGCTTTAGCTGAGACACTTTGATCTCTTCTGCCAAGCTTGTAAGCATGAACCACATGTTCCACTCTAACTGTACCTCCAAAAGTCAAAACAGAGACTGTGACAGTATGTGCCTGAAAATATCAATCATGTCTTGAAACTATATTCTCTGTCTGTGCTAGGTAGTTTAGAGAAATAGTATAGGCACAGAATTTAGCCAGGCTCGGGCTCAAGGAGACATATGATTGAAATGAAAGGCGTAGAGGAATTGTGGCTTTGTAATAATAAAATAAATTAATGTACAGCCTAATTCTTTAAAGCAGGTGATCCTTAGGTGATCAAGCCTGATTCTATAGCCTTGAAAAGATCAAAATATGTTGGTGAATAGAAATTGCTATACAGGCTATTACTGTAACTTAAGGAAAGTATGAGTTCTTAGATGAAATCAGTGTTTCCTGAATGTTGCACATCAGAATATCTGCCATTAAGAAAAATTATAACTGTAGATTATGTATCTACAGTTTATATAGTTTTATATACTATATATAATTCATATAACATTTTTGAGATATAAATTACATATAATAAAATGCATTAGATCATAAGTGTTCAATTGATGAGTCTGGATTATTCTATCCAATCATATTACCACCAGCCAAAGTAAGATAAAGAACCTTTTTGTCACTCTCAGAAGTTACTTTATGCTTCTTTATATTCAATTCTCTTCTCCCCTGGAGCCAGCACTTTCTGATTTCTATCACTGTAAATTAATTTAGCTTGTTCTCCTACAGTGTATCCTATCTTAGGTCTGGCTTCTTTCACTGAATGTAATGTTGGTGAAATTCGATTATATTGTTATGAAAGATTCCATTTCATTTTTCATTGCTGAGTGCTGTTCCATTGCCTGACTATATAACTATGTCTTTATGTTGATGGACTTTTGGATTATTTCCAGGTTGGAGTTGTGTTTCTAAGGCTTTTATGAACATTCTTATACAAGTCTTTTGTGGACACATCCCTTCACTGCTCTTCAGTCAACATTTAAGAATGAAATTACTGGATCATACGGTAGATGTATATTGTTTAACTTTATAAGAAGTTGCCACTTATTTCACTTGGTATGATAATCTCTAGGTCCATCCATTGGAGAAGGAAATGGCAACCCACTCCAGTATTCTTGCCTGTAGAATCCCATGGACAGAGGAGCCTGCTGGGCTATAGTCCATGAGGTGGCAAAGAGTTGGATGCGGCTACACGACCAACACTTACTTAAGCATTTGTGGTTAGGGTATTGTATACTTATTTATAGTTTATCCAGGCAGATATTTAATTAGCAATCTCAGGAAAGATCCTAAGGTTAATAATAAGCACATGGATTTGTATGATTGTGTTTCTCACACTTCAAGTTTCCTTACCTTTCATTAGTTTATCAATCTTTTAAAAAACTGAGATATAATTTATATACCATAAAGTTCAGCCTTTAAAAAGTGCCCAGTACAGTAGCTTTCAGTCCAATACCAAAGTTGTGCAAGCTTCACCACTAACTTAATTCCACGATATTTCCATCATCCCAAAAGGAAACCCTGCACCCGTTAGCAGTCACTTTCCATTTTTCCCCCATAGCAGCAAATTAATTCATTTTATGTCTATGAACTTGCCTATGTTGGGTGTCTTATATAATGGAGTGATGCAGTATGTAGCCTTTTGGGTCTGGCTTTTTTCATTTACCATAAGGTTTTCAACGTTCATTGATATTGTTTTGTGTATCAGTATTTCATTCACGATATTCCATTGTTTGAAGATTCTAAGTTTTGTTTACACATTCGTTAATTGATGGTCATTTGGATTGTTTCTACTTTTTGGCTATTATGAATGATACTCCTACAGACATTTGTGTGCAGGTTTTTGTATGGACATGTGTTTTCAATGCTCTTGGGTATATGTTTAAGAGTGGAATTATTGGGTTATATGGTAACTCTATCTTTAACCATTTGAAGAACTGCCAGACAGTGTTCCATAGCAGTATGTGAGGGTTCCAAATTTTTCCATGTTCTTTCCAACATTTGTTATTATCTGGTTTTTTAGAGCTATCCTAGGGGGTACAAGGAGAAGGCAATGGCACCCCACTCCAGTACTCTTGCCTGGAAAATCCCATGGATGGAGGAGCCTGGTAGGCTGCAGTCCATGGGGTTGCAAAGAGTTGGACATGACTGAACGACTTTGCTTTCACTTTTCGCTTTCATGCGTTAGAAAAGGAAATGGCAACCCACTCTAGTGTTCTTGCCTGGAGAATCCCAGGGATGGGGGAGCCTGATGGGCTGCCATCTCTGGGGCTGCACAGAGTTAGACACGACTGAAGCAACTTAGCAGCAGCAGGGGGTACAAAGTGGTATCTCATTATGGTTTTTGTTTGCATTTCCTTAATGATTAGTGATATTGAGCATCATTTCATTTACTTATTGGCCATTTGTATAAATGCCTATTCAAATTCTTTGCCTGTAAAAAAAAGGGGAGGGGGTTCTTTGCTTTTGTATAATGAAGTTTTGAGTTCTTTATATATTATGAATACAAGTCCCTTCTCAGACATATGATTTACAATTATTTTCTCCCATTTCTGTAGGTTGTCCTTTTACTTTTTTGATAGTATCCTAGCACAAGTTTTTAAAAATTTTGATGCAGTTCAATTTATCTTTTTTCTTTTGTTGTTTGTGCTTTTTCTTTGTCATATCTAAGAAACCATTGCCTAATGCAAGTAACAAGATCTATGTTCAAGGTTTCTTAAGAGATTTAGCTCTTACACTAGGGTCTTTGATGCATTCTGCATTAATATTTTTATATGTTGTAGAGATCCAACTTCATTCTTTTGCATGTGGATATTCACTTGTTTCAATATAATTTGTTGAAAAACTAGTCTTTCCCCAATGAATCATCTTGGCATCCCTGTTGAAAATCAGTTGATCTTGAATATAAGGAATTATCTTTGGGATCTCACTTCTATTCTATTGACCTGTATGTCTGTCCTTAGGCTAGAACCACACAGTCTTGAAGCCTGTAGCTTTACAGTAAGTTTTGGAATTGGGAAGTATGAGTTCTTCAACTTTGTTCTTTTTAAAAATTGCTTTAGTTATTCTGAGTGTTGCATTTCCATAAGAATTTTAGGATAATTTTTTTCCCCCAAAAAAGTAAGTTGAGATTTTGACAGTGACCACATATATTTTGTTCATCAGCCTGGGGAGTGCTGCCCAGCAGTGACTTCTAGGCTGCTGGCTTTCCTTGAAGTTTGTGGCTGTTAGTTTTCAAGGCTACCATGGAGCTGGGGAGAGGAGATGGATAACAAACAAGTTAAAATACCACAAAACTCTCTGTTCTTACCAAGATTTAGACATTTTTCTTGAATAAACACTCTCCACATTGTTGTAAGAATTTAATTTTCAGAGTTCTTAGTTTATTTTTTGTTAGTATTTTTATTGCTTTTATGAAAGAGGGGATTTTTGGAGGTCTTTATTCCATCTTTCCTGCAAATGTTACTGTCAACTCCTCCACCTTTCCAACTTTGGGAATAGAAGTCCTGCAGAACAATTCTGGCCTAGTCATCTATCAGCTGGTGACCTTAGGAAAGTTACTGAACTCCTCAGAGTCTCAGCTTCTTCTCCTGTCCAGTGAAGCTCCATTGCAGGATATGCAGGAACATTAAGTGACATATAAGATTGCAACACAAACTCTAAGAGCTCTGCATATACATATATTTCCCTAGACTCATCTTCAAGGTGAAGTTCAGTTAATACTAGTATGCGTTGATCTTTTCCTCTCCAGATGCTTAACATCACTTCCTCTTGATGTCCCTAGTTCCCCAGGTTGGAACTTCTATTTTTGTTCTCTGGGATGAACAGACTTTCAGATGCTGCCATGATTCCTGCCTCTTAGGATTCACACCTTGTATAGTCATCTCCCTTTGAAGGTGGGCGGGAACTGTGGCTTCTAACCAGTAGAATATGACAAAGTGATGGGATGTCCCTCCTATGATATTACACTATGTATGGCTCGGTCTTGCTTCTAGACCTTTTCTTTTCTCTCTTGCTGGTTTTGCAGAAGCAAGTTTCCATGGGGTCAGACCCAGCCTACAGAAAGGGCCAGTGGCAAGGAACTGCAGGTGGCCTCTAGGACCTGAGGGTGGCCTTGTTGTGTGGCTACCAGGGGTACCAAAATGAATTCTGCCAACAACTGGAGTGAATTCAGAAGCAGGTCCATTGGCAGTCAATGACTGTGGAGGTTCTCCTAAAAGCCAGAGAGACCAAGTTAAATAATCGCTACTTTGAAAAAAAGGTTCTGAGATAGCAGGAGGTCCGATTCTTATGGCTGACTTATGAAGACGGGGTGAGAAAGCAGTCAAGAGTCTAGGTTGTTGTCTTGCTGGAGAAACAGAAGATGAAAGACTTTGTCCTTCACAGACACATCACAAAGCTTCCTCTCCCCGCTCTCTGCAGTTGGGCAGCAGTTTGCCTTCCTCTCAGGCCTTTCACAGCACCTGATGCACGGCCCTTAGCCAGGTATCAGAGAGGCCCCCCATCAGTGATGCCCCATGGAGCCAGGAAACATCCCACCAGTGGACACCTGCTCACACCCTCGCCCCATGCTGGATGTGGAGAAGGACTGTGCTCCCACCCCAAGAAATGCACCACCACACCCGCCTGGCAGAGTGGGGCTTCTCCAGCTGTCTGGCACATGCCTGCCCCTGTTCATACAAACGAGGCACCTCTGGGGAGGCCAGCTGTGCTCCAGCTGATGACACATGGTGACTGAAGGTGGTGGAGATGAATGAATGTGATGAGCCATCATCCCAGCTGCTCTCATTTCCGCCTTGCTGCCGCAGGCTCTGCTGTCTGCATCTCTGCACAGGCAGGCGTGGCTCCAGGTGGAGGACCGGCTTGGTCCCACTGCAGGTGCCATTCACTGCTTTCCCTGCAGTTCCCCCTGGATCCCATCACCTGGCAGGTTAGCGTGGAAGCTGGTACAATTAGATGTCAGTTTGCTGCCAGGCTGGCAGAGGCCCCCCAGGGCTGTCAGTTGTCGTCTGTGATGACAGCAGGGCTGCTGTGTGCCAGCCCTGAGCATTCTTGGGGCTTTGGCACCTGCACAGGCCTGCCATGCCTTTGTGATGCCTTAACAGCCACAATTAGGGCCACCATGAGCTTACAGGACAGTCCTCACTCTCTTAATATCGTGTCGAAATCTGCGAATGTGAATGAGTTGATTTTTCTGGTGGGAGCATTCGTAGTTTCTATGATATTCTCCGATCAGGAGTTACTGACATTTCTTTTTCCAGCTACTGTTCTAAGCACTTCATATATGTTGATGCCCTTGAACTCTCATAATGACTCACTGAGCTCAGGATTATTATGTTCATTTTATAGGTGAAGAAATTGAGGGCTGGAGATACTAAGTCATTTGTTTAAAATTGCACCTTGAAGAAGGTAGGAGGGCAAAGATTCAAGTTCAGGTTGCACCACATGATTGTCTATGACCCCAGAAAAGATTGTGACACCCTGCTTGGGTGAATCCATTTGGACAATAACATGACTCCCCTGTCCTGAAAGCTCAAGATGCAGCTCTTGTTCCCAGCGTGGTTGTATCTCTTCCCACCTACCAGTGTGATGCATGGCTTTACCTTTACAGGTGACTTGCTCTAGGACGTATTTCTGTATTTTCAGTTTCCCTTCTCCTTACTTTCTGCCTTTCCTTTCCTTCTTTAGGGTTTAGAATAGTCATTGATAATATGTAACTTGATGAAACTTTTTGTATATAAACTTGCATGTAACCACTACTCAGATCATGGTCCATAACTGAAGTCAGCAGACCTTTTCTGTATAGGGTCAGGTAGTAATCATTTATTTTCTTTTTGCCAAACTGTGCAGCATGTGGGATCTTAGTTCCTAGACTAGGGGTCAAACCCATGCCCCTTGCAGTGGAAAGGCAGAGTCTTAACCAGTGGACTGCCAGGGAAGTCCCAGTAAGGACTGCCAGGGAAGTCCCAGCAGGCCATGTGGTCTTTGTTTGCAATACTCAGCTCTACCTGCAGGGCAAAAACCACCATGTCCATGTGCAAATAAGTGGGTGTGGCTGTGTCCCCCCAAAAAAGGTTATGGACCAAAGCGGGCAGTGGGTCAGATTTGGCTCATGGCCTTACTTGCCAAATCTTGTTATGGTGTATTCTTAGCATCTCATAGAGCTCCCTTTTACCTGTTCATGATTGAGAGTAACCCTCCGTATCCATGCAGATGTAACCACTGTTTTGACAGCTGTCATCATTGTGGTTTGTTTTTCTTGTTCTTGGTCTTGGACTTGGTGTGAATGGAATTGTATTCATGTACATACTCCTTTGTGTCTCATTGTCTTCATTCAGCATCATGTGTGATTCATCCATGTTGTTGAATATTTATTATTGCTTTGTAGGTTTCCATTGTGTGACTATACTATCATTTATTTATCTGTTCTCCTGTTGATGAAGATTTGCATTGTTTTCAGTTTGGAGCTATTATGAATACTCCTGGGGGTGAGAAAAAATTCTTCATTTCCTTTTGTGGAATCTATGAAAAGGCAAACGAAACTCTAGATGATATCTTGATTGGTCACCATGTTAATTAAATCAATAAATGGCCTCAGTGAAAACTTTGAAAGCATACCTGAATAGAAGCAGGTTTGCTTACATTATGGATTCTATCTCCATACCTTATTCTTGTTTACAAAAAGTAAAGATATATTTTCAGTGACAATTTAGTGAGTGCCCACTTCCAGGTACAAGGCAATGGACTTGGAACCCAAAGGCCTGCCCTTTCACCCAGGGGATCTGTGAAATGGTAGGAGCCAATGTGTAAGAATAAAAATGCTTATGGACTACAAACTTCTACAGATGTGAGACAGTAGTGTTACTGCACAGAGATACATCAATAATGGTCTCTGTCCTCAAAGAGAACCCAATGTAGTAAAAACAATGACTGTGACGTGTGTTCTGCGAGTATACCAGAAGTCAACACTGAGGAGGTGTCTTGCTTGGACCAGCCGCAGTGCAATGGGGTAGTGAGGATGGCAGAGCCCCTGGGTTTGAGCCACCAGGGTTTGTCGATGGACTGAATATGGGATTATGGGGTATGAGAGAAAGAATCCTGGATGATTATGATTGCAGGGTATTTGCCTGATCTGCAAGACTGATACAATTGCCATTGATTGGTGCAGGAGATCAGAAGAACATTTGTTCTGAGCTGTCCTGTGCGGATGGACAGGATTTCCCTAAGAAGGGGATATAGCGGATTCCATAAAGGGATGCCCATCTCATATAAAGGAGAACTGGGAGAACCTTTGGGGAGTCAGTTGGCCAAAGCTGAGAATGTAGGGAAAATGAACAAAACCACATAAAAAATGGTGGCAGATTTTGTGGACCAGCTGACACACATGGCCATTCTCCTATGTGTCCAGGAAGATGACTGGAGGGTTTCAAGCTGCAGGACCTTAGAGCCTTGGAATAAGCCAATGAGACTCTAAACACTTCTTCCTGACTCTCTTCCTCAGGTCAGTTTGCTCAGTAAGTTACTCTTTGAGGGGAATCCAGAAGTATTGAAGCTACTTTGAAAGAAGTAAGGTAACTGGGGCTGTGTTGATCCTCATATGTCCCGTGTTGGCCCCATGAGCCACTTCAGGAACTGTTTCTGGGGTCTTATTTGTGGCCGCAGGAACTGAGGTGGGGAAGCGGACGATGCCATGCTGAGAATTACAGAAACACTCATTTCCTCAAATGATTCAAGAGCCAAGGGTATCGAAGGAAGGCCAAGCACAAGAGAAAATTTAAAGCAAAATCAGACCTGAACCATAATGTCTGAAGACCTGGGTGTGGTTCTGCCCCAAGTCACACAGTCACTGTGTTCTCTTGGACATGTTACCCACTGAATTTAGTGCCAAGTTCATTTGCAAAACCAAGGTGGTTGTCCCTTCTTGACCGTCCCTCCGGGGCTGTAACGAACGTCGAACAAGGTCCTGTAAGTGGGACGCCGTCACTTGCTGCAGCGGTTCATCCGGCTCCTGTCAGGTCAGTGGATTAGGACAGCAGAGCTGCTCACTTCCGGCAGGGCTAGCCAGTCTGCTTTTCCGGACTTGTGAGTTCTTGTAATTCTGCAGGCCGCCCGGGGCGGGGCAGGCAGGGAGAAGAAGGTAACCCCCAAGGGCTCGCCTTAGAGGGAGACACTGATGTGACAGGGGCTTCCGTTCTGCATGTGGAGCCTGGCTGCTCAGTGTGAGGTTCTTGTCTTCACGGTTCTCTTCTGAGGCCCCCAAGGGTCCCAGGGCACCTTTCTTTCTGAGTTCTTTGCCAATCATGGCCAGTTAGCCAAAGCTCTCTGTGAAAGTTTAGGGAAACCTGAGGAGGCTGGCTTTGACATCTTGGAAAGTGACAGAATGATTCTCTTTTCTGTTTTTGGAGCACTCTGACATACCCTCAGGCAGGCCCGTGGCAGCCCTGGATACAGCTGGAGGACCCTGGCCTCCTCCACTCTGCAGTGCTCACCTGCTTCATTTCAGAAGATGCCTGCGGGCAGAGCTGGGCCTGTTTATTGTCTTCACTCCTGGGCCTCCCTGGCCCTGGAGGAAGAACCTTCTGGAAGCAGACATGTCTGCCCGTGGCAATATATGCATAGTAATTACTGTCCTCTTTCATAAATTATCCAGTGCCTCATCATTAAAGGGGAGCTGCCAGATCACTTTAATAAACAGAAGTTTATAGGAAGGGGTGGTTGATAGTTAAGAGCCAGAAATTTAGTCTTAAGTCAAATTGTGTTCAAATGGTCTCTCTGGCTTTTATGAAACAGAGGCAACCTTGGACTAGTCACTTTACTGTCTGAGCCTCATTTTTCTTGTCTGTGAAGTGGACATAGTCATAAGTATCCTTTAAGACTGCTGTCTTAAAGTAGTCTTAAAGTAGGAAGTCATAAAAATACCTGGAGTAACAGGCAAATTTGACCTTGGATTACAGAATGAAGCAGGGCAAAGGCTAATAGAGTTTTGTCAAGAGAATGCACAGGTCATAGCGAACACCCTCTTCCAACAACACGAGAGACAGCTGTACACATGGACAACACCAGATGGACAATACCGAAATCAGATTGATTATATTCTTTGCAGCCAAAGATGGGGAAGATCTTACAGTCAGCAAAAACAAGACCAGGAGCTGACTGTGGCTCAGATCATGAACTCCTTATTACCAAATTCAGACTTAAATTGAAAGTAGGGAAACCACTAGACCACTCAGGTATGACCTAAATCAAATCCCTTATGATTATACAGTGGAAGTGACAAATAGATTCAAGGGATTAGATCTGATAGACAGAGTGCCTGATGAACTATGGATGGAGGTTTGTGACATTGTACAGGAGACAGAGATCAAGACCATCCCAAAGAAAAAGAAATGTAAGCAAGCAAAACGACTGTCTGGGGAGGCCTTACAAATAGCCGTGAAAAGAAGAGAAGTGAAAAGCAAAGGAGAAAAGGAAAGATATACCCATTTGAATGCAGAGTTCCAAAGGATAGCAAGGAGAGATAGGAAAGCTTTCCTTAGTGATCAGTGCAAAGAAATAGAGGAAAACAATAGAATGGGAAAGACTAGAAATCTCTTCAAGAAAATTAGAGATACCAAGGGAACATTTCATGCAAAGATGGGCTCAATAAAGGACAGAAATGGTATGGGCCTAACAGAAGCATAAGATATTAAGAAGAGGTGGCAAGAATACACAGAGGAACTATACAAAAGGGATCTTCATGACCCAGATAATCATGATGGTGTGATCACTCACCTAGAGCCAAACATCCTGGAATGTGATGTCAAGTGGGCCTTAGGAAGCATCACTAGGAACAAAGCTAGTGGAGGTGATGGAATTCCAGTTGAGCTATTTCAAATCCTGAAAGATGATGCTGTGAAAGTGCTGCATTCAATATGCCAGCAAATTTGGAAAACTCAGCAGCAGCCACAGGACTGGAAAAGGTCAGTTTTCATTCCAATTCCAAAGAATGGCAATGCCAAAGAATGCTCAAACTACCAGACAATTGTATTCATCTCACGCTAGCAAAGTACTGCTCAAAATTCTCAAAGCCAGGCTTCAACAGTATGTGAACTGTGAACTTCCAGTTGTTAAAGCTGTATTTAAAAAAGGCAGAGGAACCAGAGATCAACTTGCTAACATCCCTTGGATCATTGAAAAAGCAAGAGAGTTCCAGAAAAAGTATCTATTTCTGCTTTGTTTACTATGCCAAAGCCTTTGACTGTGTGGATCACAGTAAACTGTGGAAAATTCTTAAAGAGATGGAAACACCAGATCACCTGACCTGCCTCTTGAGAAATCTGTATCCAGGTCAAGGAGCAACAGTTAGACCTGGACATGGAACAACAGACTGGATCCAAATCAGGAAAGGAGTATATCAAGGCTGTATATTGTCACCCTGCTTATTTAACTTATATGCAGAGTACCTCACGAGAAACCTGGGCTGGAAGAAGCACAAGCTGGAATCAAGATTGCTGGGAGAAATATCAATAACCTCAGATATGCAGATGACACCACCCTTATGGCAGAAAGCGAAGAAGAACTAAAGAGCCTCTTGATGAAAGTGAAAGAGGAGAGTAAAAAAGTTGGCTTAAAACTCAACATTCAGAAAACTAAGATCATGGCATTTGGTCCCATCACTTCATGGCAAATAGTTAGGGAAACAATGACAGACTTTATTTTTTTGAGATCCAAAATCACTGCAGATGGTAACTGAGCCATTAAATTAAAAGATGCTTACTCCTTGGAAGAAAAGTTATGACAAACCTAGACATCATATTAAAAAGCAGAGACATTACTTTGCCAATAAAGGTCCAGAAGGAGATCAGCCCTGGGATTTCTTTGGAAGGAATGATGCTAAAGCTGAAACTCCAGTACTTTGGCCACCTCATGCGAAGAGTTGACTCATTGGAAAAGACTCTGATGCTGGGAGGGATTGGGGGCAGGAGGAGAAGGGGACAA
>NW_011494907.1:848954-863844 GCF_000754665.1 Bison bison bison
CTGGATGGCATCACTGACTCGATGGACGTGAGTCTGGGTGAACTCTGGGAGTTGGTGATGGACAGGGAGGCCTGGAGTGCTGCAATTCATGGGGTCGCAAAGAGTCAGACACAACTCAGCGGCTGAACTGAACTGAGTCAAGGCTATGGTTTTTCCAGTAGTCATGTATGGATGTGAGATTTGTACTATAAAGAAAGCTGAGTGCCAAAGAGCAGATTCGTTTGAACTGTGGTGTTGGAGAAGACTCTTGAGAGTCCCTTGGACTGCAAGGAGATCCAACCAGTCCATCCTAAAGAAATGAGTCCTGAATATTCATTGAAGGACTGATGCTGCAGCTAAAACTCCAATACTTTGGCCACCTGATGTGAAGAACTGACTCATTTGAAAAGACCCTGATACTGGGAAAGATTGAAGGTGGGAGGAGAAGAGAATGACAGAGGATGAGATGGCTAGATGGCATCACTGACTCAATGGACATAAGTTTGAGTAAACTCCGGGAGTTGGTGATGGACAGGGAGGCCTAGCATGGGGTCGCAGAGTTGAACACAACTGAGCGACTGAAATGAACTTAACTGAAGTATAATCAGTAAATATTAGCTCATAGGAGATCATAATTTTAGACTTAATTAGAGGTGGTTTGTTGTTATACAGAGGCTATTTAGAGTCAGTAAATGAATTCAGTTTAATTTTTTATTGTCAGTCTAGAAAGTTGGGCTCTGGCCTTTATCACCTGCCAGAATTAGGGAAGAGATTTTAAGATTAGTTACATGAGACTGAGTTTACTCTTTAAAAGGTGATGTTGGAGAAGCTGAAAGGGCAGTGAAGCTGAAAGGAAAAGAAGTGTCTAATTAGCTGAGATTGAGGGATAGCAGAGCCTGGTGGGCTGCCGTCTATGGGGTTGCAGAGTCGGACACGACTGAAGCGACTTAGCAGCAGCAGCAGGATCACTTGGAGTGGGTGGGCAGGAACCAGACAGGACTCCTCACCTGACAGCCCAAACTCTCATCTGCTTACTCAATTTTCTGAACATTGGAAGCAGCACAAGTGCCATAGGAGAGGAGGAAAACCTTTGATGTCCTAAGTCTAGTCAACCCTTCCTGTTCAGGTTTGGGAAGAGGCTGAGGGGCACTGGTGTTTTATCTTTACATTGTTAAAAACAGTACTAACAATGAACACTGAAAACTGTTGGAGAGGTTCTATGAATCTGCAGCTTATGGGAATCATCTCTGATAGTTACTACATAAGATGTACTAGTCTCATTCCCCACTGAGAGCGGGTCACTAGCTGCCCAGGGGCGTTAAATAACTCACTCAAGTACCCACAGCCAGTTGAGATTCTAACCCAGGGAGCTCATGCTCTTACACCGTGCTCCACTGCCTGTTGGAGCTTCCCTCGTAGCTCAGTTGGTAAAGAATCTGCCTGCAATGCAGGAGACCTGGGTTCAATTCTTGGGTTGGGAAGATCCCCTGGAGAAGGAAATGGCAACCCACTCCAGTATTCTTGCCTGGAGAATCCCACGGACAGAGGAGCCTGGCAGGCTATAATCCACGGGGTCGCAAGAGTCGGACACGATTTAGGGACTAAAGCACCACTGCCACCACTGCCTCTTATAAGCAAAGTCGGCCTAGAAGTACCTTGAATGTTTACAAGCTTCTTCCTCCAGGTAAGACTAAGTCAAGATCATTTTATATTTATAATGTGCACTGTTCTGAGTCAGATGAGCAGAGTATGTTCAAATGTTCATAGAAAATGTCACGGGCTCTTCCTTTTCGGGAATAAGAGGTTCCTATACATTGTTAACCCAAATGTCTGTTTTCCTCAGTTCTGTTCACAAGAGGCGTGGAAAATCCGTTCACAATGCCTTCTTGGGAAAAAGGAGAAGACAACAGCTTAACAGTGTAGTTTGGGGACTCATCAGTGGTCCTTCTTCTGTAAGGCATCCTTTCTTCATTCACTCATTGTTCATTCATTCATTATTTCAATTAAGAATTTATCACATACTATACTTTCTTCTAGTTTCTATCTTTAGATTGTGTTAGTCACTCCATTGTGTCTAACTCTTTGTGACCCCGTGGACTATAACCCACCAGGCTCCTCAGTCCATGGGGTTCTCCAGGCAAGAATACTGGAGTGTGTAGCCATTCCATTCTCCAGGGGATCCTTCCAACCCAGGGATCAAACCTGGGTGTCCTGTATTGCAGGAAGATTCTTTACCATCTGAGCCACCAGAGAAGCCCTGTCTTTAGTTTGATTGTCTTCTAAAAGTTTCAACACACTTTAATGTAGTCTGTAAAAGAAGTATAATAGAGTGGACTCTAACTGAGCCCAGAAGGAATTCACAACTCTTGGGAATATCATCCTTTCTATAAACTAGGGCACTCCCAAGGGCAACTGAAGGCTAAGTTTGTCATGCCTAGAGCAGGTAAGATTTTTGTTTCTTTTTTTTTTTTAATTTAGGGGTAGCCGGGCCCGGAGCCGCCGTCACGGCCGCGACCGCCCCGCGGGGCCGGCCCGGGCCGCGCTCTCGCGGCTCCGCCTCTCCTCGCCGCCGCGGCCCGCGTCGGATCGGGGCTGGAAAATGGCGAGAGATGCCGAGGCCTCAACGAGCGGTGCTGCGGCGGCCTGGGCGGCCGCTCCCTTTGTAACTGACTCCACCCAAGATTTTTGTTTCTTAAGATAAATGGCCAACAGGTATATGCTAAAGTTCTCAGTGTCACTAATAATCAGGGAAATGCAAATCAAAGCCATGGTGAGATATCACCTTGTACCTGTTAGAATGGCTATTATCAAAAAGACAAAGGATAACAAGTTTTGATGAGGTTGTAGAGAAAAGGGAACCCTTTTGCACTGTCGATGGGAATGTAAATTGCTGCAGCCATTATGGAAAACAGGATGGTGGTTCCTCAAAAAATTAGAAATAGAACTACTGTATGATACAGCAATTCTGCTTGTAGGAATATATCCAGAGGAAATAGAACCAGTATCTTGAAGAAATATCTGCGCTCCCATGTTCATCACGGCTTTGTTCACAATAGCCAAGACGTAGAAACAAAGTATTCACTGATGAATGATATAGAAAGTGATATATATGACATATACATTTCATTATCTATGATAGACTATTATCTGTCTATTTATAGACAGACAATGAAATTTTATTCGGCCTCAAAGGAAATTTTATCATTTGTAACAACATGAATGAAACATGGAGGACGTTTTGCTGAGTGAAATAAGTCAGAGAAAGACAGATACTGCATGATTTCACTTATATGTGGAATCTAAAAATGTCAGACTCTTAGAAACAGAGGGTATACTGGTGGTTACCAGGGATGGAATGGAGGAAATGGGGAGATGTTGGTCACGAGGTACAAAGATTCAGATATGGAGGAGGGATAAGTCCTGGAGATTAAAGTACAGCATCGTGACTTTAGCTAACGATACTGTACTGTACACTTGAAATGTTCTAAGAGAGTAGATCTTAGTTGTTCTCACTAAAAAGATAACTATGTGAGGTGATGGATATGTTCATTGTTGTTGGTTAGTTGCTAAGTTGTGTCTGACTCTTGTGACCCCATGGACTATAGCCTGCCAGGCTCCTCTGTCCATGGAATTCTCCAGGCAAGAATAGTGGAGTGGGTTGTCGTTTTCTTCTCCAGGGGATCTTCCTGACCCACAGGGTTCAAACCCATATCTCCTGCATTGGCAGGTGGTTTCTTTACCACTGAGCCCCCAGGGAAGCCTGGATATGTTAATTACCTTATGGTAATGGTAGGAAGTGAAGAGGAACTAAAAAGCCTCTTGATGAAAGTGAAAGAGGAGAGTGAAAAAGTTGGCTTAAAGCTCAACATTCAGAAAATGAAGATCGTGGCATCTGGCCCCATCACTTCATGGGAAATAGATGGGGAAACAGTGGAAACAGTGTCAGACTTTATTTTTTGGGGCTCCAAAATCACTGCAGATGGTGATTGCAGCCATGAAATTAAAAGACGCTTACTCCTTGGAAGGAAAGTTATGACCAACCTAGATAGCATATTGAAAAGCAGAGACATTACTTTGCCAACAAAGGTCCGTCTAGTCAAGGCTATGGTTTTTCCAGTGGTCATGTATGGATGTGAGAGTTGGACTGTGAAGAAAGCTGAGCACCAAAGAATTGATGCTTTTGAATTGTGTTGGAGAAGACTCTTGAGAGTCCCTTGGAGTGCAAGGAGATCCAACCAGTCCATTCTAAATGAGATCAGTCCTGGTGTTCATTGGAAGGACTGATGCTGAAGCTGAAACTCCAGTACTTTGGCCACCTCATGCAAAGAGTTGACTCATTGGAAAAGACTCTGATGGCTGGGAGGGATTGGGGGCAGGAGGAGAAGGGGACAACAGAGGATGAGATGGCTGTATGGCATCACCGACTCGATGGACATGGGTTTGAGTGAACTCCGGGAGTTGGTGATGAACAGGGAGGCCTGGTGTGCTACAATTCATGGGGTTCCAAAGAGTCGGACATGACTGAGCGACTGAACTGAACTGAAACCTTTTAAAATGTAAATGTGCATCCAAAAATCACATTGTATGTCTTAAACGTATACAATTTTTAATTGTTAATTACCCCACAGTAAAGCTAGGATTAAAAAAAAGAGAGTTTAGGAGCAGTGGCTATAAGGATTTTGCTTAGTGCAGGTCTATAGCAAGTATTCAGTGAAAAATAGCTATTAAGTTTTGTCATTTAGTCAAACTGCTTAAACCAACTGTGATGATTCATTGCATTTTGAGAACTTTTAAAATAATTCTGCTTTATATGGGGAAAATCCAATGGCTTTTGAGCTGGAGAATATGGATTTGAATGCTGGCTCTGTCATTTAGCTGCCAGTTCTTGGGCAGATGTTTTCACCTCCTCTGCCTCTTTGTGTTTTCATCTCCACCCAGTAGTAACATTTACTGAGCATTTCTTATGAACTCCACTTTTGGCTTAGGTTTTCAGAAGATTAAAATATAGTAAATTAAGATCTGATTCTTGTCCTGACATTTCTTCTAGCATGGCTGGGAAACTGAGGGGGTGTGGCCAAAGGTGAAATCCTGGGACAAACAGATCTTTACGATGCAGAGATGTTGAGAGCAAGGGAAGATGAACAGGGCTTCACAAACTGTGGGACACGGGCTGAGCCTCCAAGGTGAGGAAGTGTTAGGCACAAACCAGCCATTTAAGCAGGAGCTGGGAAAGGAGCATTGTGGACTCTGGCTGGAATAGCAGGGTGTGTGCAGAGGAATTGAGACCAGCCTCCCCAGCGCAGAGTGCTGGGTTTGCAGTAGTTGAGTGAGGAAGGTTCACAAGAATTGCTGGGTCTTTTTAGGAGTGCCTGTAAAAGTCAAACCCATGAATTTCATTGTTCCTCTTTCTTGTTCTGGGTCACCTTCCATGTGATGAACCAGAAGGAGCTTTGTTTTGTTTGCTTTGACAAAACTTTCAAAAGGAAAGGTGATAATGAAGGTGTTCCCAGGAGCCATGTTCTCCTTTCTTAGGGGATTAATCAGAAAGTGGCCAGAAGCATGTTAGTGCCTGTGTGGACTGCAGGAGGTGGTGTCTATTGGGATGCAGAACCTGCTCTCAAAGGCAGAGCCGGTCTCAAAGAGACAAGCTAGGATTTCTGATTTTCATTTCTGATGACTCCTTCTGACTTATCAAACTTCTAAGATGCTTTCTATCGGGTCTATAGTTCTTGAATGGAGAAGGAAATGGCAACCCACTCTAGTATTCTTGCCTGGGGAATCCCAGGGACAGAGGAGCCTGGTGGGCTGCCGTCTATGGGGTCACACAGAGTCAGACACGACTGAAGCGACTTTGAAGCAGCAGCAGCATACTTCTTGAAAGTTTTCCAAAGAAATGTCAAGAGTAAAATGTTTCCTTTCATACTTTGGAAGCTACATTCTTTTTTAGAAGAAGGGTAAGGAAAGTAAATCTTAATGTTGGATGAACATCTGGTCTACCTCCTTCAAATGTACCAAGGGGAGAATGGGTCTAGACACAGCAGACTCCAGACTCTTCACAACAAGCTCTGGCTACCAGGTGGGAACAATTTGAAAGCTTTGCTTCGATCCAGTGTGCTGTGGCTGTCAGAGGAAGTGGTGCATCAGGTCTCCTTTCTTGCTTAATATTTCTCTTAATGCTCCTTTACAGCTCTCTTGCTAGTGTCTGAGAACACACACATGCAAAGTAGTTTGGAGCAAAAGTAGCTTTTGAGGGATTGAAGTAATAATGATCATGGTTCTAAAGGTGCTAGGACTAAAAAGCTGTACTGGCAAATACTTACAAGGCACATGAAAACTCAGGGCAAGGACAGAAGACCCTGACTCCCTCACATTTTTCTATCAATTGGTCAAGAACAGTTTGGCCACAGCATACAAAAAAAATAGAAAGAGGTTGGTCAGAGCTTACAAAATTAGCAAAAGGCAAGGAAAAGATACTCATAGTCTCCTGGGCAAAAGCTTAACTCAAAGAGCCCAACTCACTCATTTTTTAATAGGAAGATGAGATAAATATGGGTTCAAAAGAATCCGGGAGGAATTCCCTGGCGGTCTGGTGGTTAAGACTGTGTGCTTCCACTGCAGGAAGCGTGGGTTTGATCCCTGACTGAGAAACTAAGGTCCTCCATGCAGTGAGGTACAGCCAAAAATAAAAATTAAAAACAAATAATGTCTTGAGAAAAAAATAATCCTAGGTTCCTGGTCTGAAAGAATACTTTCCTGATTTCTCATGGTTATTGAAGAGACTATTAACATACAAAGGTAGCTTCTCCAGATCTCTTCTCTCTCTCTTGTCCTCCTAAACCAGTTGAAATTAGGAAGAGGATGAACAAACCAGAAGACGGAGGTGGCGGGGAAGCCAGCATCCGCCCACCACATCCTCCATGCGCTTCATCCTCTGTTCCAGAGACTTGGTCTAGTGTTACCTCCTATGCCTCCTGCTAAAGCAGACAGAACAAGCCTCATAAACATGGATTTTGTGATTTGAATTTTGTGAATCTGTTTGCAACTATAACTAGAGGCCAAATTCTGGCTTAGTCATAGGGGCAAGATTTTTGTTTTAATAAGTCAAAAGAGATTGGCAAAGGAAGGTCTGCCAATTCACAGGTCACAGCTCTACTGGCCTGAGCCCTGGGAGTGTGCTTCCATTGGCCAATGCAGTGAGCTGGCCTGCAGGCAGGTCATGAAGAGACCTGAGGAAGGGAGTGCTGGTTCACAGCTCAAGGCCCTCTTCTCCCTAAATTTGTTTTCTACATCTGACGTCTCCACATGAAAGTGGTACATTTAGCACTATACATAAAAACCATTAAGATATTCAAACTCTTTGCCTCAGGAATTCTGTTTTTAAAAATATTTTCTAAGTCAATAATTCTAAATATGGGAAAAGTTGTATGCATGATGATATCCCTCAAACTTTATTTCTAGGAATGCAATTTGCAAATAATTTAAATGGCCAACAAAAGAGGAATGGTTCATAGTACATCCACTTGAGGGAATTATAAACAGCAAGATTTATTTGTATAATAAGAAAAGTTTTCCTATTATAGTGATTTAAAAATAGAATATCAGAAAAAAGTAAAAAGCTATAGAAAAGCCTAATGGATTCTTTATTGCTATTTGGGGGATGGGTCTGTCCAGCCAAAGCTATGGTTTTTCCAGCAGTCATGTATGGTTGTGAGAGTTGGACTATAAAGAAAGCTGAGTGCCGAAGAACTGATGCTTTTGAACTGTGGTGTTAGAGAAGACTCTTGACAGTCCCTTGGACTGCAAGGAGATCCAACCAGTCCATCCTAAAGGAAATCAGTCCTGAGTGTTCATTGGTAGGACTGATGTTGAAGCTGAAACTCCAATACTTTGGCCACCTGATGTGAAGAGCTGACTCATTGGAAAAGACCCTGATGCTGGGAAAGATTGAAGGCAGGAGGAGAAGAGAATGACAGAGGATGAGATGGTTGGATGGCATCACTGACTCGGTGGACCTGAGTTTGAGCAAGCTCCGGGAGTTGGTGATGGACAGGGAGGCCTGGCGTGCTGCAGTCCATGGGGTCGCAAAGAGTCAGACACGACTAAGCGACTGAACAGAACTGAATGAGATTATGAGTAATTGTTTTTTTCCTTCTACCATTTTCTTTTCCTTTTATTTTCTTCCATAATCATGCTTGCTTTTTAAATAGAAATAACATTTTCATAAAAAATGTTTATGAAGCAGGAAGAATGAGATTCCCTCTGGAATGATTCTTTATTCCTTTACTCTGGAAAAATAACCATCCTTATATTCCTTTTCTGGGGTGGTTACATATCAACTGAGTCATTTTATATTTTGAGGGGAGTTAGGCTGTGCTTTCTTTCCTTCTGAGCCTCTGACTGCTTTGAGCTGTGAAAACCCAAGGAATATGCTACCGTGACCAAGAACTCTAACAAGGTTCTCCATCTTAAGTTAGCTTTGTTGTCTTTCCTTGAATTGCCTGTTTGTTCTGAATGCACCAAGGTCTCTGGGAGCTCAGAAAAATACTGTGAAAGGGTGAAAGAAGGAGTATGTGTTCAATCCATCTTACTTTGACAAACATCCATGAAGTAACTGCCTCAGGCCAGACAAGCCCCTCACACCAGAGCTGTACAAGGATAGTTTCCAGGGACTAATACCTAGTCCAAAAGGCAAGAGGCTCTATGGCTCTATGGCAGGGTAGACTGTAAGCCTCCTAGGAGAAGAGATGAGTTTTATTTAAGGGTCAGGGGACACGGAAAACCATTCTGGACGATGAAGTGCAGAACTAGTCCCCAGATCGATCCAACACAAGTAGATGGTCAGGTGCATGGGAAGCCGGGAGGAGTGGTTGAGGCCACAATAGGGAAGTCCTCAAGGGTTAGGTTGGGAGTTTCGGCTCCATTTGTAGGTCATGGAGACTGATTTTTGAATCGGAGTTGGAGCAAAGTTTTATTTACTCCTAGGAAGTTAACTAGTGCAGAGACTGCAATTTGGTGACCCTCGGGCTGAATGGGACCACAGGAAGGGTTGGTTTGATTCCAAGATACGTTGTTTTTAATAATTTTTTTTCCTAACAGAGATTTAACATTATAAAAATAATTCAGATTTCAAACTTAAAGAAAAAGAGAAAAGGCGATCTGTGAGTACCAGGCCACATCTCTCTCTCTCTGTTTCTCAACCTGAACTCTCACTTTCGAACACTGTGTCATTTGTGTTACTGACATGGGTCGTCTTGCCGGGGACATTGACTAGGGATGCTGCGAAGGAGCCACTGCTGTGCTGTCTGATGTGGAAGCCGTGAATGTTTGTATCTATTTAAATTAAAAGTTAAATTTTAAAAATTTCTCAGTCACGAGTCTCAGTGGTTTCTCAGTCACTGGTCATGTGGGACTCATGGCTGCCACATTGTGGTTGCTTCTTTTGTCTTTGATGTAGAATACCTTTTTTTGGTGGTTCCTGTGTTTTTTTATTGATGGTTCAGCAGTTAATTTGATTTTGGTGTGTTTGTGAGAGGAGGTGAGTTCAAGGTCCTTCTACTCTTCCGTCTTGTCTCCAATCCTCATGGTTGCCATATTGGAATATACAGACACGGAATATTGCCAAGATCACTAAGAGTCCTATTGATAGCTCTGGTGTTGGGGTGAACTGGAAGGCCTCAGCAGGAGTCCAGAGGAGGAACTACAAGGCTGCTAAGAGTGGTGGAGATGGAGCATGATGGCTCTCCTCTCTAGCTCACTATTTTGGTTGACTTCTTACTGACACAATTAGACTGAAGTCTGCTGTTGAACTCATTTTGTTGAGTGTTTGAAAGCACATTTGCTGCTGGTGGGACAATGTTTGACAAGTGTTCCAGGAGGATGTACTGTTTGTATTCAACAGTACTGATCATTTTTGCCCTAAGCTGGCTTCTCTGAAGTGCTTACTCACTGGTGAGATACCTGAAGTGCCAAGTGCTGTGAACGCTCATGAAAGCACAAAGTGGGGAGAATTTGGAGTGCTTTAGAGGAATGGTGTTCCAAATGTTGGGAGCATTATTATCCTCAAAAATAGTGTCGAGAGGCTCCTACTTGTGACCTCCATCTATTAAGATTATAGGCAGAAGGAACCTGGTGGCAATGACAAGAATGGGTCTACCAGATGTATCATCCCTGATCCTGATTCATCTCAGTGTGCTTCTGTGAGACCCAAGGACCTGAGAACATAGGAGTCATGCTTGTGTGCATGTTGCTTCCTCAACACTCATAGAAACACCAACATCTGGGTCATGGGGTAGATATATGTTCAACTTTATGAAGGCTTTTAATTGGTCTTCCAAAGCGAGGGCACCAGTTTGCATTGTCTCTGATTCTGATTTCTACATATTTTTCTGAGCATTTGGCATTTTCAGTCTTCAAAATTTTAACCCTACTAGAGTGCATGTAGTGGTATCATTTAGTGGTTTCAGTTTTCCGTGTCTTGCTGATTAGTGAGATTGAATATGGTGTTTGCTTTTGCATGTATTTAACTGATTGTTTGAGATCCTTCTTGACTGACTACTCAAATATTTTTCTACTGAGTTTTTTGTCTTAATGATGTGTAGGAGCTCTTTACATAGCTTGAATATGAACCCCTTGGTTGAATGTGTTGAAAATATCTTCTTCCACTCTGTGACATGTTATTTCATTTTCTTAATGGAGTCTTTTGATGAACAAAGTTCCTAATTTAACAGTCAATTTAACAGTTTTTTCCCTTATGATTAGTGTTTTCTGTATACTCTTAAAACAATCATGGCTTACTCTAAGGTTAGGAAAATGTTCTTTTATGGGTTTTTGAAGAGCTTTCTTACTTTTCTGATTTGGATTTACAATCTATGTGCAATTCATGTATTGATTTTTGCTCACTGATTTTGTACATCAGTTTTGGCCTTCTCAGGTGGCTCAGTGGTAAAGAATCTGCCTGCCCATGCAGGAGACTTGGGTTTGATCGCGGGGTCAGGAATATTCCCTGGAGAAGGAAATGGCAGCCCACTCCAGTATTCTTGCCTGTGAAATCCCATGGATGGAGGAGCCTGGCAGACTATAGCCCTTGGGATCACAAAAAGAGTTAGACATGACTTAGTGACTAAGCAACAATAACAACATTTTCACTGTTTCCATATGGATATTAATATTTTGTCTAAAGACCTCATTTTCTTCCATGTGGACATTCAGTTGATCCAGTTCCATTTAATGATACATCCATTCTTTTCTCACTGCTCTGTTCTGCAAATTTTGTCATGAATCAAGTGCCCATTTATGCATGGGAGTCAGCTTCCCACATGTGTTATGGTATGCCCCATCCCTCTAGTTAACTATTCTTGTTTACTAATTTACTGTATGCTCCAAATATATATATATTTTAATCTGGAAAAGTAAATCACCCAACTTTATTCTTCTTGTTCAAGACCCTTTTGTTGTCTTCGCTCTTTCGTTAATTTTTAAATCAGTTTATAAGTTTTGACATAAACACAGTTGGGATATTGTTTGGTATTGCGTTAAATCTATAGAGAAAGCTAGAATTTACATCTACACAATACTGTCTTACAAACCCATCTCTTTGGGTATACTTTAATTTCCCTCAATAAAATTTCATGCTTTCATGGGTAGATATCTTTTATTAGAGTTATTCTGAGGAGTTCCCATCTCAAAGAGAAATCATTTATCCTTTTACCATCAAGGATGATTGTGGATGGCTCTTGGGTATGGTTTCACTTTGTTATGAAATATCCTTTATCAAATTAAGGCTCAAAAACAAGACATTTTGCTATTTTTTTTTTAACCCTGGGCATTTTTAAAGGACCTAAAATAAGCTATCAAAGTTTCAGCTGTGACAGGGTTATGAGGCAGTCTGCTGCATTCAGCCTCTGAGCTGCAATCTATCTTCCCTGAGCTGGAAGGAGAGAAGAAAAAGATGGCAGGGCTGAAGCCTAAAGACTGTAGAAGATTCAGGAGCTAATCCCTAGGAAACCCAGAATTATTTTTAAAATAATTGAGGACAGTCTAGTGTTCTCATATAAAGGGTGAGAAAAAGACCAAGGAGATGTCTTGTGACAGACTTATGCATGTAGCAAAAGCCTGGCACATTTTCACTTTTAACATCCCATCTGTTATATCACTGGATCCTTAGAGCAACCCTGGTTTCAATATAGTACAGTTTTACAGAAAAAGAAAAAAAGAAGATGAATCAGTCATCTAATATCATCGAATGAGAAGAAGATGAGCTGGAAGCAAAAATCAGGTTTCCTGGTTTCTTGGCCTGGACACCTCTGATTAGAACATAAAAGCATGTGAGAAAGGACTTCTCTGGTGGTCCAGCCGTTAAGGCTCTGTGCTTCCACTGCAGGGAGCATGGGTTCAATCCCTGATCGGGTAACTAGCATCCCCCATGCCACCTGGCATAACCAAAAAGAAAAAAAAAAACCCAAATAAACAGTTTTTAAAAAATCTAATTAAAAAAGCACATGAGAAACCCCCAACACAAAAGCTATCCTAGGTCACTCAAGAGGAGACTATTACATTAGAACATGCAAAATGTAAAAATATAGTATCAGTTTATAAAAAATGCCTCTTATAAAACCATGATTCATCCTCAAAACAAACTGTTATGGAGGACTGCAAGCTGGGAACCTCTCCTCCAGGCTCCCCCAGATGCAAGTCTGCTCATTCTTCCGTCTTTCTTCTTCCTCATCTGCTCTTCCCTCTGTGACTTTCTTTGGCCAAAGAAATGTGAGCAGAAGTGACCCGTGTCACTTCTAGATGGAAGCATTCCACAGCCAGTGCTTGGCTCCCAGCCCACTCCCCCGTGTCATGGAAGGCACAGGATCTCAGCTTGATGTGGCAGTGCCAGATGGCAGGAGCCAACTTGAGATTCTGAAATTTCCCAGAGTTACCCATATCCACAGCAGGTTTCAAGTGAGTGATAAAGCCACATCTGTTCCTTAAGCCACTGAGACTGTGGGTTGGTTGTTACTGCAGCATCACCTCGCCTATCCTGATGGACACAGCAGACCAAACAGGATCTGCTTCTGCCAGGCCAGCTCTGTGGTTTGCGTTTTCATTTGCTGTGCCTCTGGACAAGCCCCAGTGCCTCTGCTCTACAGGGGCAGCTATCCTCAGTTCAGTCGATGGGAAAGAAGGGAGAAAGAGACAGGAGGGTCACTGTGGCCGTATGTACAGCTGTGATCTCCAGTCCCAAGCCAGCATTAGTGACGTGCTTTGCTTTCCCAGGTTTTTCCCACATTCCTTGGCTGATAGCCCCACTCCATCTCTAAAGCCAGCAGAATTTTCATCACATCATATATATATATATATATTTAAGAGTGCTTTGATCCCACCAAGGTGTCTGTTTTTAAAATAGTTTAGATTAAAAAAAACAAAAACAAAACTTTATTAGGTTGTGGCTGCAGTCCATGGGGTCGCGAAGAGTCAGGCATGACTGAGCGACTTCACTTTCACTTTTCACTTTCAGGCTTTGGAGAAGGAAATGGCAACCCAGTCCAGTGTTCTTGCCTGGAGAATCCCAGGGGCGGGGGAGCCTGGTGGGCTGCTGTCTATGGGGTCGCACAGAGTCGGACACGACTGAAGTGACTTAGCAGCAGTAGCAGCAGCAGCCTTGCAGTGTATGGGATCTTAGTTCCCCCACCAGGGATCAAACTGATTCCCTCTGCGTTAGGAGCACACTTCTTATCCACTGGACCACCAGTGTTGGTGGTGGTTTAGTTATTAAGTCATGTCTGACGCTTGCAGCCCCATGGGCTGTAGCTCACCAGGCTCCTCTGTCCATGGGATTTCCCAGGCAAGAATATTGGAGTGGGTTACTGTTTTCTTTTCCAGGGGATCTTCCCAACCCAGGGATCGAACCTGGGTCTCCTGAATTGCAGACAGATCCTTTACTGACTGAACCACCAGGGAAGTCCCTAAAAAAGCCTGGATTTTTGCTACTCAAACAGTGATCCATGGGCCAGCAGGGTCAGCATCACCTGAGAACTGGTTGAAATGCAGAATCTCAGGCCCCACCCTGGACCATCTGAGTCATAATCCACATTTTAAGATCCATTTGATTGGCATGAACATTCCATTTGAGAAGCACTGGCTTAACCTTGGCAGTGAGGAGAGAAGAGTATTTTGGTTTTCCTCAGTTTCCACAGTCCTTGGAGGGGATGAATGATCACCCTCCCCTAACCTCGAGACCCACTATTCCCTCTTTTGAGCCCTGCACAGATTCCTGCTGCAGTTTCTGTAACAGAAGGTGAGCCTTGAGGTTTCTGGTCCTCTTTTGCATCACATCACAAGTAAGAAGTGAGCCCAGATGTCAGGTGTGAGGATTCCATCCAACTCGCCTTCCTCTAGGTGAGACTGCCTGCCATCCATGTGGGAAAGGCAGCCAGAAGGTTTTTCCTGTTCCGTGCTCCCATCTGGTGCTCTTGACCTTCTCGGTTCTTCTGCAAACAGATGGACTTGGCAAATGCTGGGGTTGCTGCTGCTCACTCCTAATGTGCCCTCTCATTTCCTCCCTGGCCCCAGTCCCTGCTCTTGCCCGTCTTCTCCAGTGCCCCCAGAAGAATGCCAGGGATGAGGCAAAACGGCTCCCTGGCCCTGCTCCCACATGACGAGAAGCCAGAAGAAGCTGAGCAGGAAGGATGCTGAGCTGAGACCGGGGCTGATCCTCTTGGAGTTCAGGCTGCGTCTGCTGGTTATCGGAAGACAAGACACAGGCTTGTCTTTGCCGCTCCAGTCCCCTGCCCTGGGCTGCCCTGAGTCCTGGCACCTCCTACTCTGCTATCCATGTGCTGTTGGCAACCTGAAGCCAGGGGGCTGCCAATGGGAGGCCACCAGCTACTCCTTGGAGCTGTGTCTTCCCTGCTGTTTGTAGAAG
>NW_011494907.1:863944-878596 GCF_000754665.1 Bison bison bison
TGGTTGTGGAAGCAGCTCTCCGTGGGGACCTGACTTGATGCTTTCC
The DNA here is from genome assembly GCF_000754665.1 of Bison bison bison. Lineage (NCBI taxonomy): Eukaryota > Metazoa > Chordata > Mammalia > Artiodactyla > Bovidae > Bison > Bison bison. Next base: position 863,991 of record NW_011494907.1, read on the forward strand.
ACGAAGAATGACTTTCCTCGGGGCTGTGGCTAGGGCTCTGCGGTGGGGGCTGCTGGACTGAATGAGGGCCAGGAGGGAGGGAAGGGGGTCCGGCTACAGTGGCAGATGGAATCCGGCCCAGGGCAGACAGCAAGTGCCTTCTTCAATATGCCTTTCTCCTTTTAATCTCCTCTTGAGCAGAGCTGATCAATTAGAGCTGTAATCATTTTAATCTTCCTCTTTGCTGTCCCTGCCTGCCCGCCTGCCACTGCCCATCGACCCTTTCTGCTAATGATGTACTCAGGTGGCAGCCTTGCCAAGGCCACTTCAGGCAGCCCATCTTCGTAACAGGCCACACCAGGATGCAAGCTTGCCCGATCAGGGACTGCCACCTTCCTTTGCTGGGGGGGCCTTTGGCAAAGCAACACTCCTGAGATGGTTTCTCCTCTACAAAGTGAGTGGGCCCCATGGGTGGGTGAGAGAAATGACGCATCAGAACGCTAGCTATGCAGCATAGATAGGATGCACTTCAGCATCACTGTGGTGTTCACAGAATCACTTCAGAATCAGAAAAATCTGGGTTGTCTACCTGGGCATCAATCTTGTCATCTCTGAGCCTCGAACCCTCATCTGTTAAATGGGTATCATAATAACTTCAAGAGTTGTAAGGAATGGAGGACTTCCTCAGTGATCCAGTGCTTAAGACTCCACTTTTCAATGGAGTTCTGGGGGTGCAGGTTCAATCCCTGGCCGGGGAACTAAGACTTCACATGCTGTGGGGTGTGACCCAAAAGTTAAAAAAAAAAAAGTTGTAAGGAATGGGCAAAGTTATGCATATATAGCTCAGAGCATAACATTGGGCCCTAATGTCAACTAGATGAGAAATTTTTTTTTTTATATCATTAGTTATTTCCAGATTTTCCCTATAACTGAGGGAAACAGGTGTTTGGAGAAAGGAGTGAATTAGTCATCTTGGATATGTGCTGTTATTATGGGTTAATAGAATCTCTTCCTATCCCATCATGGGTGGTAAAATGATGAAAATAATGCAAACTAGAAGTCTTTGGGATATTTGAATAACTTTTTTTCTTTTCGTATAAACTGTCATGAAGTTCGGGGAAGGCAATGGCACCCCACTCCAGTATTCTTGCCTGGAAAATCCCATGGGTGGAGGAGCCTTGTAGGCTGCAGTCCATGGGATCGCTAAGAGTCAGACACGACTGAGCGACTTCACTTTCACTTTTCACTTTCATGCATTGGAGAAGGAAATGGCAACCCACTCCAGTGTTCTTGCCTGGAGAATCCCAGGGACGGGGGAGCCTGGTGGGCTGCGGTCTATGGGGTTGCACAGAGTTGGACACGACTGAAGCGACTTAGCAGCAGTAGCAGCAGTTATGAAGTTAAGGAGGCAGGTAGTCCCTGGCTCACAAGACAAAGACTTCCATGTTCTGAACATCAGTTTGGGAGCTTGATGGGTGTGGGTTGTCCTGTGGGAAGGTTCGATGCTTCAGCCTGTGAGAAAAGCAAACCGTTGCTGGCAACTTTCTCCCCCTCACTCCCCCTTAATCAACTATCCCATTTTGTTCAGTTCAGCATAATGCAAAGAAATGCATTGCTGCTGCTGCTGCTGCTAAGTTGCTTCAGTCGTGTCTGACTCTGTGTGACCCCATGGACTGCAGCCTACCAGGCTCCTCCATCCATGGGATTTTCCGGGCAACAGTACTGGAGTGGGGTGGCATTGCCTTCTCCCAAGAAATGCATTAGGAGCTTGAAATACAAAGGCAACTGGGACAGGGTTGCTGGCCCTAAGATCAAGGGTCAAGGGCAGGCAGAGAAGCAGAAGTGGAAATTATAGTGGTGAACATTAGGCAGACACAGACACTTATTCTACAGGAAAACATACAAGGGGTCAGCAACTTAGCAATGGTGGGTATATGGGGGGCGATGGTCAGGGAAGGCACTGCAGAAGCGGAAGCACTTCTGAGATGATTTCTCTTTTCAGGTAATCTTTAGATGCAGTGAAGACAGTTTCAGTGTAACCAGGTGTGTCCGTTTTTAGCTTTTGCTGCATACAAAGCAACCCAAATATTAGTGGTTCTGAACAACAGCAGTTTATTTAGTTCACCATTTTGGGGCTCACTTGGGTGGTTCTTCTATCTGGACCAGGCTGACTCCTCTGGGTGTGCTCTTTTGGGGTCATTTGATAAATTAGCTGACTGGGTGATTTAGGATGGCTCACTCACAGCTAGAGTGCATCGGTCCCCCTCCACATGGGGAAACCACCAGCTTGGACTCGTTTACATGGTGGTCTCAGCAAGAAAGCAAGCCTAAACGCTCAAGGGCTATTCAAGTCTCTGCATCATGCTTTCTAACATCCCATTAGCTGAAGGAAATCACAAGGCAAGCCTGGATTCCAGAGCCACAAAGCAGCTTCCACTAATGTGCCATACTGCTTAGATTTAGGGTACAGAAGACAAGAGGGGACGGAGAGATGTGAACTCAGGAGGTAAACATCTGAATGAGATGATCTATTTCCCTAGTAGGGAGAGGAGTCAAGAGCCCAGCGCTCCATCTTTGAAGTGTTTAGCGTAGTCCATCCCATTGTCCTTGTTGGAATGAGTGTACCCTTGAAAGGTCATGACACTTTTAAGTGTAATTAGTCACTTTGAGCTGTCACTTAATAGCAGCAAAGGCCATGGCAGAAACCTCCTTGGAGAATGGTGGCAGTGGATGAAACATGGGAGGGGTCAGGAAAGGCAGAGAGGGAAGATCAGGCTTGGTTTTAGCTCCCTCCCAATTTTGCCTGAAGCTAGACCTGCATCTGCGTGTTCAAGGGTGATCCCCATTACTAAGTCACTTGCAGAACTTAGCTCACAAAACTTAGAAGCCAGATGTCCCTGAAAGGATGGTAGCAGCGTGCCAGGGCACCTCACTGACAGCCTGATAAATGGTCTTTCTTGTCCCTCCTCCAGCTCAGCCACTCTCTGAGCAGCTGGTGTCTGTGGCCGGCTGTGGGCCCTGCCTCAGTTACTGCTCTCTAGTCCAGCTTCCAGGGGGTCATCTGGTGTGGGATGCCAAGGACTTAGAGTAGTAGTTTCTCACACTTTACCAAACCCCAGATTTCTCTGGTTGGTGGTGTTTTTATTCACCATGTAGTGCCTAACTCTCTTTCGACCCCGTGGACTGTAGCCTGCCAGTCTCCTCTGTCCGTGGAACTTCCCAGGCAAGAATCCTGGAGTGGGTTGCCATTTCCTTCTCCAGGGGACCTTTCTGACCCAGGGATTGAACCCATATCTCCTGCATTGGCAGGGGGATTCTTTACTACTGAGCCACCTGAGAAGCCCAGATTTCCCTAGAGTTTGTTAGAATAGATCTCTGGGCCCTACTATGAGGGTTTCTGATTCTGTAGGTCTAAGGATCTAAGCATCTGTCATGCTAACAAGGTGCAAGGTGATGCTGATGGTGATACTGAGGATTCAGAACTGCATTTTGAGACCTTCTGACCTAGGGTTTGGATACCTTGTCTTTCTACACAGGGTTTTCCTTAAAGCAGAGGTTCTCAACCTTGGCTGCTCCTGGGTACCACTTTAAAAACATGAATATACAGACTTCACCTGCAGAAAGGCTGATTTAGTTGGTCTGGGTGACCCTGGTATTTACAGTTGTTAAAAGACCCTTGGGTGATTCAGATACACAGCCAGGGCTGAGGACCCCTGTCTTGTTGTAGCGGTTTTCAGAGTGGTCCCCAGGCCCACAGCAGCAGCAGCAGCAGAATCACCTGGGGTCTTGTTAGAAATGCAGATTTCTAGGCTCTACCCTACCCCTACTGAATCGGAAACCTGGCGGATAAGACCTGGCGGCTTGGGTTCTAACAAACCTGCAGGGGAATCTAATGCATACTGAAGTTTGAATCATCAGCTTTTTCAAATGAAATTGGGCCTATGGGACACTGTCTTGGAGGCACCCCTTCAATACCTCCCATCTTCAGAACATGGCCTCTGGGGAGGTGACATGCAGTTTGTAAGTATGGGATTTTGGATGTTCCATTGAAAATCTTTGAAATATATCTTAGAAGCATGGGGTTTGAAAGTGAAAAGTGAAGTGAAAGTGAAAGTTGCTCAGTTGTGTCCGACTCTTTACGACCCCATGGACAGTATAGTCCATGGAATTCTCCAGGCTAGAATATTGGAGTGGGTAGACTATCCCTTCTCCAGGGGATCTTCCCGACCCAGGAATCAAACCGGGGTCTCCTGCATTGCAGGCAGATTCCTTACCAACTGAGCTATCAGGGAAGCCCCAGCATGGGGTATACATATTCCTAAAGAGAGGCGTCAAGCTAGCGTGGGGAAAGGGCTTCACATGTCTGCCTCACTCTGGCCTCCAAGGCAGTCCCTTGAGATCCCTCCCCTCAACTCCTGTCCCTTTCAGCCTGGAGTGGAACCAGGAACTTCTGCCTGAGCTCCAGCACTAAATCTTGTGATCTCTCTGTGCCTTTGCTTCCTTTTCTAAATGTACAACAGGATTTGCATCAAATAAATCATCTACCTTGCCATTCTAAGTAGGTCAATGAGATTTCACAGGTATGGTTTGCAAGTGTTTTATGGTTATTGTTCAGGAAGAAGAATGTTAATGGAGGTCTTGTCTCATGTACATGCAGCTGGCAGGGCTACCTTCCTCAGCTCAGGGAAAAAGCAAAGTTAAAAATCATATCCTTTAGATTTTTATAAATCAATTGTTTGAAATGTCCAAAGTAACAAGGAATACGTAGGAATGCAGGGATTTCTCACTGGGGCCTCTGCCACTCCCAGTTGTCTGAGATCTCTTAGGGTTTATTCCCAGGGAACTTAGAGCATCAGACCTGCTTCTGGATGCTTCTCAGAGCATCTTGAACATGATTAGTGGGGATCATGGCTCATCCTGCCTCTTCCACTGCACGGGCAAATCTGGGCAGCCCAGGGGATACTCTCTACTTGGTGATGCTCTTCCCAGTCTGACAGGTTCTAGAATTGCCCTCTTCTTGGGTCCCAGAGACACAGTAATTTTGTAGATGGCCACACACACACACTCAAGCTACAAGGTTGTAGAGTCTAGAGGGGCTTTCCGCTTGGGTCTTGAGTTAGAGCTAGCCCTCTCCATGAACCTGGAGAACAGGTAGAGTCAGTCAAGTGCCTCCCAGGGGTTAGCAGGACACTTAAATGAGAGAAGCAATACCAGAAACTACAGTAGAAACTAGACCCAGTTCCTCTTGGTCTAGACCTAGTTCCAGGCTCATTGCCAAAGTCTGGTAATCTCTTGAAATATATAAGAATGAGGCTCAGAACTAAGAACTTTGGGATTTAAGCAACAGAAAGATTCTCTTTCCACTGGATGTTGTCTTATTGGGTGTTGGCTTCTTGGGGCATCTCATCGGAGCCAGATCAACGTGATGGGAAAAGTATTTGCACTAATGTTATAAGTGGTTCTCAAATGGTGGTAATCAGGCCAGAGTAGCAACATTGCTGAGGAACTAGTTAGAACTGGGGCCTCGCCTGCACCATTAAATCAGAAACTCTGGGAGGCAATCCTGCAGTCTGTGTTTTATCAAGCCTGCTAGGCATGTCTGAGGTGTGCTAAATTCAAGAACCATTGCTGTTTCTCTATGCCAGTGGATTTTAACCTTGACTGCACATTAAAACCACCTGGAGAGATTTAAAAACTCCCCATGCCCAAGACATACCCCAGACCAATTAAATCAGAACCTCTGGAAGTGCGACCCAGGCATCAGTATTTCTTTTAAAACTCTCTAGATGATTCCAATATGAGCCAAGGTAGAGGACTATTGCTTTAAATAACCAAATTAAATCAGCTGTACAACTGGTCTCTTCCATTGCAACCATTACTGATGGCTGGAAATAAAGACCTTAACAAAATGAAATTGACCTAAAGAAACAGTTTAAAAAACAGACTGGGTCTCACAGGCAACTTGTATCAGGGAACTGGGCATTGACTCGTAAATTCTATCACCACAAACAGTCCCACAGATAACTCGAGCTATTCCCCCTTTGTCCTCTGACAAATTCACGGTGTGGAAGAATCACTTATTGGTGCAAGAGAGAAAAAAGGGCAGGATCTCGTGAGGATCACATGTCACGATAGGTGTGATGGGAATTTGCTTCAATATAGCGGCTTAGAAAATCCAAGATGGGATTTTTTTTTAGAAGCTAAATTCAGAAAAGGCAGTTCTTACTCATCAATGCCTTTGCTTATGAAAGTGCCTCAGTCTGTTTAGCACCACTGAATTTAATCAAAAGTCTTATAAAGCAGTCCTGCCCCTTTAGCTTTTATTACATCGCCCAGTGAGATCATCCTGCCGGGTTCTTCCAGTGGCTTGCCTCCTCTCTCTAGGGCTCAGAGGATGAAGCAGTGAGTCTGACCCTCTGACACTGTCAGACTCAACTTCAGCAATGTTCTGTCTCTATAGTGACTTCAACCTTAAGAAATGTGTGAGGTGATGTAATTTGGATTTAGAAAATCAAGCCCTCTGATTTGGATGGTGGCCCTGATGGTTGGTTCACCTGTGTGATTGATTTCATGAATCTCTTCTGTTGCTTCTTGGTATTGTGAGCCTGGAAGCATGAAAGGGAGGGAGGGAGGGAGGGAGGGATGGAGAGAAAGAGAGGAAAGTCTTGGAAGGAGCTATCTGCATGCAGGAGTAGCAGGTGGCTTCTATTCTGACTTTGCAAGCTGCCTTTAATGGGAGTAACAATCTCTTAATTGCCTTAGCGGGGCACACCCTGAGGTCGGCAGCCCACGGTGCTGTTTGTGTGTTCTCTGGGTCTGGATCTCATTACACTTTTGGGTTTCCTTGGAGGCTCTGTTCTCACAAAAGCAGCAGTGGCCTAATAGATTTTGCTAAATAGTTGATATCAGAATCAGGCCAGAGTAGCAACATTGCCGAGGAACTAGGCAGAACTGGGGCCTCACCTGCACCATTGAATCAGAAACTCTGGGATGCAATGCTGCAGTCTGTGTTTATCAAGCCTGCTAGGCATGTCTGCCTCCAAGTAGCTTCGGTCGTGTCCAACTCTGTGCGACCCCATAGACGGCAGCCCACCAGGCTCCCCCGTCCCTGGGATTCTCCAGGCAAGAACACTGGAGTGGGTTGCCATTTCCTTCTCCAATGCATGAAAGTGAAAAGTGAAAGTGCAGTCGCTCAGTCAATTCTGACTTTTAGCGACCCCATGGACTGCAGCCTACCAGGCTCCTCCATCCATGGGACTTTCCAGGCAAGAGTACTGGAGTGGGGTACCATTGCCTTCTCCCAGGCATGTCTGAGGTGTGCTAAATTCAAGAACCATTGCTGTTTCTCTATGCAAGGGGTGCCTGTTGCATCTTCCAAGGCAGATGACTTAAAATCTTCATGGACATTTCTCTTCTCCAAGGTTTCTCTTTAGCTGGAACATTGTGGGATTGTGTTTTCAATCCATTCTCCTCCCTAAGATTTTCTCTTGGAATTTCAAAATGCTCTTATCCCGAATTGGTGTTCCCAGGAGCAATGGGTGTGGAGGGAAAATGAAAAGGGATGAAGGAAGTGTCATAAAAGAACAGGGGTCTGCAGAGGGAGGGCTAGAGTATCCCCTCCCACCCACCCACCCACCCTCTGCTCCCCATGTTTTCTCCTGCAGTCCTTTTGCCACTGAAACTCTTGACTTTGGCTACCAGCCAGAAGATTCTTGGCAACCGACATGGACTTTGTCTCAGCTGAATTTGGTGGGTGCCATTCTGTCCCTGGAAGAGCCCCTATCTGACCTCTGCTTTGACTCAGTCCCCAGCTGATTAAATAGCATTGACTCACCAAAGATTTGTCCAACATACAGCCTAAATCCCTCTCTATTACCCGTTGAAGTTCTTCCCTCTTTGTTTTGTCCTTGGCAGTGAGGTGGGGTGCGGGTAGGGGGGTGTGGGAAGTCAGAATATCCCGTTTACAAAAACGGATCTTACCAGATTGACAAAGGGAAGTTCTTGTTTGCATTTGAAGAAGCTGGTTCTCATCAGTCTTCTTTGAGATAAAGAATAGCTGGAGATCTTGGGGGATCACATAGAAGGGATGGCTTCTCAGTTCTTGTGACATTTGTCACCTTATCAAGGGTACCAGGTGAATGTCTCTGAGTTGTGGTGACTGAAACGATCTATCATCAGGGAAGAGAGCCCCAAAATGGACTGTGGGATGGTGTCTCTAAATGCTGCCTCTTGGGCTTGCATTTTGGGCAAAAGGTATAAAGAAGAGAAGGCAAGAATACAGCTTAGCCTGTACTCCTGCCATAAGAATTTGCTTCAAAAAAATAAAGCTGAACAACAGGAGTGGACTGTAAGCATAGTTTTTGAAACGCATAAATTCCATGTAAGCTGGAAACACGATCCTCTTCGCTTTCAGTTGGGATAAATAGGAAAGTTGTTGCAACACAGATTAGGGCACAATTCTTTTAAGACTTCAGAAGTAGTAGGAAAAAAAATGCAAACTATAGCAAACTTGATCTTGAGAGAAAATAAATGTGAAGATGCTTCGCTCACAGCTGGGACTGTTTACAGGTGCTGGTCATCAATCTCTCAAACACGTGTCTTGCATCCTGTTCATGATGGTCTGATTGATTCCTCCCTCTTTTTCTGTGTTCATTCTGCTTCTCTCTGTGCCGAACTGCTTTTCCTGCAGGTTAGGATATGGCTTGATTTTTTTTTCAGTTGGCTTTAAATCTTGTAATTAAAGCTCTCTTTTCATCCAAATACATATAAAAAGAGGCTTCACTTAAAATGCATCTCCAGCCAGCTTGCGTGAAGCATCTGCTCAATGAGTGAGGTTGTGTAACTTCCAAGTATAGAGCAAGCCATGACAAGCCTGGCTTTTCCAGTGCCCCTCCCTCCAATTTACTCCATGCTTACTTGGTTGGAGACACGCCTGACTATGGCAGCATGTGGACAATTAGAAAACAGATCTAGGCTTCCTGGGAGATGCGCATCTTCCAAGGTGCCTGTTAGCACATTTTCCTAGGACAGCTTGTAAGTAATGGCCACATAGTTTGTACTGGATGGAGCTGGACTTGAACCCATGACTGTAAGCCTCCTGCATATCTAACTACTCAGTAAACTAATGAATTGTCACAGCATTAGCTCTAGGCTCAACAGTGGTAGAAAGGAATTGGTTTAGAAGGACAGAGGAAAGAGAGGTCAGTTCTGACTTCATTAAGGAAGTTTTATAGGAGCAGAGCCTCAGAATCAGCATGACTTTGATAAAAAGAGACAGGGATGTGGAGAAATACCGGCAGGTATTGGACCTGAGGCCACTGAAGAGGAACTACCCCAGTTTCACCCATTGCCAGCTGCGTGACCTTCGGAATGTGCCCAGACTTTAGTCTCCTCATCTTGTAAACACCGCTAATAACAATAAGACCTCAAATGGTTTATGAGAATTCGATGAAATGATGCATGAAAAGCGTTTAGATCAATGCTCTTTAAGGGCTCAATGAATCTGAGCTATTATTATTTTAGCCACAGGCAAGAAAGGGCATGTCATGTTGTGATGTTATTTTTTTCCCATTACTTTAACTTTAGCCCAAATGTTTGGAACGCTCTGGTGCAGCATGAACACACAGAGCTGCTTGCCTGGAGTTCCCGCAGGAGATGCTGTGATGGAGAGCCTTGAGGGGACTCTAGAGGGTGTCACTTTTGTCTTTGCATTCAGACCCTTGCGGTGGTACACACCATGCTGATTTTAAGTAAACAGAAGCTTAAAAATACTTACTGCACTGTGTTTTGAATTCCAAACCCCAGCTATCCAGCCTGGGATCAAACTCCAGAAGGAAGAGTAATTTCCAGAACCCCTTTATCCCCATTCACGGTTCTCCGCCTCGTCCTTCTTCTTAAAGGGTCCTGCTGCAACCCCCAAGAAACATCCAATGCTTTCTCATACCTCCATCCCCTAGTGAATCAGCTGAATTGTCCTGCTCATCACTGTGTCCTTTTCTCGAAGCTAGCCACTGCCAGCGTCCAGAGCATGCCACCCCAAAATGCGCCTCAAGTGTGTACTGATTATTTTGAATAAAGTCACTTGAGAAATGGCTGATGCAAGACAGACACTCTGACCCTCTTCTCGGTCTCCCTGAAGGCAGGAAATAAAACACCTCTGAACGGTGCAGTCCTTGCATCTGGTGGTAGAAGGATGCCTTTATCACCAGAGGTAGGGAAGCTGGGCAGAGAATTCCTCTTTAATTGACTACCCCAAGCCTAAGCACTGTTCTTAGATTCTTCACTAATTAACCCACTCAAAAAGCCCATATTTCTTTGTTCCATCCTTTCTTCACAAATTTATTGTTCCTTACTCTAAAAGGAATAAAAGCTGCCTGTTTTGGCCACTTCTTAAGTCCTATTCCTATGAGACCTCTGTGCATATGAATTAAATTAGTTTCTTTTTCTCCTGTTCATTGTCTTGTTTCCATTTTTCTATTGGGCCAGTCACAGAAAATCAAGGGGGTAGAGGGAAAAATTCTCCCCTCCTCAAATGCCCCCTTTTCCTTCCTCCTCACCCCATTCCCCACCTCTCAAAACTGAGATGAGACTGAAATGCTTGAAAAGGTTGGGGCTGGTGGCTGGAGTGGGGATCATGCAAAGGAATGATGGATGGAGAAGCCCAAGAAAACAGCTGTAACATCCAGCTGGTGGCTGGAGCCAGATGTTAAGTCAGGGTGTTAAACCAGAGTTTAACCAGAGTGCCAAAAAATGGAGGCAGATATATGTGTACTAAATGGGGGTAAAAGCATAGTCCCTGGCAGTCCGGAGGTTAAGACTTCACCTTTCAATGCATGGGCTGTGGACTCGATTCCTGGTTTGGGGGCTAAGATCCCTTGTGCCTGATGGCCAAAAAAAAAAAACCAACCCAGAAACAATATTGTAGTAAATTCAACAAAGACTTTAAAAACAGCCCACATAAAAGAATCTTTTAAAAAAGAAGAAGAATATTAGCATTTTGAGGCCCTTAATTCTGTTTGTTCTTCCCAAGTATTATTGTCATAGTCATGGGGTCTACACTGGGGCAAGGACTGAGCAGGGGCTAGCCCGCATCTCTCTTCTCATGGATGACATCCCAGAGGAGCAAACAGGATGCGACACGGGGAAACAGGGTGTTCAGGGCCATCTCCACAGAGGGGTGAGAGTCGGGAAAGAAAGGGAGAAGCGCTGAAGGATGAGCGATCGATGTGCTCAGGGGAGCTGAAACCTGGAGCGTGAAGAGGAACTAGCCACATCACAATGGAGCAACTGGCAGGGGGGTTTCAAGAGCAAAGGTCTTGAAAAGGGGACAGAACTGGTATTTTCAAGGAAGAAAAAGAAGGTATGGTCAACACGTTTGTCATTTATAGTCTGCCCTGTTCTGAGCCCATTTCCTAATTTTGGGGGAATTCTCCATTGGCAAGAGGGAGTCCACTTTTCACTAGGAAAGAAAGAGAGAAAGAAAGAAAAGGATGACATTGGCAGTCTCATCGTCTTAGCAGCCAGAGCTGAGCACAGGGCTTAGGGCCATCCAGCCAACTGGGTGCTCCCAGTGGGACTTTGTGCCTTGAGTAGGTCATTCAAAGATGAAGGGTCAGAAAGATGAGGACCTTCCTCCCCTATAGTTGGTGAACGTGACCTGTAGTTGGTGATGGAGTTGGTGCTTGCACTGCTGCTTTGAAAACTTCTGCTTTTAACAACTAGGAGTAGGAATGGCCAGATGTCTCTGGCAGGGCCAGGAGGGGACAGCAAGGTTGTCCACATAAGACCTGCTCTCACTAAGCCATGCCTTGGCTTAGGGCTGGCCTCAAACAGCGCCTTTCACCTTCCACCTGGTCAGGAGCCCCCACCATAGCTGCCCTTCCCTGCCATGTGCCTGGCGCTGCTGTGGTTCCATGCTGGAGTGTTGAGTTTCTTTGGTTGCATAGTGTGGCAAGTCTAGGATAGAGAAAACCCTAAGTATTTTTCCTGTAACATGGAGTATCTTGTCACACTCACAATTCTACTGCCTTTCTGTCTATTGCTTTTTCAATTCAGTATCTAATAACTGAGTCAGGAGTGCCAGCATTGGTGCTAATGTTGAAGCTTGATTCCCACGCTGAGAGGCTGGTGGTCCTTCTGTTACAGGATAGGATCATTTCTCTGGAAGTTCGCTCATTTGGTGCCTATGGGTTTACTCATTGGGATTTTAGGATGTCAGTGGTTTGATCTATATAAATAAATCACTTGTATAAATAATAGAAATGGAAAATAATATGCTCCCTCCAAAGAAGACACATAGATGATAAAGAAGTATATGAAAAGGTACTCCACATCATGTATCATCAAGGAATTGCAAATTAAGACAACAGTGACCGTGTCCCACATGTACATTTTCTATGTGTAAGTCTCTATTTCTGCCCTGGAAATAGGAACACCTGTACCATTTTTCTAGATTCCACATATATGCATTAATATATGGTACTGGTTTTTCTCTTTCTGACTTTACTCTGCACGACAGAGGGAAGTCCAAGAGGGAGGGGATATATATATACGCATATGGCTGATTCACTTCACCGTAAGGAAGAAACTAACACAAATTATAAAGCAATTATACTAAAAAAAAAAAAAGTAGTGAATTATCACTACCTACCTGTTAGAATGGCCAGCTCCAGAACAATGATAACACTAAATGCTGGTGAGGATTTGGGGCAACAGGAACTCTCATTCATTGCTGGTGGGAATGCAAAATGACTTAGCCACTTTGGAAGACAGTTTGGAAATTTATCACAAAACGAATTGTATTCTTACCGTATGATACAGCAGTTATGCTCCTTGGTATTTAACCAAAGGAGTCACAAATTTATGTCCACACAAAAGCCTCCACACAGATGTTTATGGCAGCTTTATTCATAATTGCTGAAACTCAGAAGCAATCAAGGGGTCCTTCAGTTGGTGAATGGAGAAGTAAACTGCGGTACATTCAGACAATGGAATATTATTCAGCACTAAAACGAGCTAGCAAGCCATAAAAGGACACAGAGGAACCCTAAATTAGTAAGAGAAAGAAACTAATTTGAAGAGGCTCCATGAGGTATGACTCCAACTATACGGCATTCCCCAAAAGACAAAACTATAGTGACAGTAAAAAGATCAGTGGCTGCCAGGGGTTCAGAGGGCGGGATGGATGGATAAATGGATGAGTACATAGGATTTCTAGGTCAGAGACTCTATTCTGTATGACGTTACAGTGGTGTATAATGTCATTTATTACACACTTGTCCAAACCCATAGAATGTACAACATCAAGAGTGAGCCCTAATGTGAGTCTAATGTAAACTATAGACTCTGGGTGGTAATGATGTGTCAATGTAGATTATAATAAATACACCACTCTGGTGTGACATGTAGATAGGGATGGATTAAAAAAAAACAACCACCAAAAAAGAAAACCATAAAAGCTCTATAGAATTAATCTTTCTAAAACAATGAAAGCTGCATGTAACACTAGAAATGCTATAAAATAATACAAATAATAAACTTAAATGCATGGAAATGAAAATAATAGTAAAAAAAGTCTTAAATGCTGTTATGATTCTATTAGGTTTTCAGAACGTGGAGCATCACCCAAAATGTCTGATAGCCGGTTGTCATGACGACAGATCAGGAGTCCCAGAATGAGCATCGGGGACACTGAGGCTTGGAGGGGTCCTTCCCAGACCATCCACGCAGGTGTCAGTTGGTTCTACCCTGGTAAACAAGCTGAGGCACTGTTGCATTTTAACAGCTGGGGTACAAGCAAACACCTCTCCCCATACAGACTTTTTACTGTTGTTTTTGAATTTGGAAGACCGTCACTTCTGTTGTCATAAAACAGCAGCTCAGCAAGTGATAGACGATATCATTTCAAATTGCAACCGCATTTAGCTTATTTAATGAAAACTGCCCTCCACATTCAACCTTCACCTAGAATTCTTATCAACGCCAGAATGCTGGCTCATTAATTAAAGCTGCCCTTGGACTGAGCTGAATCCAAAATGATGACTGGCTAGAGAAAAACAGAATGTCCTGGTGAGGCAGGATAATGCTGGGAAGGGCTTCTGGGGAAAACAACATTGGTGTATCTGGTCTGTTGATGATTTGGGGGTCCCAGCCTGACACCCAAGGACTCAGATCCTCAACGTCATATAGACCTTTAATGATAGTGCCCTGATGTCCGATGGTCTCCTGCAAAATCAGGACAGATTTCATCTTTCTCAAACAGAGTAGATATGAAAGCCTCATGGTAAAGTGAAGTTATAATAACATTTTACATTCATAGAGCATTTAGTTTCAAAATGATGGAGAATCTGGGCTTGAAGATCAACATCATACAATTAGCAGGTTGTGGAATCACAATCTGAACCCAGGTCTCTATTACCTGAAAACGTGTGTTAAGCACTTAGCACAATGCTGACATTCATTAAATACTCAAGAAATAGTATCTATTGGTAGTTAGATAGAGTAGAAGATCATTATTGAAATTCTAAGACGTTTCTAGCCAGCAGGTGATGACAAATGGAAATGAATCGACAGTACATTCTGTTCCCTCTGTTGCTAATTTAAAATGTGGAAAATGTAAATCATATTCT
>NW_011494907.1:878696-884955 GCF_000754665.1 Bison bison bison
CACTTTCTGGGTTTTTTTTTTTTTTTTGGATGAATGACTTTATAAAGAACTTTCTTAGGCTTCTTCTCATCTTGTACCTCCAATGAAACACTTTTCTTTGTAAGGTTCTAAGTGGATCAGTTTGAGTTCTAACAGGAGTTTTTAAAATGTAATGCTTTAAGTTGGGCAAGGTTTAATATTTAGGTGAAGGAAATAAGCACCTAACAGCATTTAGGAACACTCTTCTGAGAGCTTTAGCCGAAGCACATCTTGCAACTGATTTTTTTCCTCCTCAAATATCATCAGCCGGTTATTTCCGCCTTTCGGGATGCTATAATTGCATTTTTCTATGTAAATGTCAAATCAGGGTATGAATACAGTATAATTACTGCACAGGAAGGAAACTAAACAGGTGACTATGGGTTTTAGAGGGAGAACTTGGAAGAACTTGAAGGTGGCTTTCCCTGGAGAGGCAAGAGGGCCAGGCAGGGAGCAGGCTGGGCCTGGGGCAGCTGGTGGCAGATCAGGAATGAGGAGGCGGTCAACAACAGCAGATGGAGCAGCCTTGGTGTGTATGTGTTGGTGGTGAGGCTGCAGACTGAGGCATCCTTGTAAAGTGTGCAGTGCAGTGTTTCAGGCTGAATGCAAATCCAGAAGTTGGGTACAAAAATTGAAAGAGACAGAATTTCCAAGTTGGGGCTGAAGTTTGCACATTCAGGTCCAAATCAATTCTTGCTACCGAAAACTGCAACAAACAGTCCATTGGTTGGGCTTTTCTCAAGTGGTGGCTTTTAGCTATTGGAAAAAAAAAAAAAAAAAGGTCCCTAACATCCAAATCCTGTTGACTGCCTCATAAGATTGATTTTTATCTATATGGCTTTTAACTTGTTTTTGTCAACAAGTTCTGCATGGAATATAGGAAACACACTTATCTGTCTTTCTTAAAACAAACAAGATAGCATTACTGAAATAAAATTTAAATACCACACAATTCACTTATTTAAAGAAAACAACTCAGAGATTTTTAGTGTGTTCACAAAATTGTGCCAACATCACCACTGTCTAATTTCAGAACATATTCATCATTCCATAAACAAAACCCATACCCATTAGAAGTTATTCCTATTTCACTTCAACATCTCCCCAGTCCCAGGCAACCATGAATCTACTTTCTGTTTCTACAAATTTGCCTACTCTGGACACTTCATATAAATGGAATCATGTAATATCTGGTTTTTTGAGTCTGTTTTTTGCATTTTCTTAATAGTGATGCTGAACTCTTTTCATGTACTTATAGCTCTGCTGTATATCTTCTTGGGAGAATGTTATTCAAATCCTTTGCCCATTTTTAAATTGAGTTTTTGTCTTTTATCATTGAATTATGAGTCTTTTGTGTATTCTGGGTACATTTTCTTATCAGATATATGGTTTGAAAGTATCTTCCCCCATTTCATGGGTTATCCTTTCATTTTTTTTCACGGTGTCCTCTGAACTGCAAATTTTAATTTTTATAAAATTCAGTTTATCTACTTGTTCTTTTGTGATTCGTTCTTTGAGGTTCATATCTGAGAAAATATTCCCTAACCCAAAGTCATGAAGATTCATACCTGTGTTTTCTTCTAAGACTTTTGTAGTTTGAATTCTTATAGGTGAACTGTGATACATTTTGAGTTGATTTTTTTCAATGTGATATGAGGCAGGGGTTCAGTTTGCTTTTTTTCCCTTTTGTGTTTCATTTTTTGCATGTGGCTATCTAGTTCTCAGTACCATTTGTTGAAAAGACTATTCTTTCTCTACTGAATGGTCTTGGCACCCTTGTTGAAAATCAACTGACTATAGTTTTATGGATTTACTTCTGAACTCTCAATTCTATTCCATTCATCCAGAAGTTTGCCCTTATGCTGGTACTACACTGTTTTTGACTATTGCAGCTTTGTAAAACGTTGTTCTTCTTTTGCAAGATTATTTTGGCTATCCTTTCATATTTTAGAAACAGCTTATCAATTTCTTCAAAGAAGCCAACTGAGATTTTAATAGGGAATGAGTTGAATTTTTAGATCAGCTTGGGTTATATTGCCCACTTTACAGTGTTATCTTTCAATCTGTGGACATGCGATGTCCTTCTACTGACTTGGATCTTTCATTTTTTTAAAGAATGTTTTACAGTTTTCAGAGTGTACACTTTTACTTGTTTTGTTAAACTTATTGCCAGGTATTTTATTATTTTGATGTTGTAAATATCATTTTCTTAATATCATTTCAGTTTGTTTACTGTTATTGTGTAGAAATATGGTTGACTTTTTAATGTGGTTCTTATGTCCTGCAACCTCACTTAACTCATTCATTATTTCTATTTTTATAGTTTTTTTTAAAGATTTTCTATATATAAGATCATATCATCTGCACACAGAGGAAGTTTTATGTTTTCCTTTTCAATCTGTTTGTCTTTTCTATAATTTCCATTCCCAATTTCCCTGGCTAGAAATTGTAGTACAGTGTTGAACAGAGGCAACAAGAGCAGAGATCCTTGCCTCGTTCTTGATTGTAGGGAGAAAGTATTCAATCTTTTTACTGTAATGTCATTTTCTAACATAATATCACTAAGTATGATGTTAGCTGTTTTTTTGTAGATGCCCATTATCAGCTTGAGAAAGTCCCTTTCCATTTTCCAGTTCTTTGAGAGTTTTTTAAATCATGAAAGGATGTAGGATTTTGTCAAATGCTTTTTCTGCATCTGTCATGCGATTTTTGTCCTCTATTAACATGGTGTATTAATGAAATGTGAGAAGTGTGGAGGAATCAAACTGTTACAGCATTTTGCTAGGAGGGTCTTTCATAATTACTATAAATATCATCTCTTGGAAAACTGTTTTTGGGGAGATATTGTTACATCCATTCAAAGTTTAAGAAAACATTGCTTTAAAAGAAAATACTGCAGAAAGTAGTTTCTTTTCTTTGAGAACTCTTTTCTAGTTAGGTCACCTGAGGTAACCAAAACTTGAATTTAATTAATCAAGCAATGCTCTAGCTTCTGTCCCAGACTCTCTCTTTTATCTTCACCAAGGTTTAAAGAAATAAAAGTTGTGTTGACATGGATCTGGGCACGTATCTCTACATTTCACCTCCCTGTAGAATATAGACATTAACACGAAGTGCTCGTTTCAGCTTTCTTAGTGCATGTGTCTCCATTTAGTTCTTTTGTCATTTAATCACCCGTTATTCATTCAAATGTTTGTTGAATTTCCCCTATTTGCAGATTTAGTAACTCTTCCCATGTCTAAATGCAATTTTCACTTCCTGATGCTAACGCACTTAACATATGCTATTATAACTATTTATAAAACATCGATACAATAGACTGCCATCTCCTAAAATAAGAGATGTCTGATTCTTTATATCCCTAGATTGTTATACAGGTGCTCAAAGGTGTTTGTGAGAATGAATGAACAAATGAGTGAGTGAATTAAAAAATGCAAAACAATAGGGGTGGTCCTGTGTGACATGAAAAGGTATTCTTCATGGTCTCCCAGAGATATGACTTCAACCTGGGCAATGAAATGGCAGGCATGACGACAGACACTGATATTTACCTATCCGTCAGCCATATCCCCTTTTCCCTGCTAACAGAATTCCAAGTTTGTTTTCAGGTTGTGAGTGGCAATCCCTTGATTTCCAGGAAGACTGGCTGCTCCCCAGGAATGAGTTAGAATTGATCCAATCACAACCACCTCACTTTTCTTTGCCGGTGATTGGCCCAGAAGTAAACATGTGATCCATTTTGAGCCAATAAGGCAGGAAGGCAGTCTTCCGGGAAGTTAGCTTTTCCCATATAAAATATGAGACACATCTGAAGATAAAACCTTTTGCCTCATGCCCTTTCCCTATTGCTTGGAGAGTCTACCATGATAGTGGTGAAAGAGAGCCACGGTCTCAGTCCTTGTGGGGATTATAGTCTTGTTATAAAGACAGAAAATGAACAATGAACACATACAGAAATAGGAAATACACGCAGAGGGAAGACAAATCACGGTTGTTTCATGGAGACAGATGGGTTGGGAGGAAAGTTGTCTTTTTAAGCCAAGAACAGAAAATATCTGTGGAAACAATATTCCAGTGAGTGAAGAGGTCATTCTAGAAACGTGAGCATGGCCAGTGTAGGTGAAGGAGGGAGAGTCAGGGTGAGCTTGGGAAAGGGGTGGGGAATGAGGGAGCAGAAAAGGCAAGAACAAATGATGAAGTGAGTTAAAGGCCTTTACAAAGAATTTGAATATTTTTGCTTAAATGTGATGGGAGCCACTGGAGGGTTTTAACCTGGGGACTTATTTCTATAAAAATGTTAATGCAAACTAAGCTTTTGATTAATTACCGTGAAATGTAAAGACCTTGAGTTGAAAGAGATTAATCTAAGTAAGAAAGACCTAATTTACTAGCAATCCTAGGCTTGCTATTTTCTTTATTTACTTAATGGCATTTTCTATTAATCTTATTTGATAATTTGGGTATTTAAAAATGTTTGGTTTTATTTTTCACTGTGATAGCATTCTTTTAAAGCCATTGACAGACTTTTATAGGCTTTATGAGAGAAATGGATTTAACAGATGTTTTCCCCCACAGTCAACAGGTTTTGACAACTCACTGGGTGTGAAAATGAAGGAAAAAGTAACATAAAGACTACATTATGTCTTCAGGACTGCCCTCTGTTGTAGCATCTTCCAGTTCTACTGCTATTAAGCTCTTATCACAGTTTTTGTTGCCTAAACTAGACAGTGAGTTCTTTTAGGCAAAGGTCTATGCCTTCCTGCTACTGCTACTGCTAAGTCGCTTCGTCGTGTCTGACTCTGTGTGACCCCATAGACGGCAGCCCACCAGGCTCCCCCATCCCTGGGATTCTCCAGGCAAGAACACTGGAGTGGGTTGCCACTTCCTTCTCCAATGCATGAAAGTGAAAAGTCAAAGTGAAGTTGCTCAGTCGTGTCGGACTCTTAGCGACCCCATGGACTGCAGCCTACCAGGCTCCTCTGTCCATGGGATTTTCCGGGCAAGAGTACTGGAGTGGGGTGCCATTGCCTTCTCCCTATGCCTTCCTAGGACTCCCTCAAAGCAGCATGGCGCCTCATGAGAAGGAAATACTCACACATTGGGTTGATTAATTAACCAAGTCAAGAATAGATTACAGTTATGTTGTAGTTCTTAAACCATGCAAAGGGCCCTCCACATCCGTCTTTCTCTTTCTTTTGCTTCTGCTTCTATCTGCGTGCCCACTTAATTTGCCTACGTTAACTTTTCCAAATGGTGAAAACATGGCTACCAATATCTCCTGGCCTGGGAATCACTTTTATCTTTTTGGTGCCAACTTACGAAGTCAAGGAAGAGCTCTGAGCACTTGCGTTTGAGTTGCATGGACACCCTTAGGCCAATCACCATAGTTACAGAAATATGGCCCGCCTGTGTCATGTGCTGCCCCTCCCCGCCCCAACCAAGGAGTGGGCCCTGTTTGAAGATGGGACTCCAGTTTGAACCAGCAGGCTGAAGTTAGAGGATGACCATTTTGAGTAGGACAAACACCACCTTACCTCCCTACCTGCACACGCAACTTCCTCCTCTATCTCTCTGTTGAATGTTTCACAGACATTTCAGATTCAGCATCTTTTCCTCACACTATCCCCAAACCTGATTCTCCACAGTACATGGCTCTGCCATATATCCAGTTGTTCAAAGAAGAGACCTAGGAATTATCCTTGACTTTATCTTCTCTCTCTCTTGCTCCTTATTTCTTATATTTTTTGAGTCAGACATAATGTTTTGCTCTGTTTCTTGCTGCCATCACATTGTTTATGCCAACATTACTTCTCTCCTGAAGGAGTTACTCTACCAGTATGCCAGTATCTACTTTTGCAGGCAGTCAGTCCGTTCTCTGCACTTGTGCTGTCCAATATGGTAGCCACAGGCCACGTGTGGCTATTACATTTACAATTAAGATAAAACACATTTACAAGTTCCTCAGTTGCACTAGCCATATTTCAGATACGCAAACAAGAGCCCTTTGTGGTAGATAGGTGCTACCTATGTGGTAGATAGGTGGTGTTGAGGCTGCCATGAAGGATCCAGCTGGAGATGTCGCAGGTCTCAGCTGCAGGTGGGGTGCTCAGAAATGTGATGATATACAAAGCTTGCTTTACCCAAGCTTACAGGATGCTCGTAAGACACTTTCCTGCATCTTCCCAGTCTCAATGGTGTCCTCCTTTTCTGTAACATAGCATGTTCTTCTGACCTCAGGGTT
>NW_011494907.1:885055-886538 GCF_000754665.1 Bison bison bison
CTATTTTTAACATGCTGCTGCTGCTGCTAAGTCGATTCAGTCGTGTCCGACTCTGTGCGACCCCACAGACGGCAGCCCACCAGGCTCCCCCGTCCCTGGGATTCTCCAGGCAAGAACACTGGAGTGGGTTGCCATTTCCTTCTCCAATGCATGAAAGTGAAAAGTGAAAGGGAAGTCACTCAGTCATGTCCGACTCTTAGTGGCCTCATGGACTGCAGCCTACCAGGCTCCTCCGTCCATGGGATTTTCCAGGCAAGAGTACTGGAGTGGGGTGCCATTGCCTTCTCTGGTTTTTAACATGGCCACCTATTAATTATCCTACTGGTCTCAGCTACAGCATCCTCCTGCAAAGCCTCCTTGGCTTTGCTACTCAAAATGCAGTCCCTAGACTAATGTGGTCCCTAGAATACTACCCTTATCCTACTTAACTGTAACTCAATGGGTTAACAAAATGCGGAGGTGATTCAGATGAACATTAATGTTGAAAAGCTTCAGTGAATCTGTCCTACCTTTCAAACCAGACCATATACAACTGTCTTATTATTTATCTCCTAACTAGAAGCTTGTACCTTTGAACCACCTGCCTCCAATTCCCCCTCATAAGTCAGTCTTTAAAAAAAAAAATCATTTATTTTTTCTTTATTTGGCTGCACCAGGTCTTGGTTGCAGCATGCTGGATATTCAGTTGCAGCAGGCAAACTCTTAGTTGTGGCATGTGGGATCTAGTTCCTTGACGAGGGATCAAACCTGGGCCCTCTGCACTGGGAGCTCAGAGTCTCAGCCACTGGACCGCCAGGAAAGTCCCCTAAGTCAAAGGCTTATCTCTACATCATTCTAGGTCCCTTGATTCTAATCACTGGTTTTCCCTGGTATATTCCTCAAAGGGAACTTGAGGTGAAACCCACTTACCAAAGAGAAGTGAACACAATATATATTCACAACACTGTGTTCTCCCTTTTGCAGCATTCATCCCAATTGTGTTATTAATTCATTAAGTATTTAATTATGCTTTTATATCTGTCTTTCCCACTAGACTTTGGAGGCTGGGTCTTCCCTGTTTACTATAATCTTTTGTGCCTAAAGCTGTACTTGGCAAATAGGCACTTATTAAACATTTTGGAAAAATGACCTAATGAACTCCTTTTATATCAGTTAATATTAATACCTCCTACTGAAAAGCTATTTACCAAGCATCTTACTATAAATTCCCATTTTATTCTCTAAAACCATGAGAAGTAGAATAGACATTTTTATTAATATTTTCTTTTAGGACTGATCAGGTGGTTCTTATATCCCAAGCTCTTTGCTAGGACCTGGGATACAGGATGTATGAGGTGGTGCTTCTCAGACTTCAGTGTGCATTCAGATCATCTGGGAACCTTTCCCCTCCCGAGTTCTTTGATTTTTACGATCATCACCCTGAATTCTTTCTCAGGTAGGCTGCCTGTCTTCACTTAGTTCCTCTACTGGGCTTTTACCTTGC
>NW_011494907.1:886638-895263 GCF_000754665.1 Bison bison bison
AAAGAGAAAGTGAACACAATATATATTCACAACACTGTGTTCTCCCTTTTGCAGCATTCATCCCAATTGTGTTATTAATCCATTAAGTATTTAATTACGCTTTTATATCTGTCTTTCCCACTAGACTTTAGAGGCTGGGTCTTCCCTGTTTACTATAATCTTTTGTGCCTAAAGCTGTACTTGGCAAATAGCAGGCACTTATTAAACATTTTGGAAAAATGACCTAATGAACTCCTTTTATATCAGTTAATATTAATACCTCCTACTGAAAAGCTATTTACCAAGCATCTTACTATAAATTCCCATTTTATTCTCTAAAACCATGAGAAGTAGAATAGACATTTTTATTAATATTTTCTTTTAGGACTGATCATCTGGGAACCTTTCCCCTCCCAAGTTCTTTGATTTTTACGATCATCACCCTGAATTCTTTCTCAGGTAGGCTGCCTGTCTTCACTTAGTTCCTCTACTGGGCTTTTACCTTGTTCCTTCATCTAGAACATCTCCTGTGCCACCTCATTTTGTCTAAGTTGCTGTTTGTATTTTTATGTATGTGGTAGGTTAGATCCCTATCTCAGCCTTGGAGAAGTAGCCTCTGTAGGAGGTAGCCTATGCCATCCTAGCAGGGAACACCCCTGTCATCACCCAATATATATACTCTAGGGGTTCCCCTTAAGAGGCTGCAGGGGGTCCTTCTGTTGTGGCAGGCTGGCTATGTGGGTGGTCTGGTGGGCTTGGCTGGCCTTTAGTCTAGTTGGGTTCCAGGCCCTGCCTTGTGTAGATGCTGCTGGCTGCTGTTTAGCGGAGCCTGGTCATGAGGTGGCTCGCTGTGGGATCCTCAGGGGGTCCTGGGGCTAGTGGCTGGCTCACTGGTGGGCAGAGTCAGGAATGGCAGGTGAAGCCAGGTCCTGAGGTTAGTGGCTGATTATTAGCAGGAAGAGCTGATTCCTGAAGTCTGGCTGCAGGGCCCAGGGATCCCGGAGCTCATTTCAGATTGTCGTGGTGGGAGAGGCTGGTTCCTGATACAGTTGGTTATGGGGCCTGAGGTGTCCTGAAGGTTGTGTTTTCCTGCCAGTGAAAGAGCCAGGGTCTTGCTGGTTCCAGGGCAGGGTCTGGCTTGTGTTGCAGGATCATAGTCTCCTTGCTTCTGGTTTCTGCTTCCTGGTGGCAGAGGTTGGAATAGAGGCTTATGCGGGCTCACTGGTGGGAGGGGCCACTGCCTGCCCAGGGATGTGTCCAGAGGCAGGCGTGGCTCTTCAGTCTAGACAGCCTGTCTGCAGATGATGGGTGGCCTTCCTGTCCAGTTAGTTGTTTGGCCCAAGAAGTCCCAGCACTGTTGCCTGGGGGCTGTTGGGTGGTGCCAGGGCTCAGTGCTAAAGAGCCAAGATATTTGCATCCAGTAGCAGGGTTAATGCACCAGAGTGTTCCTCAGTGTATCTGCCACTGGTGTTCACATTCCCAGAGTGAGCCACAGCCATGCACCCCCGTATTTCTCCCGACCCCCACATTCTCCAGGAGACTCTCCAAGATCAGCATGAAGATCTGTTGCCCTGGGCCCCAGTGCATGTGGGATTTTATGTGTGCTTTCTAAAAGTGAAGCCTCTATTTCCCCCAGTCTTGTGGGGCTCCTGCAATTAAGCCCCAGTGGCCTTCAATGTCAAATGCTCTGCAGGCTTGGCTTCCTGTTGCTGGACCCCTGGGTTGGGGAGCCTGATGTGGGGCTCAGATTTCTCACTCCTGTGGGAGAACCACTGCAATATAATGATTCTCCAGTCTGTGGGTCACCTACTTTGAGAGTATGGGATTTGATGAGCCTGCGAGCACGTCCCTCCTACCCATCTCATTGTGGTTCCTTATTTATCTCTTCTGGTAGGTTCCAGTCATTTTCATCAATGGTGATCCTGCAGACACTTGTGATTTTGGTGTGCTCATGAGAGGAGGTGAGCGGAGGGTCTTGGTGCTCTACTGTCTTGGCTGCTGTCCCAGATCACCTGGGAATCTTGTTAAAGCAAAGATTCTGAGTCAGTGTGCCTGGGAAGTAACCTGAAATTCTGTCTTTCTAACAAGTTCTCAGATGATGCTTATGGTGCTGATCCGTAACTACACTTTGAGAAGAAAGGTCTAGGTTAGTGCTTCTCACCCTTACTGCACGCTGGAATTCCCTGGCTTAGTATTAAGCTGTACATCTAATTGCTTACCAGATATCCCAGTATTAAGCTTTTGTATTATTGCTACCTCTGTCCCTTGCTCAGAGACTTTGATTTAATTGGGTTGGGATGTTTGGAAACTTCCCAGGTGGGACTTCCCTCATGGTCCAGTGGTTAAGAATCCACCTGCCAATGCAGGGGACATGGGTTCCATCCCTGGTCCAGGAAGATCCTCACGCCTAGGGGCAACTAAGTCTGTGTACCACAGCTACTGAGCCTGTGTGGCAACCAGAGAAAGCCCGCATCACAGCAAAGACCCAGTGTGGCCAAAAAAAAAAAATTCTCAGGTGATTCTAATGTTTGACCAACTGGTCCAGGATAGTGGTTCTGAAACCCGAGTGTGCAACAGACTGACTCCCTGGAGGACTTGTTAAAACATATATCACCTGGGCCAACCCCAGAGTGTCTAATTCAGTACATCTGGGGTAGGACCTGAGAATTTGCATTTCTAAAGCGTTCTCATGTGATGCTGACTTTGGTCTGGGTTAATACACATTAAGAAACAGAAGTCTACAAGCAACACAGGCATATTCATAGAAGAGTTGCAGTAAAATGTTGGACGTTTTAACAGTGGAATCATGTACAATGGTAGCAAGAGAGAGAAACTGGGTTCAGAAAGGGCTTCATGGAGGATGTGATGTATGAACTGGGATGAGAAAGACAACGAGAATGGGGAGAAGTGGTGGAAGAAACAATTTCAGCCAGAAAAAACATATATAAAGATATGCTGAGATGAAAGGCCAGGGGTGCCTTTTGGGGACTCCATGAAGTTTGAGATTGTGAGAATATATAAACTCAGAACAAGGTAGTCACTGTAGGACAGAAGATTTGAGCAGTGGGCTGGGACTAAGGCATGAGGGTACTATTCTTAGACTTTACTCTCAAAGCCACTGAAGGGGTAAGATCAACCTGATTGTGATGGGGGTGGATCTAAGAAACAACAGATGGATGTAGAAGCAATGGGAACAAGTCTGGGTGGAGACACAGAAGACACAAACTGGGTAGCGGGAGCCCATGAGAATACAGAGGGAAGGGCTCAGCCTGTGAAGTTGGAATTATGTTGATGGCATCACCTGCTTGATGTTAGCATTGGCTAACACCTCTCTCTCACCCCAGACCAGTCTTCATTCCTTGGTGGTCGAAGCTTTGTTTTGTTTCTTGATGGGTTAGCTGATTGTAAGTTACAAGAAAAATTCTTTGATCTTCCACTGTTTTCAAGAAGGTGTATACCCTGCATGTTGCTCACTGAGTTGAGACCCAGTGCAGACTGGGCTTTTGAAGCTCTTGAGTGCTGATGTACTTTGCCTTCTTGAGAACCGTAGACTTGCTTGAACACTGACTTCCTGGAGGGTTTGGTGCTCCAGCTGACCTTGGGTGGACTCTTGGTGGTCTGGTCAGGGGATGTTGGCTCAACTGACCAAACTGACCGTGGTACTGGATAAACAAGGAGGAAAGTATTTAGGGGTGGGGTGGAGATGGGGACAGAGGAGGAGGTAAGGATCTGTGTAAGCTGGGGATATCTGGTAAGCAATTTAGACGTACAGCTCCATAGCTCAGAAGAGGGGAGTCCAGGCAGATGGTAATTTAAATAATGGGAGTGATCAGGTTATGCAGAGGGTGTACAGAGTGAAAAGACCCGGGGAGAGGTTCGTTAAAGCCATGTTCCAGATAATATCATTGGATGAAAAATACTCCCGAACCTTGAGGCCTAAAGGGACGATGATTATTTATTTTGCTCACAAATTTTCCAGCGAGATGTACAGAATTTCTTAAATCTAAGCAGGAATCACTGGGGATTTCTATCCCATGTATTTACAGATGGGGCAACATGACTGGGGGAGAGAAGTCACTTCCTAGATGGATCTGGGGCATTTTATTTATTTAAAAATTATTGAATGTTACAGTGTGATTTACACTGTTGTGTTAGTTTCAGGTGTGCAACGAAGTGATTTAGTTATATGTATGTATACATCTATTATTTTTCAGGTTCTTATCCCATTTAGGTGATTACAGAGTACTGAGTGGAATTCCCTATGCTGCACATTAAGTAGGTCCTTGTTGATTATCTATTATATATATAGTGGTGTGTGGTGTGCCTGTTAATCTTGAATTCCTAATTTATCCCTCCCCCACCCGTCTCTTTCTCCTTCGGTAACCTTAAGTTTGTTTTCTATGTCTGTAAATCTGTTTCCGTTCTGTAAACAAGTTCACTTGTATTATTTATTTTAGGTTCTATATGCAAGTGATATCCTATGATATCTGTCTTTGGCTTACTTCATTTAGTATGATAATCTCCAGGTCCATCCATGTTGCTGAAAGTGGCCTTAGTTTATTGTTTTCTTATGGTTGTGTAATATTTCATTGTGGCAAAGAACCTGCCTGCCAATGCAGGAGACGTAAGAGACGCAGGTTCAATCCCTGAGTTGGGAAGATCCCCGGGAGAAGGGCATGGCAACCCACCCCAGTATTCTTGCCTGGAGAATCCCGTGGACAGAAGAGCCTGGTGGGCTACAGTCCATAGGGTTGCACAGACTCAGACATGACTGAAGCAACTTAGCACAGCAGACAATATTCCATTGTATACATGGACCACATCTTCTTTATCCATCAACCTGTCGGTGGACGTTCAGGTTGCTTCCATGCCCTGGCTATTGTAAATAGTGCCCCAGTGAACAGTGGGGTTGCTGTATCTTTTCAAATTAGGTTTTCCTCTGGTTATATGCCCAGGAGTGGGATTGCTAGATCATATGGTAGCTCTGTTTTCAGTTTTTTTAAGGAGCCCCCTGTGCTGTTTTCCACTGTGGCTGTGCCCATTTCCAT
Organism: Bison bison bison; assembly: GCF_000754665.1. Lineage (NCBI taxonomy): Eukaryota > Metazoa > Chordata > Mammalia > Artiodactyla > Bovidae > Bison > Bison bison. The sequence continues at coordinate 891,666 of NW_011494907.1, forward strand.
TCCCACCAGCAGTGTAGGAGGGGGTCGATCTGGGGCGTGTGGAAGTACAGTTCGCATCTATCTGGCAAGTTGCTCCAGGCTGTCAGCTGGGAGCTCGGCTGGGGGCTGTGGACCAACAGCTTCAATTCCTCTTCACCACGGGCTCTTGCTGGATGTGTGGGCTTCTTCCCAGTAGCATGACTGGGTTCCAAGAGGGAGCATCCCAAAAGAACCAGGGATAAATTGTACTGTGTTTCACAACCTTCTCTCAGAAGTGACAGCATCTCTTCCTCGGTGGTCCCAAGGTCCACCCACGCTGAGTGAATGCAGGCCCTGCCTCTCAATGGGACGAGAGTTGAAGCCCCACACTAAGAAGGGTTGGGGAATGGGCTGTTATTGGGCTGTCTTTGGAGTATAGGTCTGTCACACTCTCTACTTCTTGGGGAAGCCTGGGGAGAGGACTGGCCCAGGTGCCCTGACTGCGCATCTGGGGCACCCGCCTGTCTGTTGCTCAGGCTCCTGAAAGGGTGATCTGTCAGGCAGCAGCACCAGCGTCACTTGGGATGAGTCTGAACTGCAGAATCCCAGCCCTGCCCCGGGGCCTGTGGTCTAATAGGATGCCCAGGAGATGCATCTGCACAAAAGATTTAAGAAATATCTCTCTACGCCGCACTGGCTCATCTGGCTGCTGCTGCCTAGGGCCTCATCCAAGTTCCCAAGTGCTGCGTGAATTTCACATCATGCCTCCTTCCAAGCCTCCTACACAAGATGTGTCAGAGCCGTGGTCCACGGAGACACCTTAGAGGCAGGTGCAAGGGTTTCTGGAGCTGTGTGTGCTCGCTTCCTCTCATGCTAATCCCTGGCTGGGCTTTCAGCGAGAGCATTTTCAACATCCTTCTCCGGCAACAGGCTAGTCCCAGCTGACTGGCAGACGGGCACTTGGAGAGAGAGGGCTGCTCAGTTCATTACCTTCCTGCTCATCAGCGCAGGGCTTGCCGGAAACAGGACATACTTGAAGCCCCTTAGGGAGTCCCATTAATGCTATGGGCCAGGACACAGGCCCTTATGCCTTCTGCTCCTGGCAACAGATGAAAAAAGTAGCTTCTGTTGTCATTTGTTAGGATCCTGTATGTGCAAGAGACATGGGAGATGACTCTTTTGGAAAAAATAAAAACCTGTAAGCCTTCTGCCTGCTAATATGCAAAGTTCAGTGGCCAATTATGCCCTCGATGGCTTGAAGATGGATGCTACTCAATTGAGCATCTCAGTCTCTGGGGTCGTTGGCTCATCAAAGATTCGTGAACTCTGATGCTGTGCCAGGCACCAGGGATGCAGCAGGGAACAGGCCACTCCTTGCACGGGGCAGAGAAATGTCAAAGCAACAAGCCACATTTGTGTACACATAGCTATATTTAAACTGGATAACCAACAAGGACCTACTCTATAGCAGAGGGAACTCTGCTCAATGTTATGTGGCAGCCACAGATCAGGGGGAGTTTGAGGGGAATGGGTACATGTATATGTATGGCTGAGTCACTCTGCTGTGCCCCTGAAGCTATCTCAACATTGTTAGTTGACTATACTCCAATACAAAATAAAAAGTTAAAGCCACATATTTGGGTTGTGAGTCAGATTTTTGGTATTCAGTCTTGCTAGCCTTGTCTAAGCCCCACTTCTTCACATTCAGAGTCATGGCCCCAGGCTCTGCAGCTGTGCTCTTGTGAGGGATGAGGCTGGCAGACCCTGGGGTTTCTGTGTTTTGGCCTCTGGAGTGAGGGCCCAAGTGACCCAGCCTTGCCACTGCCTGCATCACTGCTGATGCTGGAAAGATGACTGCCTGCCAAGGGGACGGTCCCCTTGCTGGCCTGAAGCCAGGGGTTGCTACCACACATCCATAATTCATATTCCTGCAGCCCTTGGTGCCTCTCAGAATCCATATATTTGGGCAAAATGCTCCTGGAACACCTGAATAACCCTCAATACCAAGGACAGCTTGATGGACATAAGGGTTGGTGCTCCAAGACTTGGGCTGGCAACCTGTGTTCCCAAGGCTGGTCACCCCCTCAGCACAGTCACCTCAAGCTGCTTCTCCAAGTTCATTTGGGGACCTTGTTAAAAACAAACTCTGGCAAGAGGGCCTTCTGGGGTGGGGTTGCAGATTTGGCACGTAACATGCTTCCATGGCGGCCGTATCTGTTGGCCCAAGGACTGTACTTTGACTCACATGGATCTCAGAGAGGCTGCAGGCTACTATTCTTGTAAATTTCATGGCACGCAGCCACACGTGCTGACCTGCCCCCCATCTGGCTGCTTTCAGGCCTCAGTGGCAGAGCTGGGTAGCCAGGGCAGAGATTTTCTGGGCCACAAGACTTGAAATATTTACTGTCCACCTTTATGGGAAAGGTTTGTAGACCCCCTGGCACTCAATCAAGGTGCTCTATTCACCTGGGAAATTCTCAATCCCACTGATGGGGGCCCCACCCCCAGCAAGTCTGCATTAACTGCTCCCAGTGCAGTGTGGGCAATGTGATATCTAAAGGCTCCCGGGCAGCGCACATAGGCTGCAGGTCCCTGGGGGGTTAATTGGAGCCCCATTCGGTGCCCTTGCCTCCCTCCTTCCTCTGCCCCTGTTTGGCCACGTGACTTTCATTTTTAGAGTTGGCGTTTGCAGCTGATTCTTACAGCTGCTTTGGGAGCAGATTTTGATAAGAAACTTAGGATGCACAGCTGAGTACCGTGGTCCCCCTGCCCCCAGCATATTTATATGCAAATAACCAAGAGCCTTGTTTATGAGGCTGCCTCTAAAACTGCAACGGAATTGAGAGATCTTTTTATGTTGCTTAACCTTCTGATTTTTCCCTTTGCGTTTCTGGGCACATTGCTACTCGTCTTTCATTTTCTCTCTTGCAGCCTCCAGCCCACAGGCAGCCTTTTGCTGCCTACTTATTAATCAAAGCAGATTAAGTCTCATTTTCTTATAGCTGCATTTGCTGGCAGAGGTTGGTATTTAGTGCTTGCCAGTTTCCATAGGAAAGGGCTCATCCTTCTGTGTAGCAATAAAATAAATTTTTCATAAAAACATCTTGCAAACCGAGAGGGGAAGCACATATTTGTCCGAGGTTGGAGATTATTTGAGACTTGCCACCTGATGGCTTTCTGTTTCCCCAGAGGTAGTGAGGATTTTGTAACTATCATTGCCTTTCTCCATGTGGATGTCTTCCAGAAGGAAGACTCAGATTCTTCTAGAGAAATATCTTTCTCTTACTGAACAGAACTTGGGTCCACAGCAAAGACAATCTATTGACACTGCATTATGGTGAGAGAAAGTACAGCATTTATTGCAAAAAAAAAAAAAAAACAAACACAAAAAGCCACACACAAGAAAGAAGTATGGGCAGCTGATGTTCAAAAGACCTGAACTCCCCAATGGCTTTCAGAGAGGATCACAAGGCATGTGATCAACTTGTGCACGGTTCTCTGATCGGCCGATACAGAGGTAACACGGTGATGTTTCAGGAACCTCTGATCTCGGGTGGCCTCAGCCTGCAGCAGCTTGAAGCAGGACTTGGGTTCCCAGGCAGAGAGGTTGAGGTTGGGTTGTGGTGAAAGCACTGAATCC
>NW_011494907.1:895363-895480 GCF_000754665.1 Bison bison bison
CACCCTGTTTATTTAACTTATATGCAGAGTACATCATGAGAAATGCCGGGCTGGATGAAGCACAAGCTGAGATTAAGATTGCTGGGAGAAATATCAATAACCTCAAATATGCAGATG
>NW_011494907.1:895580-906764 GCF_000754665.1 Bison bison bison
TACTGAATCTTAGCCACTAGACCAGTGGTCAGTGACAAGGGGCCCTGGCCCTTCAGCCTGGCAGAAAAGAATTTCCACAAAGATGGAAAGTCGTGAAGCAAGTAGAGTATTTATTAAGAGGAAAAAAGAGTACAGTAGGTGTGGATAGACATACAGAAGGACTCAGAGAGAGAGAGAGTCCCTGAGTTTTGCCTTTGTGGTAGTTTGAATTACTTTTGTGGGGTATTTCTTCTGGATTTCCTTTGGCCATTTTGATTTACGTAGTTCACAGTCTGTATTTGGTATACATCTCAGGATCCTCCCATGTGTGCGCATACACCTCTTAGCCAAGATGGATTCTGCTGCAAAGGCCTGTGGGTAGAGCATCCCTTGACATCAGTCCTTGACCATCAAGGAGCCTTTCTGTGCATGTGCAGTCGGGAGGTATTCTGACTTGGAAAATGAGAAATATGTGATCTGGGCAGGACCCAGCCTCCTCCCTGCATTGTCTTGCTGTTCTCATCTTGGAGTTTCTGTCCACAGGGCATGGATCTCCAGTCGCTTTACCCTGGGGAGAGCTGCATCAGTGTCCTTCCTTGCCTCCATTCTCAACCTTCTAGTCCCATCCAGTCTGGGGTCTACATGCTGGTGGTTAGCCTGCACTTCACCTCTTCCACCTGAGTGAGGGGCTGGGTTTGGCATCTGCAAAACCAATCAAAGACGTGGCTCAGGATATTATCTATGGCCCTAAAGGAGGAACTAAAAGTTCTTGATTTTGTTTCATGGCTCAGCAATTACTCATGTATCTTTCTTGACTGTTTTCCTTTTTTTCTGCATTTTCTCACCTCTGATTGAATTTGCCTTTGGAACTCGGGGAAGGCCCAGAAGACTACAGTCTCTCTCTAAACAAGAGGCAGGAGACCTGGGGAGATATGTCCCCAGGAAGGCGCTGCAGGGTCCAGCTCAGTTTCATTTCAGAGTCTCAAAAGATGCTTCTCTGGTGATGGCACTATCGCATTACCCTTATTCCAACCTCATCCCTGATTCTACCCAGAAGAGTTTCCTTTGAGTCTCAGGTAGCAAAGAGACGCTCTAGGGTGAGCATTGATGATTCAATGAACATGAGTTTAAGCAAGCTCCAGGAATTGGTGATGGACAGGGAAGCCTGGCGTGCTGCAGTCAATGGGGTCACAAATAGTTAGACATGACTGAGCGGCCGAACTGAACTGAGGACGATCTGACACAGCCCCAGAAGGAAGGGGCCCTTCTGTGCCCTTTGGACAGACCAAAGCTTTAAGGCAAAGTCCTCTTTAAGACTTTTAAAATCCAGGGTGTGATTCTCAAGCCTGATCGCACTTTAGAACCATTTAGAGGCTTTTAAAAGTGCCTGTAGCCAGACCCTAGGCCCCCAGATGCTGATGTGTTGGTCTAGGGTGTGGCATGGGCAATGGTACATTTTTCACATTTTGTTTTGAAATAATTTAGACCTTCAAAAAGAAGCAAAAATGTACAAAGGATTCCTGTGTATTCTTACCCAGCTTTTCCAAATGTTTGTAAATTGTGTAACCACAGAACCATGATCAAACCCAGGAAATTAGCACTGGTATGTGTTCCACTGATGCGTGATCTGTTCTGCAGACCTGACTCAAATTTCCCCCGGCGTCCCACTCATGTTCTTTTCCAGGATCCCATGTTGCATTTAGTTGTCGTATCAAGAAATCTTATTCTCCTTTAATCTGGGATAGCTCCTCCATCTTTCTCTTGACCTCAATATCTTGGAAACATCAGTTCAGTTCAGTTCAGTTGCTCAGTCATGTCCGATTCTTTGCGACCCCATGAATTGCAGCACGCCAGGCCTCCCTGTCCATCACCAACTCCTGGACTTCACTCAAACTCATGTCCATCGAGTCAGTGATGCCATCCAGCCATCTCATCCTCTGTCATCCCCTTCTCCTCCTGCCCCCAATCCCTCCCAGCATCAGAGTCTTTTCCAATGAGTCAACTCTTCACATGAGGTGGCTGAAGTTCTGGAGTTTCAGCTTTAGCATCATTCCTTCCAAAGAAATCCCAGGGCTGATCTCCTTCTGAATGGACTGGTTGTATCTCCTTGCAGTCCAAGGGACTCTCAAGAGTCTTCTCCAACATCACAGTTCAAAAGCATCAATTCTTCGGCACTCAGCTTTCTTCACAGTCCAACTCTCACATCCATACATGACCACAGGAAAAACCATAGCCTTGACTAGACAGACCTTTGTTGGCCAAGTAATGTCTCTGCTTTTGAATATGCTATCTAGGTTGGTTATAACTTTTCTTCCAAGGAGTAAGCGTCTTTTAATTTCATGGCTGCAATCACCATCTACAGTAACATACTGGCTAGTTATTTTGAAGAACGTCCCTTAATTTAACTTTGGTCAGGGCATGTTGAAAATCTCCTTGGATAATTCTAATGTGTAACTGAGATTGACAGGATCGTTATGCTCAGTAAATTGCCCCTTAGGATCATGATAAAACCATGGGGATGAGGACTGGAGAAGAGAGTGAGGGCCAACAGGACCTGTATTTTTTTTTTTAATATTTATAAATTAAAATTTTTGTTTTTGTTTTTAACTTATTCTTAATTGGAGGATAATTGCTTTACAAATATTCTGTCAATTTCTTCCATATATCCACATGAATCAGCCATAGGTATAGGTATATCCTCTCCCTGTTGAACACCCCTCCCATAAAATATTTTAAAAAAATATTTGTTTTTATTTATGGATCTCACATGTATGGCTTTGAGAGTTGGACCATAAAGGAGGCTGAAGAATTGATGCTTTTGAGCTGTGGTGTTGGAGAAGACTCTTGAGAGTCCCTTGGACTACAAGGAGATCAAACCAGTCAATCCTAAAGGAAATCAATCCTGAATATGCATTGGAAGGACTGATGCTGAAGCTGAAGCACCAATGTTTTGGCCACCTGATGTGAAGAGCCAACTCATTAGAAAAGACCCTGATGCTGGGAAAGGTTGAAGGCAGGAGGAGAAGAGGATGACAGAGGATGAGATGATTGGATGGAATCACTTCCTCAATGGACATGAGTTTGAGGAAGCTCCAGGAGATGGTGAAGGACAGGGAAGCCTGGCATGCTGCAGTCTGTGAGGTTGCAAAGAGTCAGACATGACTGAGCAACTGATCAAGAAGAAGATTTATTTGGTTGTATTGGGTCCAGTTGCAGCATGAGGGATCTTAGTTCCTTAACCAGGAATTGAACCCAGGCCCTCTGCCTTGCAAGTGTGGAGTTTTAGCCACTGGACCACCAGGGAAGTCCCTGTATCTCCCTTTAGTTTGGTCTCTCCCCCGTCCTTTCTCTTAGACCTCTGATATTTCATTCTCTTTTTCCTCTAACATAGTGTTAGTGTTAGTCACCCAGTCACGTTTGACTCTTTGTGACCTGAAGGACTGTAGCTCATTTGGCTCCTCTGTGCATGGAATTCTCCAGGCAAGGATATTGGAGTGGGCAGCTATTCCCTTCTCTGAGGGATCTTCCTGACCCAGGGATCGTACCTAGGCCTCCTGCATTGCAGGCAGACTTTATCATCTGAGCCACCAGGGAACCTCTTCTATATGCAAGTCCCAAGTCAAAGGCTTCACTTGGTATCAGCCCAGCTCCATCAGACTGCATTGACGTTGACTCACTTTCAAAGTTGGATCATGTCCCTCCTTTGCATAATATCCTGCGAATGTCAATGCATCCTGCTCCAAGGCCGTCACGATGGGACCTGGTGTTCCGGGACTCCCAAGTTTTCCCTCACCCTCTCCCACTCACTCACGCTGGCAGCTCTCCGGGCTCTTGCCTTTGCTGCTCCTTCCACCAGATGCCCTTCCTTCTGATGGCCGCAGGGTCTCTTTCAGGCCTTCAGTCTCTGATCCTGCTCACTCCCCCCCCCCCCACCCCCATGCTCTTCACGTCTCCCCCCCAAACCCCGCCCCCCGTGGAGAAGATCTTTGCCTGTTTTGTTCCCCTTTGTTTCTCCAGAACCGAGAGAAGTGGCCGATTCATAGCAGAGATTTAATACATGAACAAATGCATGAAAGAGTGGTTGAAAAAAATTTTAAAGTAGCTTCATTGCTGACAGAGAAGAGATTTGCATTTATAAGGCTGAGTGTGTTTATCCTAAGATCTCTCTCTCTTTTACTTGAACAGCTGCCCAGACTCCCATTGTGCAGACTGCTCCTCCATTTCTGACACCTTCCACTTTTCCAGTTCACCTGTCTCTTCTGCACTGGGAAAGATGGCCCATGAGATGAGTCAGGCAATAATTCCCTCTCCTTTCAGCCAGAGCAGGGAGCAGACTGTCAAATACACATACTTTCTTTTTTTATCCTTGTCACAGAAGCTGTAAAGAAAGTTTGGGTACCTGATGTGACCCTGGAAAAATCTTACTGTGGTGGCATCTCCAAGTTAGATTTCTCGGCTGGTGTCAAAGGAAGGAAGGAGACCAGATACCTTCTTTTTATAAAATAAATAACCACCATTACTTCTGTATGCCAATCAAAGTGTGTGTGTGTATGTGTGTGTGTGTGTAAAATTTACCTTTACTAAAATCCTAAGTGATAAATAATTCTCATTTTACAAATATGACATCTGAAGTTAGATTGTCAGCAGGTCTGTGGGGTCGCACAGAGTCGGACACGACTGAAGTGACTTAGTAGTCTAGAAGTAGTAAACAACAAGATGGATATGTAAACCCAGGTGTTTTAATGCTCCAACCAGTACCCTTAATTATCTTCAATTTTTAGGTAACTGCCTATAATTAACAAGCTGGATTTAGAAAAGGCAGAGGAACTAGAAATCAAATTACCAACATCTGTTGGATCACAGACCAAGCAAGAAAATTACAGAAAAACATCTACTTTTGCTTCATTGACTATTTTAAAGTCTTTGACTGTGGATCACAACAAACTGTGGAAAGTTCTTCAAGAGATGGAAATACCAGACTACTTTACCTGCCTCCTAAGAAACCTATATGCAGGTCAAGAAGCAACAGTTAGAATCAGACATGGAGCAACAGACTGGTTCAAAATTAGGAAAGGAGTACGTCAAGGCTGTATATTGTCACCCTGTTTATTTAACTTATATGCAGAGTACATCATGAGAAATGCCGGGCTGGATGAAGCACAAGCTGAGATTAAGATTGCTGGGAGAAATATCACTAACCTCAGATATGCAGATGACACCACCCTTATGGAAGAAAGTGAAGAGGAACTAAAGAGCCTCTTGATGAAGGTGAAAGAGGAGAGTGAAAAGCTGGCTTAAAACTCAACATTAAAAAACTAAGATCATGGCCTCCAGTCCCATCACTTCATGGCAAATAGATTGGGAAACAGTGGAAACAGTGGCAGACTTTATTTTGGGGGGCTCCCAAATCACTGCAGATGGTGACTGCAGCCATGAAATTAAGACACTTGCTCCTTGGAAGAAAAGCTATGACTAACCTAGAAAGCATATTAATTAAGAATCAGGACATTATTTTGCTGACAAAGGTCCCTGTGGTCAAAGCTATGGTTTCTCCAGTGGTCATGTATGGATGTGAGAGTAGGACCATGAGGAAGTCTGAGCTCCAAACAATTGATACTTTCAAACTGTGGTGGTGGAGAAGACTCTTGAGAGTCCCTTGGACTGCAAGGAGATCAAACCAGTCAATCCTAAAGGAAATCAACCCTGAATATTCGTTGGAAGGATTGATGTTGAAGCTCCAATACTTTGGCCACCTGATGTGAAGAGACGACTCATTGGAAAAGACCTTGATGCTGGGAAAGATTGAAGGCAGGAGGAGAAGGGGACAACAGAGGACAAGACTGTTGGATGCATCACTGACTCAATGGACATGAGTTTGAGCAAGCTCTGGGAGATGGTGCAGGACAGGGAAGCCTGGCATGTTGCAGTGTATAGGGTTGCAGAGAGTTGGACATGACTGAGTGACTGAAGAACAATGATAAGGAAGAAGGTGGCATCTTGGAGGATTTGGGGTTGCTTCAGGCCCTGGAAGCATAGATAATCTGACTTTAGAAACGGAGGATTAGCTGCAGACCTTCATCATCCTCCAGGTCTATTGATCCTTCCTTGCTTCCTATGCGCATCATTTCTGTGTCCTGCCGGATGGTGGTTCTCAAAGTGTGGCTTCCGGGAAGCAGAAGCAACAGCACCTGGGAAATGATAGCAGTGTAAACTCTTGCCTTTCCACTCCTGACATCATGAGTGAGGAACTCTGAGGCTGGGCTCCAGGAATTTGTGGTTTTTCAAACCTCCAGGTGATACTGATGCCCACTCAGCTTTCAGAATCCCTAACACAGTGAGTGGAAGAGTCATCTCTGGCTCCAGCCTTCCTGTGTTCAAATCATAGCCCTCCTGATTACTGGTTCATCAACTTTGTGAAAAATACTTAATCTCTTGGTGCTTTAGTTGGATTATCTATGAAATGGGAATATCGACAGCATCTATCTCATTGTTGTCAAAATGAAATGAGCGAACATATACTAAAGTGATTTGAACAATGAATAACATTGATATTAGCTATAAATGTCATACTCTTTCCATATTTATCAAACTTTCTGTTTGAAAAACAGAACAACACCTCCCTCCCCGCAGCTCTCCTGGATCTTTTAAAGAGGACCCAGCATCCCTGATGCTATTGTGACTGCCAGGCTAGGCTGCGGATGAGTTTTGGTTGGACTGGATGATGCCAGCACCCAGCATCAGGTGAGATGGAGCCACAACATTTCAGTTTGCTTCAGGTAGAACTCGGATCCAGGCAGTGGCAGCAGGAGCATTTGGCCACCAAATGCTGTATTCCTGTATCTTTGGTCTCTATAGAGTCCTGTGTACCAGCTCTGAGCTCTTCAAGTTGTCTGCAAAATGAATGATGATTACTCAAGACACAGTGATATTTACCAAGTTTTTGCTTCCCAACTCACTATGCAGAATCAAATGATTCAGATGAGATAGAAGGGACTGAATGCCAAAATGAACTGGAAATGGCTTCAGAGCAGAGTATTTGGAAGCCGATTGTTATTCGGAGCACAGCCCAGCCTGGTCTGAAGGCCAGGGATGAGCAGGAACCTTCTTCTCTGGAACATTTCAGGAAGCTGCATTTATAACAGAGGCCCTCTCTCCTTACTGTCTGAACTATGTGTGGTATGACTACCCTGGCTGGCTCATCCATTTTCCTGGGGATGTGGACAGAGGGAGGGGATTGAGAAAGGAGGACTATCTATAGGACAGGAGTGTGACAAAGCTATTCAGAGGTTTATCTGGAACATTAAACAATGAGGAATAGCCAAGAACATTTAAAAATGAAGGTGGTGGAGGCACTGAATTTTCCTTAATAGACATCAGCACATATTGTAAACTACATTAATAATAACAAAGTGGCACTAGAGAAACCAAAGGAAGACATAGCCTAGAAAATAGATCTTTGTATAAACATAAATGTGTTTTAAAGAAATAAGCTCAAGGCAATGGGATGCAGATGTATTATTTAATAATTGGTGCTGGGGATATTTTCAAAGTTATTTAATTAAATTACTTTTCATCAGCTAACAAGTACCAAAATAAATTTAAGGCACATTAAAGATGTAGATGTAAAAATGGATATCTAAAAAAAAAAAAAAAACAAAGAAAAAATATAGGTGAGCATCTGGAACAGTTCCCTGTCTCCAGGCAGAGAAAGATGTTTGCCTTTCAAAAGCTGTGCATTTTCAGACCTTGAAAAATCTGACACACACATTTCCCCTGGACCTTGTCTTTTGATTTGAACAAGTGATAGAGGCCAGTCCAAGTCTCATTCTATTGCATCCTTATGTTTCTAACCAAGACAGTGCAGAACAACCTTTCCTCACCACATCATTAAGCCCTCCTCCCAACATGAGTTTGCTTTGATCATCTAAAACAGACAGACCTCATGCTCTCCCTAAGCCAGTGAAGCTCATTTGCTCTTGGGCAGTGGAAAAAGAGGGCAGCCCATGTCTACGTCTCAAAAGAGGGAGTTGTTTTGCTTCCAAGGCAGAAGCAAAGCTAGGTGATCATCAAACATGTTTCATTTTCCTGCTGGATACTTGGCCAACCCACATTTTCCAGGAAGTAGAGTAAGGCCAGGTGACTGACTTGTGGCCAGCAAAACATGGACAGCAGTTGGCAGTCTCTCCTATGCTTGGCTTCTCACAGTCTCTGTTCTCTCTCTTGTTCCATGGTGACCTTGGAGAAAACATGCCACAGGTTAACAGCACCATAGGGTGGAAGAAGCCAGGGGTCCCTGTCACTACCTGTAGGAAAGCTGCCCAGCTTGCAAGGGGCCGTGATGCAAATGAGAAGTCAACCTTCATTGTGTTCACCCCCTGGGATGGTGGTGTTTTCTCAGAGTAGTCTAGTCGGTCTTTCCTCCTGTGACTTCTGTCATCACCCACCCTTGGATGAAAAAATGGACCATAGTAACTTCAAAGCATCATACTTACTTTGAGGCAGAATGAATGAACAGACCCCTTTTAATCTCATTCTTCTCCTCCTCTTTCTTTTCTTCTTTCTTTGAATAGAGAGTGGGCATACTTTCTGAACCAAAGGGAGTTCTCACAATAATCTTGCAAACATTTTTTAGCTCTCCCATTTTTCTTATACTTGTCTTCTGCAACAGGGTACAGAGCCATTAACTTGCTTAAGACCTACAGTTTAATTTTATCTCCTCTCTCTATTTTTTTCCCCAAAAGAAAGAAAGGAAAGAAACCCAGTTAGGTGGTCATCAGTGTGACAACAGGGAATTTGCCAAGGATTTCCCAGAACAAAGTATTGAGCATAATTTCTTCATTTGTTCAACAAATATTTAATAAGCACTTATCATGTGGCAGGTATTACTTTGATGCTTGGATTTCTTCAGTGAACAAGACAAAAGAATTCCTGCCCTTGTTGAGCATTTTTCCTGTCTTTTCCTCATGGAGCCAGGAGAGCTTTTCAATAGTTCCTTGTTTAATAAGTAGTAGATTATATAGTTTATTAGAAAGTAGTAAGTGTCATGGGAAAGGGGGAAAAAGAGAGCGCATGAGGAGGGCCAGAGGTCTTTGCAATATTTGAGAGGATGGTCATGTATCACTGGGAAGGCTTTGAAATGAATCCAAGGAGGTGCACAAAGTACCCATATGCATATCCAGAGGAAGAGAATTCTGGAGGAGCTAGGCCAGAGCTCTAAGTGAGGATCATAGCTGGTGTCCTTGAAGGGGTCAGTGTGGCTGGAATAGTGAAGCCCATGGGAAGAGTAGGAGGAGATGCTTTTGTGGGGGATGGTAAGAGGGTGCGTGTGATACCATGTGAGACCCTCAAGATATTTTAAGAACTTTATTCTTTAATCTGAGAAATCAGAGCACCATTCAGCTACAAGATTTGGAAACCTAACTCAAAATTGCTTAAAAAAGGAATTTATTGGCTCACAGAAACTGAGCTAGGAGAAAAGCTGCCCAAATCTCCAGCTTTACATAATCACTGAGACATGTGAATTTCTCTCTTTCAGTAACCACATATGGTCTTAGGGCAGATACTTATTGGTTCAGTTTGGGTCACATGGCTCTTTCTAAACCAATCACTGAAGGCAGGAATATTAAATCCTGTAATTGGCTAGTCTGGATCCATGTCTGTCCCTTCTAGAGAGTAGAGTTGAAAGGTCAGTTTCAGAAAATGCAAAGTTTTCTACCAAACTGAAAAGCTTCATCACCTGAAGAAACAGGAATGCACAGCAAGCAAAAATAATAAATGTCAACTACAGAAGTGATGAAAGCGGTACAAGGGGGAAGAGACTTGACATCATCAAAGCATAAAAAGAAGTCTGCTTGTCAGAAAATGTCCTGATCAGACTTACAAAGCAAAGCACAGGCAGGAGGTTATATGGGGGAAACATGACAAAGGATACCTTCATGTAGAAATAGTTCAGAAATATCTGTTGAAAAATCAAAATTCCAATGGACAGATAACCAAATATCATGAACAGATGAATTTCTCATCAGGAACTACATACAAATAGCTGACAGAAATCTGTCCAACCTTACTAGAAAGTGAAGAAATGTCATTTAAGGTAATAACGACAAGTCATTTTTCACACTATTTTTTAGTGCCGGTGTTTGTACGACCCTCAAGGTCACTGAGGGTTGTACCAAATAGAAATTCTCATTTTCTAATTGCTACCAGCATAGCTTTGCAAACTAACTTGGCGATAAGTATTGAGTGTTTCTGAATCCCTGCAGCTGTCTTCCAGAATGTACCCTGATGAAGATAACAGTTTGTGACCAATAGTGTTCATTACAGTTGCATTTAGAATAGGAAAAACCATCAGGTGTCATAGAATAGGGAAATGATCATATAAACTCAGGCAAAAAGATGAAGTGATATTAGATGACTGGAAAATCCTTGCTTGACAAGAATGTGCTTGTGACACAACCAAATGAAAAACAGGGTAAACCGTATGATTCCACTATGAAAATACTATGAAATTAAAGAAAATTGAGAGTACTCCCTGGGATCACTCCTAGGCTTTTGATACTTTGTATGAACTATTGTAAAAATCCATTTACTGTGGCTGTGCTTCTCTCTAGTTGGGGCTGCCTTGTGTGGGCTGCAGGAGTTGCAGCACCAGGGCTCAGTCAATTGTGGTTCCTGGCCCCAGAGCACAGGCTCCGTAGCTGTTTGCGGCATGTGGGATCTTCCTGGACCAGCGACTGAACTGGTGTTTCCTGCATTGGCAGGCAGATTCTTTACCACTGAACCACCAGGGAAGCCCTACACATACTATTTTGATGAATAGACACACAGACATAGATAGTTAGCTTGGAGGCTTTTTGATATCTTTTCTCATATGTGCTATGAATTTGTTTTATGTGGGTTTTCTGCTTCATGTTGCATTTTTACTGAAAAAAAAATCTGTTATCATTAGGTTATTATTGGTTATATAGTTAGTATAAATTTTAATTGTACTTAAATTTCCTGTGTTGCTATTCTTTTGAAATTATTTATGATAGTTGCTGAAAATTTATGTAGTTTATTGGTTCTTCAAAGAACCAATAGATTTATTTTAACATTTTGCTTGTGTATATTCCTCACTTTCTTTGGATCATTTTCTAAAATCTAAATTTGAATGCTTTGGTTTTCTCTCTCTCTCTCTCTTTTTTTTTTTTTTACTTTTTTAAATGA
>NW_011494907.1:906864-921999 GCF_000754665.1 Bison bison bison
TTTTTACTATTTTAAATGATTAGAACACTTCAGACTGAATTTTCCCTAAGTATAGTTTTTAGTTTTATCCTACATTTTGTATATTTAGTGTTCGTTTTTATATTTTAAACAGTCCATCATTTTATTCTTGATATCCTCTGTGGCAAAGTATTTAGGAAACTGCTTTTTTTTTTTTTTTTAGCAAGTCTAAAAAATTTTTAAAAATTTTCTATTGGCATATAGTTGATTAACAATGTTGTGCTAGTTTCAGGTATATAGCAAAGTGATTCAGTTATACAAATATCTATTCTTTTTCAAATTCTTTTCCCAATTAGGTTATTACAGAGTATTAAGCAGAGTCCCCTGTGCTATACAATAGGTCCTTATTGGTTATCTGTTTTAAATATACCAGTGTGTACATGTCAATCCCAAACTACCAATCTATTTCTCCTGCTTTCCCCCTGGTAATCGTAAGTTCACTCTCTAGTATCTGAGTCTTTCTGTTTTAAATAAGTTCATTTGCATCATTTTTTAAGATTCCACATACAAGTGATATCATATATTTGTCTTTTTCTATCTGACTTACTTAGCTTTAGTAATGATAATCTCCAGGTCCATCCATGTTACTGCAAATGGCATTATTTCATTCTTTTTTCTCAAATTTTTAAATTTTTATTTATTTTTAATTTAAATTTATTTATTTAAATTAGAGGCCAACCACTTTACAATATTTCATTCTTTTTATGGCTGAGTAACATAATGAGAAATGCTGGGCTGGAAGAAGCACAAGCTGGAATCAACATTGCCAGTAGAAGTATCAATAACCTCAGATATGCAGATGACACCATCCTTATGGTAGAAAGTGAAGAGGAACTAAAAAGCCTCTTGATGAAAGTGAAAGTGGAGAGTGAAAAAGTTGGCTTAAAGCTCAACATTCAGAAACCTAAGATCATGGCATCTGGTCCCATCACTTCATGGGAAATAGATGGGGAAACAGTGGAAACACTGTCAGACTATTTTTTTGGGCTCCAAAATCACTGCAGATGGTGATTGCAGCCATGAAATTAAAAGACGCTTACTCCTTGGAAGGAAAGTTATGACCAACCTAGATAGCATATTGAAAAGCAGAGACATTACTTTGCCAACAAAGGTCCATCTAGTCAAGGCTATGGTTTTTCCAGTGGTCATGTATGGATGTGAGAGTTGGATTGTGAAGAAAGCTGAGTGCCGAAGAATTGATGCTTTTGAACTGTGATGTTGAAGACTCTTGAGAGTCCCTTGGACTTCAAGGAGATACAACCAGTCCATTCTAAAGGAAATCAGTCCTCTGTGTTCTTTGGAAGGACTGATGCTAAAGCTGAAACTCCAATACTTTGGCCACCTCATGTGAAGAGTTGACTCACTGGAAAAGACTCGGATGCTGGGAGGGATTGGGGGCAAGAGGAGAAGGGGACTGCAGAAGATGAGATGGATGGATGGCATCACTGACTTGATGCACATGAGTTTGGGTGAACTCTGGGAGTTGGTGATGGACAGGAGGCCTGGCGGGCTGCAATTCATGGGTTCACAAAGAGTCAGACCCGACTGAAAGACTGAACTGACTGAATACTCCATTGTATGTGTATACATCTCCTTTATTCATTAATCTGTTGATGGACACTTAGGTTGCTTCCACATCCTGGCTATTGTAATTAGTGCTACAATGAACACTGGAGGGCGTGTATCCTTTTGAACCATGTTTCTCTCTGGATATATGCCCAGGAGTGGGATTCCTGAATCATACAGTAGTTCTATTTTTAGTGTGTCAAGGAATCTCCATGCTGTTCTTAGTAGTGGCTGTACCAATCCATGTTCCCACCAGCAGTGAAGAGGGCTCCCTTTCCTGACATGCTGCAGCCCATGGGGTGCAGAGAGTCGGGCACGACTTAGTAACTAAACAAGAACAATTTCTGCCTACGTTTTGCTCTAAGAATTTTATAGTATCTGGTCTTACATTTAGGTCTTTACTCCATTTTGAGTTTATTTTTGTGTGTGGTGTCAAAAAGTGTTCTAATTTCATTTGTTATGGATTTCTGTCCAGTTTTTTCTGGCACCATTTATTGAAGAAAATGTCTTTTCTCCATTGTATAGTCTTCTTTCCTCTTGGATTAATCGACCACATGTGTGTGGGTTTGCTTCTGGACTTTGCATGGTGTTCCATCGATCTATATTTCTGTTTTTGTGCCAGTACCACACCGTTTTGAAGATGGTAGCATTGTAGTATGGTCTAAAGCTAGGGAGCCTGATTCTTCCAGCTGTTTTTCTATTTCAAGATTGTTTTGGCTATTCAGGGTCTTTTGTGCTTCTATGAATAAGATTGCTTGTTCTAATTCTGTGAAAAAATGCCATTGGTAATTTGTAATTTGACAGGGATTTCACTGAATCTGTAGAATGCCTTGAGTAGTATAGTCATTTTGACAATATTGACTCTTCCAGCAGAAGAACATGACATATCTTTGCATCTGTTTGTGTCATCTTCAATTTCTTTCATCAGCATCTTATAGTTTTCACAGTTCAGGTCTCTTGCCACCTTAGGGAGGTTTATTCCTAGGTATTTTATTCTTTTTGATGCAATGGTAAGTGGGATTGTTTCTAATCTTCTATTGTTAGTGTATAGGAATGCAAGAAATTTCTGTGTATTATTTTTGTATCCTGAAACTTTAATGAATTCATTGATGAGCTCTAGTAGTTTTCTCGTAGCATCTTCAGGATTTTCTATGTATAGAATCATGTTATCTGTTTTCAGCAAGTCTTAAAAATCAGGAAACTGCATTTAAGATGTTTTATCATAGTTAAAACTCAGGGGTTTTTTTGCTAGTTTTATTGCATAGTGATAAGAAGAAAGGCCTTTATCTACATGGGTAGGGCACAATAATTTTGGTATCAAGAAGTGGCTTCAGTAAGGCATTTAAACCTAGGATCTCACTAAATATTTATCCCTAAATTAGTATTTTAAACTGAAAAAAACTGAGATAACTTTTATTGACCAATTAAATTCTTTTCCCATGATCGCCTCTAACCAATTGGATAGAAGCAAGCTCTTATTTTTGGTGTGTGTGTGTGGGAGAAAGTTGCATTATATTGCCCACCTGAATTGAGACATATGAATGTTTGTTTCTCGCATGTAAACAAACAATTACAAATAATTCTAACTGTTCTGATGTAGCAAATGTGGCATTCAGTAGGTAAGGACATTGGGAAAGGGGATTCCTTTGATATAAGGTAGTTGGGGAAGGCACCTCTAGGAAGTGACATTACAGCTGAGATCTCAAGGATGAACATGAATTTAGCCAGTTCTGGGAATGGACAGAAGGTAATTGTATTGCCAGTTTTGGGAGCCAGCTTGACAGATGAGACTGGAAAGGCAGATCATGCCACTTCTTGGACTTTTTATTTAAATGCTTTAAATGGCAGACATATCAGTTAGAACAGACTAGGGTAGGCTTGGGTGATATGGTGCCCAGATCTCAAAACACAGATTTCCTTCTTACTCCTGTCACCTTCTCAGTGTAACTTGGCTGAAACTCAACTTCACATCTTCTTCACTCCAGTTCTAGGCTGACAGAGCAGCCTGTCTGAGAAGTTGCTGGTCATTATGGAAAAAACGAATGTGAGTCTTCAAGCTTCTGCCTGAAGTGACAGATGCTACTTCTGCCCACACATCATTGGCCGGAGCAAGTTATATAAACTCCAGTTTCAGTGGGGCAAGGAAGAGTTCTCCTCCCCCAGTGAAGGGAAGTGCCTGTTGGTATAATTCTCTATCCCCTTCTAAATCTATATCCTTCTGTGCACCTTACCCAAGAAATAGGGCTACACTCCTTTCTGATTTAGTCACAGATCCACTCTCATTCTTACCAGAGAAACAGCAGCTTAAAAAGATTTATACCAAGTCTCAGTATTTTGTGTGCAAATGGCAAACTGCCCATTTCTCTACATTTTATAAAATAGTTTTCTCTCATCCTCATGGGTTAGGGGCAGAATTTAAGTCAACTTCAGTAGAAAGGATTTCGTATTTCCTACTCAAAGGTTTGTTGTTCCCTCACTAAGTTGTCTCCGACTCTTTGTGACCCCATGAATGAAGCATGCCAGGCTACCCTGTCCTTCACTATCTCCCAGAGTTTACTAAAATTCTTGTCCATTGAGTTGGTGATGCTATCTAATCATCTCATCCTTTGCCACCCTCTTCTCCTTTTGCCTTCAATCTTTCTTTCCCAGCATCAGAGTCTTTTCCAGTGAGTCCTCTCTTCACATCAGGAGGCCAAAGTATTAGAGCTTCTGCTTAAGCATCAGTCCTTCCAATGAATATTCAGGGTTGACTTTCTTTAGGATTGATAGGTTTGATCTTCCAGTCATGGAGTTGATGATCTGAGCCACGGTCAGCTCCAGGCCTTGTTTTTGCTGACTGTGTAGAGCTTCTCCATCTTCGACTGCAAAGAATATAATCAATCTGATTTTAGTAGAAAGGATTTCATATTTCCCACTCAAAGGTAAGGACTGTTTATTCATTTGGTGGAGAGTCTTGAGCTGGAGAAAGGGATATTTGCCTACAGTTTCAAATAGAATATAATGCAAATAATTTACCAAGTGCTTTTCCCAATGGCAAAGAGGAATATCTTGGCATTTTAATTCATGTTTAAATTTGGAAGTGAGTTCAGGGAATGCATTAGTATTTCTATCTTTCAAACCAAGGAATGGAGGTATTTGTTTCTCAAAGCCCCACACTGGGCCAGAATTCTGGCAAGAACAGTATAAATTAGTATCATTACCCTTTTAGTCCTGAGAACCACCAGCAAAGTTAAGTTGATGTTCAATGACATCTTTTAAAGGTAAAGGGGCAGAAGTGGGGAAGAAACATAAGTGATGGACAAAGAGATGAAAAATTGAATATAGACTAAAACAAACAAACAAACTGTATTTGGCCATGCTAGAATCATGTCAAATCATCTGTCTTCCACATTGAAGTATTTGTGTTGGGGTTGCCCACTGTGAGAGAAGACTGTCCTGCCTACAGTTTTCTTCTCATCAGACTCGTTTATTACTGAAAAAATGTCCCTTTGGTCCAGCAGATTAAAAAACCTGATTCTGCCTTAACTATTAAGCTTCTGACTTTGTTGGATAAAAGGACCAACCTTCTTTATTGCCTTCTAGAACAATACACTTGATAGCTCTTCCTCTGTAGGAGATAAAGGGAATTAAACTTGATGGAATACAGATTTCCATTTTCAAAAGAACTTTAAGTTTTTCCCACAGCGGTTTTTGTGGCTCCGTTGCCAGTCTCTGAACAATTTTGTAATTCAGTCATAATTCTGTCAACAGTAGGCTGAGGAGGATAGTGGCTACAGTTGTCACATAGCCAGGCTGGCTATGTGACATAAAAGATGCTCAAAAGATTTCCAGTAGTGGATGATGGGTTCTATAGGATGGACCAATGTTCATGGAACCACTGCCTTTATCTCAACAATGTCTATCTTCACCTCAGAGGCTGTTGCTAGGGTAATTAACTACTTAGCATTCAGAGAAAAATTATACATTAGGTTTTATGTCTGTTCAAACTTCTGTATAGTTTAATTTTGAAAACACAGCCACACCATTGATCAGTCTTAGTGGGGAAAGTTACAGTTGACTTGCAAGGGCAATTTTAAATACACATATTTGCAACCAGATATCTACTGTTAAATGAACATTTTTTGAGTCATTAACTGCTCACAGCTAAGGAACAAATTTCACAAAACACGGATAATTCCACCTTATCCTCTCAAACAAATTTTATTCATATTCTGCTCTAACAAATATAGCATGAAGGCAACAGTTGTTTAAGTTTCTTAGTGTATGGCACGGATGAAAAGAAACAAACATATTCAGAAGCAGTCCAGTACTGAAATGCTGGTTTAACAAAAGAGGCACGTATTATTCTATTTAGCAGTTTATACCAGATCTCAGAAGACTTTTTTTTTCCCTTGCAAGCAACAGACTACATTTATTTGCATTAAGTAAAAACATATCTTGATCAAGAAAATTACTTTTTTTCTGATTTTCCTTTATATCACAAATGTCAGGGTAAGGCAAATCCTTAATGAATCGTATGATAAAAACCCTATTCCCCAAGAAAATATATTGGACATATTCTGCTAACTTTGTTATTTTTCAAAGCAAAGCTGACATGCACCACATACAGAGAAATGTCATTTCAAATCGAGTGCATCAAGCAGAACTGTATTAATTCACAAAGAGGCTTTTCAGTGTTTCATAGAAAGATGTACAATTAGCTGCGATGACTAATAGGTGACCCAGTATCACAGACTGTGTTTCAGATGCCTCCTTTGTAAGCTTTTGTGAAGGAAGGCTTGTCCATCACTTGGGTAGTTACCAGCTAGAGGACAGACCCTTTGTCTCTCCTACAATGAGTACCTTTTTAAATAGAACTATTATGTGGAAAGCCCACCTCCATCCCCTGTATGCTAATAGGACTTAAATAAGGGGCTATTTGCCTCCCACTCTCCTTCCTATAAACCCTTGAGTCACCTAGCCTGGCTAGAGTGTGGTTGGAAACTGACTTCCAGAATTCACGTTCGGAGAATGAATCAGTCTGGCAAATTTTCCATTGCACGGTTTGTACAATGACAGCACCAGTGAGATAAAGGTTTCCTGTGTTGTGGGTATCTTCTATGTGGCCAAAAGCTAGATTTTTAATGTTTTACTATTGAAATGAAAATCGCTTCATTGTTTGTTTTAAGCATAAAATCTTCTAGCCAAACAGCAACTCAAAAGCAGAATGAGGGAAAAAGTGAAAACACAATCTAATCATAAAGTGAAATGTAAACCAATTCGGGAGCAGGGTCGATGGTCTTTACTCCTGACTCAATTTCCTGGATGCAGAGCCCACTTTCTTTTTCTATAATTTTCAGGCAGAGAACTCCTTCCTCTCATTGATACCCACCCACATTGAAAACTGGATGAATGGCTGTCATTGACATCAAAAGGAACACCAGGACAGACATAATTCTGATCCCTACTGTTCCTGCCAGAGACATTAGATCTTTGTCCGTTAAAAAAAAAAAGATCCCCATCCTTCTTGCCTCCTCACATTGTTTTCCAATGTGACTCATTACTGAGCATGAGTAGCACGCACACTTGGGAGGCACAGGAAAATGTCCTCCTAGTAGATTGCACTTGTCAAGTACTGGGTTGGCCAAGAAGTGCATTCAGGTTTTCCTGTTACATCATATGGAAAACCCGAACGAACATGGTTGGGCAACCCAACCCTTCACAAGAACGATGGCGACTGTCAACTAAGTCATACAGATGATGTGAAATATAGAAACTGTCTATATTCCCGTGGCATCATTTCCTGGATTAGTGTAAATGAGGCTTTTTCTTGGTTTTCTAGAAAGCAGTGTCTAATGGCAGTAAAGGATATATAAGTTTCGGTATCAAACTGTGGAATTATGGCAGAAGGGAGAACAGGTGTGTTCCAAAATCATGAAGTCACTTAAATGTCACTGCTTAGGTTGATGATCCTCAACAACAAGAGGATGTTAAAACATACTACATAGGTAGAAATACAACTTACTATTCCAGTAGACCAAATAAGCCATCAAATAAGGCAACAAATTCAGAAAAGCCAAAACAAAATTCATAGGAAGACGAGAAAGTGAAATTTTCTTTAGAGGAAGGAGCAAAACTGAAGAACTCCATGGAATATGTAGAAAGCAGAACCCCTGATTATTGTAGAAATGCTCCATGTGATCCATTCCTTTTCTCCCTCTACTAAGAAAAAAATACGCACTTCACTTACAATTCTGAAGCCCTCATAAGGAAGATGGGTTTAAGAAGAGAGAGGGAGAGAGGGGGACAAGTGGAGAAAGCCGCATCAGCATACATACACTATTGTGTGTAGACGGACAGCTGAAGGGAAGTACCGCACCGCGAGCTCAGTCCGGCCTTCTGTGATGATGCAGATGCTGGGATGGGGCAGGGGAGGGAGGCGCCAGAGGGAGCGGGTATATGTGTAATTACGGCTGGTTCCCGCTATTGTACGGCAGAAACCAACACAACAGTGTAAAAAATTAAAAAGCAAAAACCAGGAAGGAAAAAAAAAAGATATGCAAGAAATAATGGAAGTTTCCACAGGGACGAGTAGACTGGTCTTAGAGCCGGGGAGGCAGGCTTCTTGCCTGCTCAGGGTTCTATCCTTGTTGGCTCTGGGACAATATTTGTGACAACCTCTGATGTCTTCCCGCACCCTTAATCCCTTGTGCCCACTGTACCAGGGACATCTTGGCTTATTAGTCCCGCTGCTTCCCTTCAATGTGTGCTGGGAGAGGGGACAGCCATCAAATTAGTCTTGAACTTGGCGTGAACAAAGCACACCATTTAAATGCAAACCAGGAAGCCAGAACTGCAAGCAAGGCCTCTAATTGCCTCCAAATTCAAACGAGAATCTGCTCTGTGGGTCATCAGTCCTTGGGTAAAAACAAGATGTTCTTTTATGAAAAGCAGATGTATAAAGATTTCAAGGAGAACTTTTTTGATTCTAAATGCAGCAGTCTCCCTCTCAACTAAAAGGCCCAGGAAAGTGCCCTTAGAATTGTGTCACAAGGAATTGCTTCTCCCTGAAGGAAAAACACAGTAAAGACTTCCTGAACCAGGTGAGCTCTGCTGAAAGTCAGTGTCGGACAAGAACGCACCTCCCGTCTTGTTATCAAGGAAGAGACCAGGGTCCGTCCGCCTTCCTCGTTATGCCTCCGTGGTCTGCTCCGGATTAAACCCTGCCTTCATATTCCTCCTTAGAGCCTCATGGAACAGCGTTGGACCTCGGGAACCCCTGAATACAAGCCCATTTGAAACCAATCCTCCTGACCTTTTCCCAAGTGATTTCTGAGGGTTTTGCCCATTTTCTGTCCTGCCTCCTTCCTCTATGGATTCTACTGATATAGGGTTTGATGTTTCCTCAAATGCAGCTTATCAGTCACCTTCCTTCTCTCTCCTTTTTTTTTTTGGAAGAAACCACTGTACCAACCAGCTTTGTGAAATAACCGAGAAAGCAGACAGGGACCAGAACACACTTGTGCGTTACACGTGCCACTGCGACCCTGGGGCGGAGTCGGGAGAAGAAAAGACAGAAACGACAGGGATAGCGCCTGAAAGTTGCATTCACGTGGGTCCCCCACCAAATGAAAGAAAACTTTTTTTTTTTTTTTCTTTTTTTTTTTTCTTTCTGCGGGTAAACAGAACAAAACGCAGCTGGAGAAATGAGAGCAAAGGATTCCCCGTCCTTCGGTGGGACGCGCCTCCCCCCACCCCCACCCGCCTGCACAGTGCACGTGCGCGCCAGTGTCTTCTCACACCTCCCCAGGGCCAGGAGCCTGCACACTGAGGACTGTCATTTACTGCCACCTCGTTGTCCCTTTGCTTCATCGTGTGCCCCTGCCGAAGACAAGGAGAAGCCATTTGTTAAAGACGTCATCATAGGTTGAGCAAGCAGTATCTTTTAAATACAGCCATTTAAATGTTTTTCACCCTCCAAACGTGCCTAGAAAGATGTTTAATTATCAGAGAGCTTGGGGTATCTGAGCTGTTATTGGTAGCATGGCGTATCTTTAAAGACCATATAAATCATTGTTAATAGATGTATACAACATGGACAACTTGCTGATGGGGGAGATTAACTCAAGTCTTCAAAGTATTATTTGAGAAACTGAATCTTGAAGCCATGGGTCCTCTCTTCTTGGCCCTATCACGTGTTCCAGTTTCTAGGGCTCAACATAGAAACAGTAAAAATGTACATGATGCTGGTTTGCAAAAGACATGGATGGTCATCCCACTGCTTTGAGATCATTCTTATTAAGTAGGCATCTGCTGTGTTCTCCACTTGTGAAAGGACTCTAAGATATCCTGCCTTAGAAGAACCTATAGGGAAATGCATAGATCACAAGTATACTGCAAAGTCTTTTGAAAAATGCATTTAACCTACACCACTACCAAGACATAAAACACTCCCATTGCCCCAGAAAGTTCTCACTTCAATTATGAACCCTACTCTTTTTTAAAAAATTTATTTCAATTGGAGACTAATTACAATATTGTGGTTTTTGCCATACACTGACATGAATCAGTCACAGGTGTACATGTGTCCCCCATGGAGAACCCCCACCCACCTCCCTCCCCATCCATCCCTCAGGGTCGTCCCAGTGCATCAGCTTTGAGTGCCCTGTTTCAGGCATCGAACTTGGACTGGTCATCTCTTTCACATATGGTAATATACATGTTTCAATGCTATTCTCTCAAACCATCCCACCCTTGCCTTCTCCCACAGAGTCCAAAACTCTGTTCCTTATATCTGTCTCTTTTGCTGTCTTGCATATAGGGTCGTCATTACTGTCCTTCTAAATTCCATATATATACATTAATATACTGTATTGGTGTTTTTCTTTCTGACTTACTTCACTCTGTATAATAGGCTCCTGTTTCATCCACCTCATTAGAACTGATTTAAATGTGATGAACCCTACTCTTGTTGGAATGAACAATTGATCTGATTTCTGTTACCATAAATTAATCTTGTCAAGGATGAATTGGAGATGATCTCTGAGCTAACTTTCTGTTCTAGTGTCCTATGAATCTTTAAAAAAAATACTCTTTGAGGTGTGTATGTGTATGGAAAAGCAGTATAGTGCTCATTGTAGATAATATTTAAAATACCCAAAAGTAGACAAGGAATCCTGCATGATCCTTCTATTGATAACTAACTTCTGTAATTAATGTTACACAGTATTTCCTTATATTATTTTTCTCTTTCTACCTATATATAAAACTATTAATTTTAATAATGAAAATTGCAAACATGAAGGAAATTAGACAATGGTAAGTATATCTAGAATATATTTACCATTCAGATTTAGTGTTAATATTTTTCAAATTTCCTTGCAATCTTTATTAAAAAAAATAAAACAGTATTGGTAAATTAAAATATTTACAGATAGTTTTAATTTATCTGTATATTATCTCTTACTTCCCAAGATTACTGAATCCTGATATTAGTGTGAATCCACAACATGCATGTTTTTATACTTTTACAGACATGTATATACAAATAGACACAATAGAAAGTGGGTAGTGTTATGTGGTATATTATAAAATAGACATAAATAATTATTCTTTTAACCATTCATTAATATTGTTACAAATTTGTAATCTATATATATTATGGTTTTCATTTGTGTTCACCATTCTTCTTGGCTTGCAATTGTTTCCTACACCATACTCTTCTCTGGGCTCAATTTTCTTTTTACTGTTATGCCTCCTTTGGTAGCTTTTAGAGAAAAGGTATGTGAGTAGCAAATCTTTCTTTTTTCTTGAAAATGACAAATGTCATTTTCTTAAATGATACTGAAACTAGTGAAGAACTCTATGTTGACCATTATTTTCATCCATGTTTTGAAGACTTAGAATTATTCCATTATCTTCTGACCTAAATTCTTGATCTTGGGAAATTGCTGTCCTTGCAATACCTATTTAGTTGTGGTTAACTCTTTCTCTTTGTGTTAATTTTTCCTCTCTGTTGGTGTTCTGCAGTGCATAAGTGTGAATATATTTTGTTTTGTTTGTGCCAGATCTTAGTTGCGGCATGCAGGACCTTCCAATTTTGCTGTGGTGTGCGGTATCTTTTACTTGTGGCATGCGGGGTCTTTAGTTGCAGCATGCGAACTCATGGTTGCGGCATGTGGGAGGCCTGTGGGACCTAGTCCCTGACCGGGGATGGAACCTGCAGCCCCCTGCGTTGGGAGTGCAGAGTCTTAGCCGCTGGACCACCAGGAAAGTCTGGTGAATTTATTTTAAACATGCCCTTCTTGTAACTTATGATTCTTCTTTTAACTCAAATTTTTTGACTTTCATCAATTCCGATAAATCCTTGGCAGTATCTTTCAAATACTATCAACATCTCCTTTTAGAGCTCTTGTTGAACAAAAAATATCTTAGTTATTCTGTTTCTATTCCTTATATCTACTCATGTGTCATTTATATTGCTATACATTTACTTGCTTTTTCCAAATTGTTAATTTTTCATAGTTTGCTGCTTTCTTACAGTTTTATGTCTACTTTTTATCTTTTGACATTTAAATGTATTTATTTTATGAAATCTTCAACATTACCCTCAAGTTCTTGTAGTGCTAATCATCCTGCAATTTTACCCATCAACTCTCATTCGTAATAGACCATTTCCTTGTGTGTTTTATAAACTCATCTTTGGAAATGTATTTCTTCAGGAGGAATTCTAAAGGATAGTTTTACATTACATTTCCATTTGCTGACTCTCCCAGGGGGTCACACTGGTCTATAATCAAGTATAAATTAATGTCTTGGTTTGTATATTACTGTATGACTTTAGATGGCATAAATTTGTGCTTCAAACACATGGTGTGTATGTGTCTTCTGCTTACCATGGGAGCCTTTTCTTTCCCCATGAAGCACCCTAGGCCAGCTCAAGTCTCCTTGTTAATATCTTGAGCTGGGAATCTCAGATATATTTATGTAGAGGTGTCAATTTCAGCTCCTTACCTTGAGTGGCCCAAGGTCCAGGGGGCATTAAAACCCAAATTTCTTGCCTTAGAGTCTGTATCTACACCAAAAACCAAACTGTAGTTCTGGGGACAGCTGCATCGTCAGCTCACCAGATTATTGCTTTGGCCTCAAATTCCTCTTCATTTTTGATAGCTTTCATGTTAACTTTGTATTTGTATTGAGAGGGTTTTTTTATTTTTTCCACCTTTTCAGTCACCTGTTGCTACAAAACAAGCCACGCCAAAACACAGTGGCCCCCAAACCCACAATTTATTATTCTAATGATTCTATAAGTTGGCGTGGGCTCAGGTGGGCACTTCATCTACTCTAGGTGGCATCCACTGGGGTCTGAACACCCAAAATGCCCTCTCACTTTCTAAAGTCTCTCTCCATGTGGCAGTCCCCATTCTATACCACAGCTTGAGCTTCGTAGAGGGTGGCTGGATTCCAAGAGCAAGCATTCTGAGAGCATAAAAAGTTACCAGGTCTCGTAAAGCCCACGCTGGAAGCCACACTTGGCCTGCCATGTTTCTCCAGAAACAGAAGTTCAGGTTCCATAAGCATCTTTTGCTGTGGTGGCAGTTTAGTCGCTAAGTCATGTCCAACTTTCTTGTGATATCATGGACTGCAGCCCGCCAGTCTCCTCTGTCCATGGGATTCCCCAGGCAGGACTACTGGAGTGGGTTGCCAGTTCCTTCTCCAGGGGATCTTCCCGACCCAGAGAAGATGAACCCAGGTCTCCTGCATTGGCAGGTAGAGTCTTTACCACTGAGCCACCTGGTAAGCCTGTAACCATATTTACATGCCCTCAAATACTTGTTGTGAAATTATTTTTACATTTGCACAGCACTCTATTGATTGATTGAACTGTTCCTCTGTTGTCATTTATGATATCCCTGATTTTTAAACAAATTATACAGCACTAAATTTTCTTGTATTAAGTCTTTGAACTCTAATTTTAATCCCATTTCACTGTATTTCGTTAATTTTCTTGGAGGTATGATGCACAGAACTAAAGGTTCTTCCTGTTGAACTACCAATAACCTCTATAAACCCCGCTATGTAAATGATGATGACGTTCCTTAGGTCATACTGTTTGCTGTGACAACTGTGTTCAGAAATGCACTATTTTTTTAGGGAACAGTACTGTGTCAAAGAATTTTGTTCTGGAGGTATCTGAACTTCCATGATCAACTGAGTGACCCTGTGCGAGTCATTTCTTCCTAGAGTTGAAGGACTGCTCTGAAGAGGTAAGGGGGAGGAGTCAGGATACATACTTTTGCAACAAAGTTAAACTAATTTTGAACTTTAAGTTTTGACAAGGTATTCACTTGGGTAAAGGTATGTTCAGTTCAGTTCAGTTGCTCAGTCGTGTCCGACTCTTTGCGAAAGGTATGTGGCTAGATTCATGTTTATGGCCAAGGGAAATATTTTGATATTAACCAAGGAAAACATACTTATTTTGGTATTTCATCTAGATATTGATCATATAGAAAAATAATAGTGTCTATAAGAAAAAAAAATCTAGACAAGAAGTCTGTAGTGTGTTGGCAGTGAAAGGGAAGAAGGTAAGGTGGTACTGAGGAACTTGCTTTTAAATTGTTCAGGTTTACTCTCACTTCACTGCTTTTTAATGGAAACTTCTCTACCATATCATTTCTGCAGCTTAGGATAATTTTAAATACATGAATAAGGTTTAAAAAAAGAAGAAATGTTTGTAAGACCGTTTGTATGAGTTTACATTTTTTATCAGTCCTATGCTGTATATGTATTGCACAAATACTATTATAATTTAGTTTTCAAGGAAGTTTAAAATCATGATGGGAAGACAGCTGCCTGCTTTCACATATTCTCAAACTTTAGTCTGCCACCATGCTGGAGCTTGAGTCTGGTGCAACTTGGATTTCTGGGAGAGTACAGAAGCCTATGGAGAAGATGCTGGGAGATGTGAATAAAAACTTTTGCCTGCCATATTCCACCATCCTGACACTGAGCCCTGAGGGGACTTATGATGGGAAAGAACAGGGCAAGTTCTTTCTGAATAGAAATAGATAAGGTGCGTATCAAAGGAATAATTTCAATGAGCCCAGATTCTCGCATCTTCCCATATGTAGAAAAGTGCTAAATTCATTACCTTGAGATGTCTGGTTTTCCTTAATTAATGGCAATCTTTTGATGTTTCAATTACCTGGTT
Organism: Bison bison bison; assembly: GCF_000754665.1. NCBI lineage: Eukaryota > Metazoa > Chordata > Mammalia > Artiodactyla > Bovidae > Bison > Bison bison. The sequence continues at coordinate 921,638 of NW_011494907.1, forward strand.
TTTGTTGCAAATATCCTGGCTCTTCCCTTGCCTCTTCAAAGCAACACCTCAGAGCTATCTGAGAGGTTGCCTCCTGGTCTTAAAGTCCTCAGAGAGTTCACTGAATAAAACATAATTTTCAACTTTAAGGTTGTGCTTTTTTTTTTTTTTTTCCCCAGTTGACAGTTTTGGGAACCAAATGAAGAAGCCTAGAGCAGAGTTCCTCACCTAAACTCTACCAGGCGTCTTTTGGGCCAGAACACCTCCTTCGGGAGTCCAGATGATTTTGGTGAGTCACTCCTGGTTTTCAGATCTCCTATTATTGGTTAATGATGCTAAATTTTATGCAGTGGTGTTAAGCGCCTTTTTGGAGGAGTCGATGG
>NW_011494907.1:922099-937550 GCF_000754665.1 Bison bison bison
TTTGGAGGAGTAGATTATCCTTGAAACTTAGTTTCAAGAAGAGGTACCTGGGGTTATCCTCAGCGAAGGCACTGGCAAGATTTTGTTCAGTTTAGACACTCAGGGGTTTTATTCTCAGTTGAAAGTCTGGGAAGATTTTGCTCAGTTGCAAGAACACTGAGTAGGGTTGGATTGCCTATGTTTTTCCTTGAATTGCCTATCATAATAGAATCTGTCAGAATAAACCCAAAATCTCATGAGAGTTTTCAGCTCTGAAGAAGGGGACATCTCTTGGCTGGCAATGGCTTTCTCAGGCAACTAATAAACTTACAGGAGTGGTGGAGGCAAAGACATCATGCCATGTAGCTGTCTCTATAGGAAAATCCATTCATTTTAATTAAAGCTTGCTCTGCTGGGGACATGAGCGCCCATGGTAGTCTTATACCACCAGAGAGAAAACCTGAGACATGGTAAGAGGAGCTGAAACTACTCTGGAGCAAACCCTGGAGGAGTTAAGGTCACAAGCGGTACACTGGCCCATCACCTGATTCAAGCAACTGTTTGAATCTGCTCTTTGGAACTCAGGGAAGAGTCAAGAAGGCTGAAGGAAGCTTATTTCCTACAAACAAGAAAGGGACAGGGAAAGGATTTGTACCCAAAGGGCCCTACAAGGTCCTGCTTAGTTTCAAAACTGCTGGAAAGGGTCTCTCGGCCAGAATTCACTTCATAGCCTCCTTAATCAAGAACAAATGCCAATCTTAAAGTCTTTTCCATGACTGCTGCTAAGTCGCTTCAGTTGTGTCCGACTCTGTGTGACCCCATAGATGGCAGCCCACAAGGCTCCTGTCCCTGGGATTCTCCAGGCGAGAACACTGGAGTGGATTGCCATTTCCTTCTCCAGTGCATGAAAGTGAAAAGTGAAAGTGAAGTCGCTCAGTCGTGTCCAACTCTTAGTGACCCCCTGAACTGCAGCCTACCAGGCTCCTCTGCCCATGGGATTTTTCCAGGCAAGAGTACTGGAGTGGGTTGCCAGTGCCTTCTCCACTTTTCCATGACTAGTGAAGCCTTATTCATCTGAGCATGCAACTTTAATGTATTTCAACTGTTATTTATAAAGTAGTAAGTGTACATTGTGAGAGTTGGACTGTGAAGAAAGCTGAGCACTGAAGAATTGATGCTTTTGAACTGTGGTGTTGGAGAAGACTCTTGAGAGTCCCTTGGGCTGCAAGGAGATCCAACCAGTCCATTCTAAAGGAGATCAGTCCTGGGTGTTCTTTGGAAGGAGTGATGCTAAAGCTGAAACTCCAGTACTTTGGCCACCTCATGCGAAGAGTGGACTCATTGGAAAAGACTGATGCTGGGAGGGATTGGGGGCAGGAGGAGAAGGGGACGACAGAGGATGAGATGGCTAGATGGCATCGCTGACTCGATGGACGTGAGTCTGGGTGAACTCTGGGAGTTGGTAATGGACAGGGAGGCCTGGCGTGCTGCGATTCATGGGTTTGCAAAGAGTCGGACACGACTGAGCAACTGAACTGAAATGTACATTGTAATATCTGATTCATAACTAAGTTTTTAAACTGAAGCTATGAAAGCCCTAGTTTTCTCTCTGTACACATTGCACATATGAGACATCTCTACCTCTGGAAAATATTATCAAAATTAAACTTATAAAAGAGCTCTGTTTAGTTTAAAGTGCTTATGAACTAAATATTTCTAAATATGAAAAAGCAGGCTAGAATGAATTTTAGGTTCAAACAATCTAGAAAGTATTCAGTATTAAATTAACATCTGGCATCAAGCTTAAGATTGATGGTTTAATCAATAAAGACTTGTCTTTTATTTTACCTAGGTTTAATGCAGGTCAATACATTTATTTCTGTTACAGAGTTTGTCAACAATAAAAATTAACTTGGTATGATGAAATTCTTATAAATACACTATAAGGGAGACAAGATAAGCTTTGGGGGTAAACTCTTTAGAAATAATTATGCTTTAGGAATGTCTGCTTGAAAATAATCTCTCCATATGACTTGGTAAGTTGAAGAATTGTGCTAAATTAAGTTAAACAGTAGAAGCTTATTGAAGAGCTAGGTCATTCCCAAGTAAGATACTGAAACATCCTCTTCGCTTTACAGAGAAGCTAAAGATATTTAGAACTATTCATATATATGTTTGGTGCCACACTGAGATATTTTTATAAGAAAGCACATGTTTTTAGAAATTATTATATTTGTTTGCCATGCCAAACAGAACACTAAGGTAGTTCATAATTGCTTACTTGGAAAGTAAGATGAGTGTTGTGAACAAAAGAAGGTACGAAAGATGGAATTGTGTTTTTTTAAGGGAAAAGAAAATAATTTTGTCCCAAAGTTGGTTCTTTCTAGATGGGGAAAAAATAGGGGACAAAATAATAAGCATACAGAAAGTTGGTGGAAAATAAGCCTGAGAAATGAGTTTTGTGCATGGTCAGGACTGGTTGAATTTAGATTGAATTTAGTAAGGTAGATGGATTTTGTTGTTAAAAGTAAGCTGGTGTAAGACTGGAGTTTCATTTTCTCTCTGTTAGGAGAATAAAGTTTTCTTGGAGTGTGGCATTGGTAACAGATTGTGTGAGTTTCTGTGCCTTTAAGTGATCTGTTTTTACTTTTGAAATCTTTTGTCAACTTTGGTTACGTGGTCACTGTGGTCCTATTTGACCAAGTGTTTTAAAACTTTTTTTGTTATTTTTGACAAACTTCCTATCAAGTTTTATTTAACATCTCCAGCTAACTTTAAAAGGCTTCAGAGGACCCCTATGGCATCTCAGAGAAGAATATCAGACTAATTAGGCTTATGGTATGTTAAATTACTTGAGAAACGTTGTCAACTGATTAGAGACGAACCTTAGGTTATATTCTGTGGATAAATGTCATTAATACAGATATCCTAAAATATATATGAATTCCTAAAAATCTGATATACCCTGGTATAATATTGATCATAAATTCTAGTTTTTAATCTTAAAATCTTATATGTCACAGCAATATCCAAGTTTCTTGTCAATTGCATTATAATTTGATCTTTAACCAAGCCTTTTTAAGTCTTGCTACTTAAAGCCAATCATTGTTTTACTTTGATGCTTCTATAAAAATGAAGGTCTTCAAGAAAATTCATAGAAAGGCTTTTTGACAAATAGAAGTTTCTGATCACTTTTAGATCATATCACTGAGCTGGGTAAGAAGTTACAAAATTCTAATGGAAAACCTGAAGATTTCACCCAGATCATCAGGAATTAATTAACTGATAAATATAATTTGTGATATTATGACTTTTTGGGGAAATATACTCTTAATTTTTGTTTTCTTAAAAAAAAAAAAACATGCTTTTATGCTATGGCCCTCAACAAGTTAACAAAGTACACTTCTGTAAACGAACATGAAACATCTTTTTCTCTCTACCTGATCCTTCTAGGATTTGGCTTCTCCAGTTAGATCTTCTGTGGACTTGATGATTTACTGCAACCAGATTACAACTATTTATACTAATCATTGTTTTAATTTGTTCTCCTTTGTTTCCAAATGGTTTATGCTTTGTATCTATCTCTGCTGTACTATGACTTTATTAATGTTACTAGCTGTATTGCCTATTGTCTAATTTGTAAGATTGCCTCTTGTATTACCCTGTGTGAAACCAGGTGTCCAACAAAATCAGTGATGGCTAAAAGTCTTGAGTTAGTCCACCATATACACATAACTCTACATAAAATGATTGTAATAGTGCAACTCTAGATATGGGAAGAAGCCACAGGGGAAAACATTTCCTGGATCATAATAGACTAGTAATGCAAGCAATCCAGAGAATTTTAATTATCATCAACAGGACCTAATCCAAAAAAATAACACACTGAGTGACCTATCAACAGAATATCTGTCTGGTCTAGGAATGAGCCATTCCTAGCACTGTGCCACAAAATTGGTCATGAAATGTCTCCGACGGCTGGTCAGATTTTGACCAAGGGGAAGCACTGTGAAGGAAAAATGTTGCCTGCCAGACACTGTGACTCCCACAGTGAGCCCTCAGGATGGAGACAGCGCACTGAGGGGAAGGTGGGGAAGAACAGGAGAGCAGCCCTAGACAGCTAGGTGCTTAGCAAAGGAGTGATTTTAATGAGCCCAGACTCTTGCATCTTCCCATATACAGAAAAGCACTAAATTCATTAATTCGAGGTATCTGGTTTTCCTTAATTATCAGTAATCTTTTGGTATTGTGGCTACCTGATCTTTGTTGCAAAACTCCTATAAATCCTGGTTGCTCCCTTACCTCTTTGGAGCAGCCCTTCAGAGCTACTCTGGGCTTGAAGTCCACACAGAGTCATTGAGTGAGACATAATTCTCAACTTTTGGGCTGTGTCTTTTTTCTTCAGTTGACTTGATGATTTACTGCAACCAGATTACAACTATTTATACTAATCATTGTTTTAATTTGTTCTCCTTTGTTTCCAAATGGTTTATGCTTTGTATCTATCTCTGCTGTACTATGACTTTATTAATGTTACTAGCTGTATTGCCTATTGTCTAATTTGTAAGATTGCCTCTTGTATTACCCTGTGTGAAACCAGGTGTCCAACAAAATCAGTGATGGCTAAAAGTCTTGAGTTAGTCCACCATATACACATAACTCTACATAAAATGATTGTAATAGTGCAACTCTAGATATGGGAAGAAGCCACAGGGGAAAGGCAAGGACGTCAACACATCTGTGTGTAGCTCCAGGTAACACACAGTTCACTTATCCCATAGGATTTTTTCACAGCTAAGTGTTTTAAGCCAGGAATCAGAATAGCAAACCTGGTTTCTTTCCTTTCATTCTTCTCACCAGCCCTCAGGTACAAAAATGGGTAACAGACCACTCAGTATTCTAGATACACTTTAGTCTTGGCTGAGTGATTTAGAATGTTGGTCTAGAAAATCTCCTAAACATCATCTGGTCCCATTTATTTTCCTGTGGTGTGTCCTGGGGCTCATTCAACTCAACAAACCTTTGTACGGATGCGAAGGTCCACAGGTAGTGGGGTAAGAGGACAAAACATAAGGCGGGCTTCTCTCAGCCCAAGCATGCTCAAATGCCTTTTACGTTCTCCAGGGCAAAGATTTAGTGTTATGCTTAAAAACAGATATACTAAACAACTCAGCAGGTAGCTTCTGGAAAAGCAATACTTCAGAATCAGCTTGGGGTTGCTGCAATAATTTGTTCACTCCAGGAAGCCAGGGTGTGAGCTAGATGGAAAAATTGTTTTCTTGTCAAAGCTCAGAAAACCAGGGTACTGCACAATCTGGAGATGCTGTAGCTTATCTTTTTCTTTTAAAGATGATGAGCTTCTAGGGCTAATCCTAGCTCCTTATAATATGTTATTTGGCATAAAGATTTTAAAAGCTTAGCCTGAGCCGTGCTGTGGGACTTGATAGAACTGAGGGAAATCCAACATGCCTTTTACAAACAGTTCCTATGGCTGGCCCATTTAATCAATTGGAAATCTCACCACAGAGGCAACTTACCTTAGTTAATCTTCTTGCTGACTCTCTGTTGGGTCATTTACACTCTCAACCTGACAATTCATGTCAACTGTAACCAGAAGGGAAAACAAAAAGGTTAAATGTTTGTTAAACCCAAGCCTCTTAAATATATTACAATGGCCTGTGAATCGCTACATTTCTGACTTCCTATCTTATACCCCTTTTCAATTTGTTTTCATTCATTCATTCAAGATTTGGGGACCACTCTTGTAGATTTTTACTGGTCAGGGGATGGGGAGGGCAGAATTGCCTCTTTACTAAACTGTAGGAGCTGTTTTCATTTCATACCGGATTTGGGGGTTGACATTACACTCCTTAGGTAAATGCAAAGGCTTTAATAGATGTCTAAGAAAATAAAGGGAAAACAAAGCCAACCAGATCATCCATGCACAGAGAGGTAAGCGGCTCCCTCTGAAACAGCAATGCTAGTAGGCCTGCTGGGTTTGCCAGGTTCTCAATTTTGAAATTCAAAACCGACCCTGAAAACTTGCCAATGCGTGCAGTGGACACCATGAAACGGAAAAGCAAAACATCTAACCAGATCACACAGCAATGATAAAACATGTGCATTTACTTTGCTGTGTGTATTAGTCTATGTACGTATTTGCATACAAATAGCACACATAATTAATGTCTTTGTCCAGAAGGAGCCCAGAACAGGCACAGCAGACACTCTGGAAATTTTCAAGGGTCAGTAGGTTTAATTAGATTGGTATTGCTAAAGCATCAAAGCCCATATTATATACCGAGAGACTTAATATACAGATGAACAATGGCCAGACCATATTTGGCAGTAGAATTCTGACTTCAAAACTTTGCAGCAAGCAGCTCAGAACTTCAGTGACTGCTAGCTTCCCTGTGGTTTGCTCCATGCTCCCAACACAGGGCCAACGGGGGAAAACCAAATCTTCTCAAACCAACCAGCCATTTCTGGTTAACCCATCTGGCTTCCTCTTGCAAACAACCTCCTGTCAAGGGTCTTTGAAATCTTCCCTTTTGTTAGATAGAAGTTCCCCGCTTCCCTCCTGCCTTTGAGTTGGCCAAACGTAATCGATAAGAGCTGACACCCATGCTCTGGATGTGTAACCTGTTCTCATTTGGGTAATCTTCATTTGTTTGAACAAAATCAATCATCCATATCTCTCTTTCTTGAACACAAAAACCTGATTCGGCTAAAACAGTGGCGGGGCTGGATTTCCCATTCCAAAGAGACTTGAAAGAGGGAATGGCTGGTTGGCAGCCCACCCAACTCTCAAGGAGGAAGGTCTTAAAAGCAGGTCTCTCTGTTCCTGCTGCAAACACTCCTTGGTTTCTCACCATGTGTGAGCCCACTCTTTACCCCAGGTGTAAACTGGCCAGATACAGCAAGGGTGCCCATAAAAACGAACACTGTGCACACTTTCCATCCTGGCCCACAGAGTTACTGTAAGGTTGACCATCTCAGTGTGGGCTGTACAGAATAAAATATAGGAGAGTGTTCCTTATCTGTTCCTTCCTCCAACTCAAGGGTCCCTAGTTCTAAAATCTATTAATAAGTGTTAATAGGAAAAGCATCTGATGAGCAATGTTAACTATGTTTTTTTTTATAGCTGAGACTTTGTGCTCAGTAAACTCTATAGTGAGGACTGAACCTTAGGATTTAACACATTTATGCCCCTTTTATTTAGTGAGAATTGCATTACCTTGGTATTTTTCAGAAGATGATTTGTAGAGACCTAGTTAAAAATCATGTTTATAGTGTCACAACCTGGCTGGGAGGGTTTCACTCGGCTGAGTATGACTAACATGGAGTGACTTTAATGGATGAAATCTGGGGTTTAAAAATATTATTTTCCTAGATAACGCATGTGCATGCTCAGTTGCTTCAGTCGTGTCCGACTCTTTGTGGCCCCATGGACTGTAGTCTGCCAGGCTTCTCTGTCCATGGGATCCTCCAGACAAGAATGCTGGAGGGGGCTGCCATGCCCTCTTCCAGGGAAGGGTTAAAAAAATAATCAGTTTGCACTGAGTAGTCAAAGATAGGTTCAAAGATGTTTTGTAGAACATGGGGAATATAGCCAATATTTTGTAATAACTATGAATGGAAAGTAACCCTTAAAATTGGATAATTAAAAAAAATTAAATTAAAAATCAGTTGTTGCAAAAGAGCGTATAATTAAGGGAGTCCACGAAGGTGAGGGCATGCCTATAGCAGGGTGGAATGCATGGTATAGGAAACTGTTTAAAACTACCAAGTAACTTCTAACAGTGGCTGAAATTTTCTCAAGGTCATTATCAACCCAAACTGCAAGATTTTATATATACATGTTGAAAACTGACCAACAATTCTGGCTCTCCTAAGCTCTGTGGGCAAATGGAATTGAATATTTAGAAATCATGTGTGCCTAAATAGCTGTTTTTTCTAATGCAAATGATGATCTCTCAGAGGGTCTCCAGTGTCATTGTGCGGGGGCAAGGTGATAATATTCCTGAGGCTCACAGTCTTTAGATGCCTTCAAAATGAGACATGACCAAAGAAAGGTTTTTGGAAATTGATAAAGTGCTTTTAAAGACTCACTATGTTTCTGGCCAAGCCATGTGATGTGATACAGTGAGGTGGAGTCATGAAATTTTAAGAATAGCCCAGATTCAAGCCAGGCCTCCTCTAAATGCTGAGTAGTTCCATAGAGTTCACCAGCTGGACTTCAGTTCAGTTTAGCCTTGGCATGACCCACTCTTCCCTTGGTGCCATGAAGTAAGAGTAAACTGAAGCACGTGCTTTTTTTTTTTTTTGCTATTTTTTAAAAAAAGGGGCTGTCAATTTTGCCAATTCCCAGTAGAAAGCAGTTTTTGAACTTTACCCTGTTCAAACTGAACATGCTGATTCATAGACCAGCTCCTTTAATCCTAGATTACACAGAGAAAGTGCGCCAGGTTTGTGGTTTCGGTGACTCAAATAGCTCAGAAACTTACCATCAGGACTGGTGGAGCTCTCTGTGTCAACAGAGCCTTCGCTCTTCACGGAAACTCTCGGTGTGTTTCCGCCTTGATCTGAAGAAGACGACAGTCCTTGATTAATAGAGAATTGGAATGTCCTGACTGCCAATTGTTCTGTCATCCTCCACTGCACTCTTAAATTTAAAAATACTCCTGGGATTGAATTTCTTTTGCAGAAGAGGTTAAAGGAGGAAACAGTAGGCTGAGTTGCTTGAATACTTCAGTGCTGTCATAGTCTAAATTCTCTTTAATTTGTGAAATAATCACATACATACATGCACAAGTTCTCAAATTAGAAAGCAGGTAACATGAAAGCAGGGAAACTTGGTTTAATCAGAACAACCCACAATTTGAATTTGGGGAAATTTGTGTGTGAGTTTAGGTGGCTTTAATTTTGAAGAGAGTAAAAACAGAAAATCTACTTTGCCTTAGGCATGACTGAAAGCTGAAAGATTCATTCTCCTGGCAGTGAGGTTTTTTTTGTTTAAACACAAATGAATGTCTCAGTTGTTCCCCTAGAAAACATCCTTGGATGCTGCCATTCCGGACTACCGAGAATCCAGTCTTTAGTTAATTTCTGTTGTAATTTTTCTCTACTCACACAACTTCATAAGACTTGTCCTCCATTCACTGTGGCTGAAGCTATATAACACACTTATGTGTAGTTGTAAGGGCACTGGTTTTCTTTTGCTTTTCATGATCTGATATTTGTACATATTGAAAATTGATCACTGTAATAAGTCTAGTTAACATCCATTTTTCTTTTTGTGAGAAAATTTACAGATAGTCAAAAGGACAATAATCTCTTGCTTCTTAGATATCTATTATGTTTTCACAACTTGAAGAGCCAGGGCATTTGAAAATACAAATAAAGTACTGGAAAAACCCATAATTTCAAAGTTTTTTTATTATTTCTGTACTTAAAAATACAATATTAAATTGAGTTTCATTACATGGATACTTATTGAGTTCAGAGTATGTTCAAGGTGATCGTCCTGTTAGTGAAGCGTCAAGGCTAGGAAAGATCCAGTGTATAATCTCTTCAAAGGCAGATACCTTCAACTTGCACTTTTGGTAATGATTTACTGAAGCTGAGAATCAAGAAGTAAGGTCACTAATCTTAGCCTGGGTAAATGGAAGGTAGGAAGGTCAGTACTTAACAGTGAAGAAAGTCATTTTATATTTGAAGACTGAAGTGCAGGGTCATTTAAGTGCAGACACCAAAGAAGCTTTGCATCTGATGCTGAGGAAGAAAATTGAGAATCAGACGCGTGGGAATTTGGGAGACGTCTTCGATTTCTGGCTTGGGAAGATCCCCTGGAGGAAGGGCAACCCACTCCAATATTCTTGCCTGGGAAATCCCATGGACGGAGGAGCCTGGTGGGCTACAGTCCATGGGGTTGCAGAGTCAGATACAAGTGAGTGCCTAACATTGTCACTTCTCAGTACAGAATAATGTCATATCATTGATAGCATGAGAGTAGATGAGAAAAGTCAGGAATAGGATAACATAAGAAAAAATGACTCCTGGACAGCCAAGTCGTACAAGGACACCATTAAAGTGACTGTGTCCATGAGCTTTTTTCACTAGTTTCTGAGGATGAAGTTGGGAAAGTGAAAACAAAACTTGAAACTTCCAACTGGACTTAACATCATATTTTTTTCTCACTGTCAATTCTAGAAAATAGACAATGTTTCAACTGCTCATCAACATATTCCTTAAAGACACAATTACAGAAGAAACCACTGATGGATATTTTTCTAAGCCTGAGAGCAGGGATCTTTGCTAAGTATCCCTCAAAACCGAAGAAATAAGAAAAAAAAAAAAAATGAAATGTCTGACTTTATATAAACACAGACTTTGAGGTGGGAAAAATTACCATAAGAGACGTTTTGCAAAAGAAGTATAAATTGAAAAATATTTATACTTTTTATCATGGACAATGGGTCTATATCTTTGATATATAAAGTACTTCTAAAAAATAGAGGTAAATATTAACAATTGGATAGAATACGGAGCAAAAGATCTAACAGGAAGTTAATTAAAAATGAGAATGGCCTGCAGTTATGTGAAAATGTGATTCACTTTGATACTAATGAAAAAAAATGCAAGTTAAGACTACACTAAGAAAAAGATTTCTGCCTAAAATAACTATCATAATGTAGGGTAATACTCCCATCAAGAATAGATAGAGACATTGAACAGATTTGAGAAATTATTTTAAGGCACTCGAGAGCCATTAAAGGAGCTTGAGGAGGTGAAAAATGGCGAACTTGACACTCCACATGTACAAAGAAGTTTAGCTGAGCTTCCAGATGTTTTTAAATGAAGTTTGGGTGAGGGGAGAGGGGAAAAACTTGGAGGCAAGGGCCCACCAAAGAAGAGGTGCTCTGACAAGTACCTCAAGTTTTCTTTGGGATTCCCCTGAAGGGTCATACTCTGGGGGCAATGAACTTGAAACAGACCAGTTCTTAAAAAAAATCTGAAGACCAACTTTTAATCAACTTAATCTCTGACTAGACTTCAGTGCTCTGCTCAATCCTACCCGCCTTTAAGAAGCAAACATAATCCTCTCTGGAAGAAGATAAAGTCATCCAGAGGCTCAAGTCATCACTACAATTTTTCACATATAGTGTCTAGCATTCAATTAAAAAATACCAATCATTCCAGAAGAACAAGTATGGATCACTGAAAACCAAGACAACAAAACAATATATAGAGACATGTTAGAGATATTACTCGTAGATACAACTTTAAAATATGGTTAATGAGTTTAAGGGTTGAGTGACAAGAGGGTGAATTCTCAAGGCAAAGAAGTTTATCAGATCACTGGACTAAACACTGTATTAAAAAAAAGTCAGATGCAAATTCTGGAACTGAAAAATATATAATACTTGAAGTTTAGAATTCAATAGGCAGATGTGGCAGTAATAAGACACAGCTGAAGAAAGAATTCATAAATTGAAAGCTAATTTAGAAGAAAATATAAAGAATATTAAAGATGAAAGAATATAAAGATGAAAAATATAGAAAAGAATTATTATGATCCCCAAACAAAATTAATGCAAAGCAAAGCTCATTCAAGTCAATCATTATAAAACTGCAGAAAATCATGGTTAAAGAAAAACTATAAAATTAATTAGTGAGTAAAGAAGGATTCACTTCAAAATAGCAACAATAGGAATTATAGATGACATCTCAATAAAAATAATGGAATCCAGAGACAATGTAATGATATCTTTAAAGTGCTTGAAGAAAATAATATTAATGTAAAATTTCATACCTAACAATATCTTCTTTTAGACTTCAATTTAAAATATTTTCAGGGTTAAAATAGTAGACTTACACTGAAGGATTTTCGCTATACTAAAAATAAAAATTCTAGGTAGGTTATAGAACTACATTTGAAAGGTACCGTGGAAAAAGACCCTCACATCATTAAGCAAAATTTCGTACATAGGAAAAATAAAATATTAACCATAAGGAAAAAGACTAGTAATCTGGAAAACATTTAAATTAGCAGCTTTAGTTTATCAAAATGCAGCATTAAGACTGTAAAATAAACCAGAGTAGAAGAAATTTGCCATATATATATATACACACATATAACACAAGAGTCCTTGTATATATGTGTGTGTGTGTGTGTGTGTATGTGTGTGCACATATGTATATATAACTCACAATGGACTTATATATAAAACAATATAAAAGACAAGGAAGCCAATAGAAAATGAGCAAGACACAGACAGACATGTCATCAAAGAGGATATCTTACCTGGTCACTTGCTTTCTTGAATGCCTTTTACCAAACATCGCAGTATTTAAAAGCCTCAGCCTTTTCACTATAAACATAACTACAAAATGTTCTAACTCCTTGGACACCATCAGAACTTCTCAAAATACAACATAATTGTTATATTTTATAAGATATGATTACTATAGAAGGGATGTTAATTGACCTAACACTGTTTACACATTATTTATTTGACTTTCTCCTTGGGGTCACTGTGATGGCATCTAGAAGTACCCGTGGCTGATTCTTCCAGGGAATCTCTTTCAATGTCATGACTATTAATGGTAATAACCTTGATGATATTACTATAGAGAAACCTCTCTGACATCACAGAGAACTTTCTAGCTAACAGGATGCTAGTCAATTGAATAATGCTCAATGAAAATAAAGAAGCGTACAAAACACTTCTAAGAGCTGGGTGAGAGAGGAAAAAAGTTGAAGAAAGCAAAACCCAAAAGGCCAACCAGACAGTAAATATTTATTTTTTGCTGGCCTTATGTTTTGTCTTTTCAAACTCATTGTTTTAAAATATATTTGAGAATTCTCAGGTTATGCCATCATATTGGCACAGATTAGCATGAAATGTCAGGGCATGTTTCAGATCCGTGACAGAGAGAGAAGAAAAATCATAGTTGTAGCTCTATATATTGCCATGTTGTTGAGCAGAGGTCTCTTAGATCTGCTTTTGAAGATCCTAATGGTATGATTATTGGTATTTTGAAGATCCTAATGGTATGATTATTGGCATCTAGTACTTCTAGATGCCATCACAGTGACCCCAAGGAGAAAGTCAAATAAATAATGTATAAATAGTGTTAGGTCAATTAACATCCATTCTATAGTAATCATATCTTATAAAATATAACAATTATGTTGTATTTTGAGAAGTTCTGATGGTGTCCAATGATACCTAATGGTATGATTATTATTAATGGTAGACATTATTCATGTATTCATCATGAGTGTACATGATCCGTGTGCGTGTGGTATGAATATATGACTCTGCATGTGTGCGGTGGCATGCTTATGTGAACGTGCAGTTGCATATGTGTATGCAAGTGTGGGTGTGTGTGCTGTTATTTGGAAAGAGGGAAAGAAGAATGACAGATACTTATTACTCTCATGTATGTGGAACTGTTATTATCCTAAGGGCTTCTCTCCTGCTGGGCAATGCATCTGAGTGCCCCAGAGAAATGATTCCATTTCACACAGACAACAGAATCTGATCAAAACAAAAACTGTCTCTACAGCCTATTTATTTCAGTTTGCCTGTCCCTCCCCTCATTTTGATTGCTGCTGCTTGGAACACAAACAAGAGGTACATTTCAGGGCTCCTAGAAGGAGATAAAAGATGCTGAAATAGAAAGAGTCTGGGACAGTCAGTACCAGTTCATTTTCAATTACCAACCTCAACTGTCCTCTTCAAAGCCTTGATTATGATAACCTTTTGTAGGTCAGTTGCATTACATAAAAAATAATAAATGAAGCAAGTCTTGCCACAAAGAAAAGATGCTGAAATGCATATAGAATGCAGTTAACCAAATTTTTAAATACATAAACATGGAGAGATATTAGAGGATTCTCCAAGTATTTCTTTTGAGATTTATGTTGGCAATAAACTCCATGCAACAAAAAGAAGTACAAATAATTATTGTTCAGAATGTGTAGTTCCCTAGGTATCATGACAGCTACAGAAAGCAGAGTTGTCTGGATTCAATTCTATTGAATTAAATTGGTGTTGAACCAAAGCAAGCATTCTTGAACCGTCTTGACTTTTGCCATTATCTATGTTCCAACTTACTCTTAATGTAATGGATTTCCAACTTTACTATTAATGTAATGAATTAGATAATTATTTAGAAAGGCTTACTTCCTATCTTCACTCCTATGGGAGCTGACTTCATTGTTCTTTGACACTGGGCTTGGTCATGGAATTTGCTTTAGCCAATGAGACATTAGCAAAAGTGAGTCAAACAGAGGTCTGTGAAATGCACTTGTTCTGTTGGGGTTTGCCCTCTTATGCTCCTGCCTTTTACCCCAAAAAGAACATGCTTCAGGGAAGAGCTGAGCGACTGAGACCTAAAACTCAGTTCACAGCCTGACATCCTTCCTGGCCCAGACCAGATGGGGTTGATCCTCACATCTGTGAACAAAAGAATGGACGATTGGTGTTCTAAACCTCTGAGATTGAAGGCACGACTGTGGTGAAAACTAATGTTTAATAAAGTGAAAGTCACCCAGTCATGTTCGACTCTTTGCGACACCATGAACTATACAGTTCACAGAATTCTCCGGGGTAGAACACTGGAGTGGGTAGTCTTTCCCTTCTCTGGGGTGTCTTCCCAACCCAGGGATCAAACCTAGGTCTCCTGCACTGCTGGTGAATTCTTTACCAGCTGAGTCATCAGGGAAGCCTAAGAATACTGGAGTGGGTAGCCTATCCCTTCTCCAGTGGATCTTCCTGACCCAGGAATCGAACCAGGGTCTCCTGCATTGCAGGTGGATTCTTTACCAACTGAGCTATCAGAGAAGCCCAATGCTTAATAATGTGTTTTTAATGGACTCTGCCTTAACATTGCTTCTTAATTTTGTCCCATAGCAATTACAGCTATAAAACTGTGAGCTTAATTTGTGCCTAATCTTTTCACACATAATAATGTGTTAGCTTTGGTATCACCTAAAAGCATCTACAGGACTGACAGGGATAGAGTAGGATAGTTAAATAGTTTAGTTTAAAAATCCCACTAGAGGGAATTTGAAGGGAGTTTGGGAAATTCTTGTAAACGAATGAAGCCGGTAACCTAGCAACAATCTACCCTGCCTTGAAGGAAGGCCAGGTGCATTCAAGCACCAGGCACACTCAGCCACAAGTCCTGAGTTAAACACACAAGGGGACTTCCCTGGGGGTCCAGTGGTTAGCAGTCTGCCTGCCAGTGCAGAGGACACAGGTTTGACCCCTGGTCTGGGAAGATTCCACATACCACGGGGCAACCAAGCCTGTGTGCCACAACTGCTGACGCCTGTGTGCCTTAAAGCCCGTGCTCTGCAACAAGAGAAGCCACTGCAGTGAGAAGCTGGTGCCCTGCGACTAGAGGGGAGCCCGCTCCCCACAGCTAGAGGACGCCTGCACTCAGTGAAGATCAATGA
>NW_011494907.1:937650-947797 GCF_000754665.1 Bison bison bison
AGATCTGGCACAGCCTTCAAATAGATAAATGCAGGCCAACAGGTATGCGGTCTGAATCTTGTTAATGGTCCTTGAAGAGCTGCATTTCTGCATATTGCCAAGACAGGATTATAGGTGAAAGGGGGAAGAAATTAGGTGAAAGGGGACATCACACTGAAACCTGAGATGAATTGTCATACTAGTATATGTCACCAGCCTTTTGCTAATATACGTATGATTTTAATAGCCCCGTGACACTCCCAGCTAGACCATATGGGTCAAAGGAGGAACTAATGATGTAAACCTTGACATCTATCCAAAAACGAGGAAGAGGGTGGTCTTCTCCCCGCCTCTCCACTTTTTCTCTGATTATAAACATTTAGCCCTCTTTGTTCTCAGGGCTGTGCTGCCTTTCTTTGCCTGCTTGTATCTCTCACAAGCATCCCATGCTAATAAACTCTCTGTTTGCCTATCACTTTGCTTCCTGCTGAATTCTTTCTGTGACAAGACTAAAGAACCTGAGCTTTGGGAAGTTCTGACACCAGGGGAACAGTTTCAATGAAAAGACAATGGGTTTGAGTCCCCTCCTGCTCAGGGATCCTGGGTTCAAGTCCCAGTCTGAGTTTTGGCTGGGTTGGAGCTCCATCTCAGAAAGACTGCAGTTTTAGGACTATAAATGGTGTTTATGTGAAATTTTGAGAAACACAGAATTAATGTATAGAGATTAGAAGTCCCTTTACAGGCTAAAATCTGTTGCCTAAAATGGAATAAAACTGGTCACAGAGTTTAGGGCATTTGTCACGTATATTTAACTTCCAAGCTCAAATGGAAGGAAGCAATTATTCCATGTGCATAAACATCAATTTATGTTCTTTTCAAGCAATGGATTGTTAGGGGAGATGATCTCCATTAGACCTTAGAGTGCCAAGTTCACTTTCTAGGTATAGAATCCAAGTGCAACTAAGCAGCAGGAGATCAGAGACCAACTTATGCAGGAAGAACAGAGTGTCAGTGAAAAGACAGAACTTAAAGAGAAGCTGAGTCTGTGATATGCTGTGTTGTCATGATGCTTTCCCACAAACTGCTCTTTATAATCAAGGCACCAACATTATTTAAAATGATCATAAAAGTCAGTGATGTGACTCCTCTTAGTGATGTGGTTCCAAGAGCCGTAAAATAAATATATTTAGCCTCAGGAAAAAAGTTCCAGTCCTTAGTAATGGCGTGGGCTTATCTATTTACATAGCTGCTTGAGGAGCATGCAGGTTTCACTTCCAGGTGTTTTGTGATAATATGTTAAGGGTACAAAGGGTAAACACCACTCCTAGGAAAATTCATCCAAAGTAAGGGGAAGCAAAATAAACCATGCAGCATTTATTGATAACAAAGATTACCACCCACTCTTTCCACAACAAATGACACACAGCAAGCCATGAATCCAGCCCCCACAAATTCCTTCTCTCCGTTGGATATGCCTTTGTTTCACTTTTTGTAACTTCCTGTTTTGTTACTCATGACAGATTCTGAACCTCAGGACTGTCTGTTTCTGGCCACCTTTCTGGGAAGTGCAACATTAGTGTCAGGGGATGGATGGCACATAACAAATGCAAACCCTACAGGGACTCCTTAGGGAATGAAGGGGGCTCCTCCTTCAAGGGGGTTTCACCTGGGACTCTCCAGTACCACCTCCTCTGCTTCCTGCTTATCCCAAAGATCTTGACTTATTTTCTCTTCCACTCTCTATTTGGTGAAATTCCTCTTTTAAAAAATTTCTCATACAAGTAATTAGATCCAGGCATTTGTTATTGGTCCGCCATTCCTTTAGCATTTTCCTCCCAGCAAGAGATACTAACATAGAGAATCATAGTGAGTTTTCCTGTCTCTTGGGGGAAATGAGGAGTGAAGGTGTTCATGGCTAGCTTCATGCACTTGTGGAAATTTCCCTGGGCTGCTTCTCTCCCAGTTGGGCAAGTAAATGGTAGCTGGTGGTGGTGGTGAAGTCGTGTCTGACTCTTGCGACCCTATGGACTGTAGCCCACTAGGCTCCTCTGTGCATGGGATTTCCCAGGCAGGAACAGTGGAGTGGGTTGTCATTTCCTCCTCTAGGGGATCTTCCCAACCCAAGGATTGAACCTGAGTCTCTTGTGTTTCCTGCATTGCCAGGTGCGTTCTTTACCACTAGCACCACCTCAGAAGCCCCTAAATGGTAGCTAGTAAGACCCTATTCGGGATTATTTCAGTCTACTAGAGCAAGGGGGAGGGTTGGAGGTAACACCAGGCTCATGCCTTCTCTTTGTTGTGGCTACCAGCCCATTCTTTGGGTTCATTTGTTTTTATTTGTATTCATTTGCTTGTTATACTTATCTGCTTTCATATCATTATGTCTGGGTGAGTGAGATTTAAAGTCTGATTTCATATCACCATCTTAAACCCAAGATCAGGTATGTAGACTCTCTTGATTTGTGGGACAGTGTATTCACTCTGGGTGTCTCACATACATAGCCTTTGTCAATAGCAGGTTTTGGGAATATTTATCAAAGAATAGCTCTGATCAGACAATGTTATGGACTGAATATTTGTGACCCCCACCCCAGATTCATATGTTGAAGCCCCAACTGGTAATGTGACTATATTTGGAAATCAGGCCTTTATGGAGCTAATTTAGGTTAAATGAAGTCATAATACTGAGGCCCTAATCTCACAGAATTGTGGCCATATAAGAAGAGGGACATCTTTCTCCCTTTGCCGAATGAGGGCACAGTGAGAAGGGGGACCACGTGCAGGCCAGGAAGAGAGCTCCTGCCAAAACCCAATCAGCCCAGTGCCTGGATTCGAACTTCCCAGTCTCCAGAATTGTGAGGGAGTAAACTTCTGTTAAGACTCCCAGTCTGTTTCTTTCTTTCTTTCTTTTTTTTTTAATGACAGTAAGATATACTCAATTTAAAACTAGTTCACATTTCTTTGGAACAAAGGTACAATTGTAAACCATCTACACCGCATTTAACCTATTTTCTCCCAAAGAACCCCAATCATACAGCTGCTACTTGACCACTCTACCTGTGGTGGTCACATGCCTTTGGCTCCCTCTCCAAAGCCAAATAATGAATGACTATTCTCAACAGTGAAAACTGAAAGCATTTCCTCTAAGATTAGGAACAAGACAAGGATGTCCACTCTTGCCACTTTTACTCAACGTAGTTTTGGAAGTCCTGGCCACAACAATCAGAGAAGAAAGTGAAATAAAAGGAATCCTAATTGAAGAAGAAGTAAAATTGTCACTGTTTGCAGATGACCTGATATTATACACTGAAAATCCTAAAGATGTGACCAGAAAACTATTAGATTTCTGCAATGAATGTGGTAGAGTTGTAGGATACAAAATTAATACACAGAAATCTCTTGCATTCCTATATTCTAGCAATGAAAAATCAGAGAAATTAAGGAAACAATTCAATTTACTATCACATCAAAAAGACTAACATACCTAATAAACTTACCTAAGGAGGTAAAAAAACCTGTACTCAGAAAACTAAGATACAGATGAAAAAGATCAAAGACGACATGAACAGGTGAAGAGATATACCATGTTTTTGAATTGGAAGGATCAATATTGTCAAAATGACTATACTACCCAATGTAATCTACAGATTCAATGCAATCCCTATCCAATTACCAATGGATTTCACAGAATTAGAACCAAAAATTTTACAACTTGCATGAAAACACAGAAGACCCCTAATAGCCAAAGGAATCAATGGAGCTGGAGGAATCAGGCTTCCCTGACTTCAGGCTATACTACAAAGCTATAGTAATCAAAACATTATGGTACTGGCACAAAAACAGAAATACAGATCAATGGAACAAGATAGAAAGTCCAGAATTAAACCCAGGCCCCAATAGATACCCCATCTATGACACAGGAGGCAAGAATATACAATGGAAAAAAGATAATATCTTCAGTAAGTAGTGCTTGGAAAACTGAACAACTACTTGTAAAAGAATGAAATTAGAACATTCTCTAACACCTTATACAAAAATAAATTCAAAATGGGTTAAAGACCTAAATGTCAGACCAGAAACTATAAAACTCTTAGGGGAAAACATAAGCAGAACACTGACATAAATCACAGCAAGATCATCTATGACCCACCTCCTAGAGTAATGGAAACAGAAAGAAACAAATGGGATATAACTACACTTACAAGCTTTTGCACAGCAAAGGAAACTATAATCAAGGTGAAAAGACAACCCCCAGAAGGGACGAAAATAATAGTAAATGAAGCAAGTGACGAAGGACTAGTTTCCAAAATATACAAGGAGCTCATGCAACTCAATACAAGGAAAGCAAACAACCCAATAAAAATGTGGGCAGAAGATCTAAACAGACACTTCTCCCAAGAAGACATACAGATGGCTAAATAAACACATGAAACGATGCTCAACATCACTCACTGTTAGAGAAATGCATATAGAAGCTACATGCACCCCAATGTTCAGCGCAGCACTAGTTACAATGGCTAGGACGTGGAAGCAAGCTAGATGCCCATAGGCAGATGAGTGCATAAGGAGTCGTGGTACACATACACAATGGAATATTACTCAGCTATAAAAAGGAATGCATTATCAAGAGCCTATATAGAGTGAAGTAAGTCAGAAAGAGAAAGACAAATACTGTATATTAATGCATATATACGGAATCTAGAAAGATGGTATTGATGATCCTACATACAGGGCAGCAAAGGAGACACAAACAGACTTTTGGACTCAACAGGAGAAGAGGGTAGGATGATTTGAGAGAATAGAATTGAAACATATACATTACCATATGTAAACTAGATAACCAGTGTGAGTTTGATGCATGAAGCAGAGCACCCTAAACTGATCTCTGAACAACCTAGAGGGATAGGGTGTAGAGGGAGGAGGGAGGGTTTCAGGATGGATGGGACACATGCATGCCTACCTATATCTATGGCCGATTCATATTGATGCATGGGAAAGACCATCACAATATTGTAATTATCCTCCAATTAACAAACAAATTTAAAAATAAAATAAAATAGATTTAAAGGACAGGGAAAAAAAAAAAACTACAATGAGATATCACCTCACACCAATCAGAACAGTCATCATCAAAAAATCTACAAACTATAAATGATGGAGAGGGTGTGGAGAAAAGGAAACCCTCTTGCACTGTTAATGGGATTGTAAATTGATATAGCCGCTATGGAAGACAGTATGGACATTCCTTAAGAAACTAGGAATAAAACTACCATATGACCCAACAATCCCACTACTGGGCATATACCCTAAGAAAACCATAATTGAAAAAGACACATGTACCCCAATGTTCATTGTAGCACTATTTACAATAGTTAGGACATGGAAAAAACCTAGATGTCCATTTAATGGAAAAGAAACTGTGGGACATATATGCAATGGAACACTTCAGTTCAGTTCAGTTTAGTCGCTCTGCTGCTGCTGCTGCTAAGTCGCTTCAGTTGTCTGACTCTGTGCGACCCCAGAGACAGCAGCCCACCAGGCTTCCCCATCCCTGGGATTCTCCAGGCAAGAACACTGGAGTGGGTTGCCATTTCCTTCTCCAATGCATGAAAGTGAAAAGTGAAAGTGAAGTCGCTCAGTCGTGTCCGAATCTTAGCGACCCCATGGACTGCAGCACACCAGGCCTCTCTGTTCATCATCAACTCCCGGAGTTTATTCAGACTCATGTCCACTGAGTTGGTGATGCCATCCAACCATCTCATCCTTTGTCGTCCCCTTCTCTTCCCACCTTCAATCTTTCCCAACATCAGGGTCTTTTCAAATGAGTCAGTTCTTTGCATCAGGTGGACAAAGTATTGAAGTTTCAGCTTCAACATCAGTCCTTCCAATGAATATTCAGGAATGAATTCCTTTAGGATTGATTGGTTGATCTCCTTGCTATCCAAGGGACTCTAAGAGTCTTCTCCAACACCACAGTTCAAAAGCATCAATTCTTCGGTACTCAGCTTTCTTTATAGTCCAATTCTCACATCCATACATGACCACTGGAAAAACCATAGCTTTGGCTAGATGGACCTTTGTTGGCAAAATAATGTCTCTGCTTTTGAATATGCTGTCTAGGTTGGTCATAACTTTTCTTCCAAGAAGCAAGGGTCTTTTAATTTCATGGCTGCAGTCACCATCTGCAGTGATTTTGGAGCCCCCCAAAATAAAGTATGTCACAGTTTCCACTGTTTCCCTATCTATTTGCCATGAAGTGATTGGACCTGATACCATGATCTTAGTTTTCTGAATGTTGAGTTTTAAGCCAGCTTTTTCATTCTCCTTTTTCCCTTTTATCAAGAGGCTCTTTAGTTCTTCACTTTCTGCCATAAGGGTGGTGTCATCTGCATATCTGAGGTTACTGATATTTCTCCCGGCAATCTCGATTTCAGCTTGTGCTTCTTTCAGCCCAGCGTTTCTCATGATGTACTCTGCATATAAGTTAAATAAGCAGGGTGACGGTATACAGCCTTGACGTACTCCTTTTCCTATTTGGAACCAGTCTGTTGTTCCATGTCCAGTTCTAACTGTTGCTTCCCGACCTGCATACAGATTTCTCAGGAGACAGGTCAGGTGATCTGGTATTCCCATCTCTTTGAGAATTTTCCATAGTTTGCTGTGACCCACATAGTCAAAGGCTTTGGCATAGTCAGTAAAGCAGAAATAGATGTTTTTCTGCAACTCTCTTGCTTTTTTGATAATCCAGTGGATGTTGGCAATTTGTTCTCTGGTTCCTCTGCCTTTTCTAAATCCAGCTTGACCATTTGGAAGTTCATGGTTCACATACTGTTTGAGCCTGACTTGAAGAATTTTGAGCATTACTTTACTAGCATGTGAGATGAGTGCAATTGTGTGGTATTTTGAACATTCTTTGGCATTGCCTTTCTTTGGGGTTGGAATGAAAACTGACCTTTTCCAGTCCTGTGGCTGCTGCTGAGTTCTCCAAATTTGCTGGCATACTGAGTGTAGCACTTAAACAGCATCATCTTTTAGGATTTGAAACAGCTCAACTGGAATTCCATCACGTCTACTAGCTGTGTTCATAGTGATGTTTCCTAAGGCCCACTTCACTTCACATTCCAGGATGTCTGGCTCTAGGTGAGTGACCACACCATCGTGGTTATCTGGGTCATGAAGTTTTTTTGTATAGTTCTTCTGTGTATTCTTGCCACCTCTTCTTAACATCTTCTGCTTCTGTTAGGTCCATACCATTTCTAACCTTTATTGTGCCCATCTTTGTATTAAAAGTTCCCTTGGTATCTCTAATTTTCTTGAAGAGATTTCCAGTCTTTCCCATTCTATTGTTTTCCTCTATTTCTTTGCACTGATCACTGAGGAAGCCTTTCTTACCTCTCCTTACTATTCTTTGGAACTCTGCATTCAAATGGGTATATTTTTCCTTTTCTCCTTTGCCTTTCTCTTCTCTTCTTTTCATAGCTGTTTGTAAGGCCTCCTCAGACAACCATTTTGACTTTCTGCATTTCTTTTTCTTGTGTATGCTCTTGATATCTGCCTCCTGTACAGTGTCACGAACCTCCATCCATTGTTCTTCAGGCACTCTGTCTATCCGATCTAATCCCTTAAATCTATTTGTCACTTTCACTGTATAATCATAAGGGATTTGATTTAGGTCATACCTGAATGGTCTAGTGGTTTTCCCTACTTTCTTCAATTTCAGTCTGGATTTGGCAATAAGGAGTTCATGATCTGAGCCACAGTCAGCTCCTGGTCTTGTTTTTGCTGACTGTATAGAGCTTCTCCATCTTTGGCCTCAAAGAATATAATCAGTCTGATTTTGAAATTGACCATCTGGTGATGTCCATGTAGAGTCTTCTCTTCTGTTGTTGAAAGACATGTTTGCTCTCACCAGTGAGTTCTCTTGGCAAAACTCTGTTAGCCTTTACCCTGCTTCATTCTGTATTCCAAGGCCAAATTTGCCCATTACTCCAAGTATTTCTTGACCTCCTAATTTTGTATTCCAGTCCCCTATGATGAAAATGACATCTTTTTTGGTTGCTAGTTCTAGAAGTTCTTGTAGCTCTTCATGGAACCATTCAACTTCAGCTTCTTCAGCATTATTGGTCAGGGTATAGACTTGGATTACCCTGAAATTGAATGGTTTGCCTTGGAAACGAACAGAGACCATTCTGTCGTTTTTGAGATTGCATCCAAGTACTGCATTTCAGACACTCTGTTGATTATGAGGGCTACTCCATTTCTTCTAAGGGATTGCTGCCCACAGTAGTAGATATAATGATCATTTGAGTTAAATTCATCCATTTTAGTTCGCTGATTCCTAGAATGTCGATGTTCACTCCTGCCATCTCCTGTTTGACCACTTCCACTTTGCCTTGATTCATGGACCTAACATTCCAGGTTCCTATGCAATATTGCTCTTTAGCATCGGACTTTACTTCCATCACCAGTCACATACATCCACAAAACTGGGTGTTGTTTTTGCTTTGGCTCTGTCTCTTCATTCTTTCTGGAGTTATTTCTCCACTGATCTACAGTAGCATATTGGAAACCTACTGACCTGGGGAGTTCATCTTTCAGTGTCCTATCTTTTTGCCTTTTCATACTGTTCATGGGGTTCTCAAGGCAAGAATACTGAAGTGGTTTGCCATTCCCTTCTCCAGTGGACCAGTGGTCACCATTATCTTCATTACCTCACCATAGTTCGGCCTCAGATCAAATAATAAGGACAGTCCCGCCCTTCAACAGAAAATTGGATTAAAGATTTACTGAGCACAGCCCCGCCCATCAGAACAAGACTCAGTTTGTCCCTCTGTCAGTCTCTCCCAGCAGGGAGCTTCCATAAGCCTCTTATCCTTCTCCATCAGAGGGCAGACAGACTGAAACCCACAATGGAACACTACTCAGCCATAAAAAGGAACACATTTGAATCAGTTCTAATGAGGGCGATGAACCTAGAGCCTGTTATATAGAGTGAAGTCAGAAACACATATCATATATTAATGCATATATATGGAATCTATGGAATCTAGAAAGATGGTACCAATGAGCCTATTTGCAGGACAGCACTGGAGATGCAGCCATAGAGAACAGACTTGTAGACACAGTGGGGAAGGGCAGGGAGGGACGAATGGTGAGGGCAGCATGGAAACATACATTACCATATGGAAAACAGGTAGATAGTGGGATTTGCTGTATGATGCAGGGAACTCAAACCAGGACTGTGTGACAACCGAGAGAGGTAGGATGGTGTGGGAGGTGGGAGGTGGGCTCAAGAGGAAGGAGACACATGCATATCCATGGTTGACTCATATGGATGTATGGCAGAAACCAACAAAATATTGTAAAGCAATTGTCCTGCAATTAAAAATTTTAAAGTCTACTAAGAATAAATCCTGGAGAGGATGTAGAGAAGAGGGAACCCTCCTACACTATTGGTGGGAATGTAAATTGGTTAAGCTACTACAAAGAAGTGTGTGGAGCTTACTTAGGGAACTAAAAACAGAGCTACCAGATGATCCAGTAATCCCACTCCTGGGCATAGATCCAGAGAAAACCATTGTTTGAAATGACACATGAACCCTAATGTTCACAGAAACACTATTCACAATAGTCAATATATGGAAGCAACCTAAATGTCCATCAGCAGATGAATGGATAAAAAAGATATTGTATGTATACACTGTAGCATATTGCTCAGTCATAGAAAATGGACCTAGAGATTGTCATACTAAGTAAATAAGTCAGACAGAGAAAGACAAATATCATATGATATTGCTTATATGTGGAATCTAAAATAAATGGTACCAATGAACCTATTTACAAAACAGAAATAGAGTCACAGATGCAGAAAACAAACTTATGGTTACCAAGTACAGGAGAAGGAATGAATTGGGAGATTGTGATTAACATATAAACACTACTACTACTACTACTACTACTACTACACCAAGTCGCTTCAGTCGTGCGACCCCACAGACGCAGCCCACCAGGCTGCCCCGTCCCTGGGATTCTCCAGGCAAGAACACTGGAGTGGGTTGCCATCTCCTCCTCCAATGCATGAAAGTGAAAAGTGAAAGTGAAGTCGCTCAGTCGTGTCTGACTCTTAGCGACCCCATGGACTGCAGCCTACCAGGCTCCTCCGTCCATG
>NW_011494907.1:948246-950973 GCF_000754665.1 Bison bison bison
GAAGCCCAAGAATACTGGAGAGGGTAGCCTATCCCTTCTCCAGGGGATCTTCCTGACCCAGGAATTGAACCAGGGTCTCCTGCATTGCAGGTGGATTCTTTACCAACTGAGCTATCAGGGAAAATCAACTATACTCCAATAAAAATTATTTTTTAAAAATGAATGACAGGATCACACTGGTGGAAAATCTGCATGTTTCTGCAAGATACCCTTTCCATGGCAACACACCTCTTCGTGTATTAACTGGGAATATTCTGCCCTAATCAAAACCAGAATCTGTCTTTAGCAAGAAATGAAAGGTTGTGGGGGTACCTGGTTGTGGGCATGATATATACATATCATGTATACCAGATACACACACACACACCTTCTTCTTTTATGTTTAGCCAGATGATGTGCCTCCTTACAGCAACTTTGAGAATGGTTTAGAAATCCATCACTGGTTATTGTCAGAATAACCACTCTGATGAAACCCAACATTTGGGAAAAGTGAAAGTGTCAGTCACTCAGTCGTGTCTGACCCTTTGAGACCCCATGGACTGCAAGCTTCAGGAAGAAGACCCCCAAAACATATCCACCAGTATATCAGTGTCTACCATGTGGTGAGATGCAAAATGAATGAGGACTTCACAAGGTAGCTGAGGCAGAGAGAGACTGAGAACGTTAATCACCCACATGCTAAGTGCTATGGTATGAACAGGGAATCTGGAGGCCTGGAGGATGGGGGTGAAGAAAAAATAGTGGATAACAAGGAAATGACACTGAACTTGGAGCCGGTCAGAGGAGTCAGTGTCAAACGGTTTCCACCCATGCCAGGCATTTGGATACGTAGAAAGATTTCCTGTGGGTAAAAGACCTGGGGGACTCAGCTCCTTACATCTTCACCTGACCCGCCTCACTCCCCCTTCGCCTCCTCTTGTTCATGGTGCTGCCTCCCTGGAAATCGGAAAGGCTGCTCCAACTCCTTTATGTAAGATCTCAACCACGCAGCCTCCCCAGGTGTTGCTGCATTTGGCTTCACTGAGCTGGATTCCAATCACGCTCCACATGTCTGGCTTTTCTTTCCCTTTTCCAGGCCCCAATTAAGCATCTAATTCTCATTCAGCCTCTTTCTGCCTCCCCGGTGTCCTTCAGGGCCTGGCAAGAATGAAAGCTACAAGGAGGCCCTTCTCAGCTCAGGGCCGCCAGAGCTGGTCTCAGATCAGGGGCTTTCCAGCAGGAACAATACAAATCGGGTGTCTCTCAAACGCCACCCCCCACACCATCACACGCTCTCTGTGGCTCTTGTTTCTCTGCAGCGACTGGGTAAATCTGTACACAGCAGGGCCCTAGTGAGCACAGAGATAGGTATTTTTTCCATAGGAGTCTCTTGATTCTTTTACTCTAATAGGGTTTTAACTATGTAAGGAGCCACAGTGGGGCTGCTTCAGGCTTTTCAATGGTTCTTTATGTGGTATCTTTCATAAGAAAGGAAACTGACTGCTGGAAATAACCCATGCTGGATCCTTCAAAACTTTGTCAAGCACTTAAGGCTCCGGAAAGAAAGTACCTCTGCTTGGGCCGAAATCCTGCATGATTATGTATACAGCTCTTTAGTCCAAGAATAATTTAATCCTATCATTCTTAATTATAGATTCCTTAAATATTTCCACCAGATTTAGCCCTCTTTATATATTTTCCTAAACAGCACGATGTATTCCGAACATTTGATAAAATCTAGTGTATCATCTTTGTGATGACCAAAGTCCTCAAAATCTATACCTAGGAAGAAAGCTGCATCCAATAAATAGCAGATTTATAGAAACAGTGAAAGACTGTCAGAGGACCCTGGACTGGAAGTAAGTGCATTCAGTTCCGTTACGCTAATTCCATTTCTAGTCTTAGACTCTCAATACCAATTCTCTCTGCTTCAGGGAAAAATGATAGATTTTTTCCTACTAGGAGAAGTTTTCAAACACAGCTGGCATTAAGCTGGAACCCATTTCACATTTTGCTTTTCTTCAAAAAGAACTATCACAGATGCCTGCATCTTAATTTTTTTTTAATGGGTACACTATTTAATTATTAACATTAAACTTCAAGAGTTCAAGTATATGCTAGCCTTATGTTCTGATTTTTGAAATAACGATTAAAACAAAGCTTTAAGCATGCAATGTATTGAACACTGCACAATATGTTAACCAACTAGACAACCTAAGGGGTGGTGTAACTATTTAGGAGCACTAATTGAAGGGAAAAACCTGCCATTCAGGACTGAACAAAGGTCCTTAGTTACTGACGGAATCTCCCCTTGACTTCAGGCTGGAGATGAATCAAGGGAGTCTGTCAGTGTCCAAAACCCATTGAATCCAGGACTAACAGTAACAGGATAGATTGGCCAGAGCCAGCTCAGATTGTGGGCCCCAGGGTTGGCTGGAGGCTGGGGAATATTGCAGCCAAAGTCCAGGACCAGTAGAGAGCAGCTATCTTTTGATAGCTTCTATCAAAATCATTTTTATGCCTTCTGAGAGTTTATCACCACTACAGCAAACACACACACACACACACACACACACGTATATACACACACAGTCAGTTCAGTCAGTTCAGTCACTCAGTCGTGTCTGACTCTTTGCGACCACATGAATCGCAGCACGCCAGGCCTCCCTGTCCATCACCAACTCCCGGAGTTCACCCAGACTCACGTCCATCAAGTCAGTGGTGCCATCCAGCCATCTCATCCCTGTC
>NW_011494907.1:952613-957273 GCF_000754665.1 Bison bison bison
TTGTTCCAGAATTCTGACAACTGAGGGATCCCTAGCCCTCTGCCTCTTTTCTCAGACTGTCACAGATGCTCCTGTAGGTATCAGGCCACTTTCATTTTTCGTGTGGAAACAGCACCTCCAGTGAGAGAATGGGCTCTGACAGCACTAAATAATGTGCCTTGCACCTGCTTTATCTCTTGACGTTTAATCTCTTGTTCTAGGAGACAATTCAGGAAACTCTTCCATAAAGGAAAAAAAAATAACATCCAGAATTTTCCTTTCAGGCAAAGAAATCTTAATCCTTTTTTTTTTTTTTTGTCTTGTTCACGTATTTTACCAAACTCGAGATCCTGTCACATCACCTCTTCAGCAAGATAACAATTCACCTTTGAGGAAGAGGCAATCCAATTTTGATTTCTTGATCTCAGGACACAATGATCTTCTTTAAAAAAAAGTGTAGACCAGTCCATAGGAGATTGTGAAATAAAAGCCTGAAGGCTTTTTGAAAGGGGAGATACCAAGTTTGATTTCTT
The DNA here is from genome assembly GCF_000754665.1 of Bison bison bison. NCBI lineage: Eukaryota > Metazoa > Chordata > Mammalia > Artiodactyla > Bovidae > Bison > Bison bison. Next base: position 953,126 of record NW_011494907.1, read on the forward strand.
TCTTTTTACAGTATTATAATTTTTTGAAAGCTCAAAATAACGCAGCTAGAAGCGGTAGCATTTCCCCTGCCCTGTGGCTTCCTCTGGGGAAATGGTAAGAGTATTTCTAAAAGCTACCCTCAAATTTCAGCTTTCTGTTCTGTTGCATTCAGTCCGGTTGCTATTTGGCTGGTTTCAACAGAATATTAATTATTTGCATGGCTGTAAACCTTGGAGGAAGAAAGAAGACATTCTTATGTACCAGTAAGTATCCTCCACTATAAAGAGACACCTGTTAAAGGTGCGTGTGTGGGTCAGGGGACAGAAAAAGGAGTGTTCTTGAAGGTTTTATTACATGGGAAAGAGGCTACCTGTTTTGTGGCTAAATTGTTACTAATGTGTTTCAGTGTTTTTTTTTTTTTTTTTTTGTGCCACATTTAAGCATCAGGGAGGTTGAGATGAATCAAATATCAGTTACTACAGTTACTGTTCAGCTGGATTGAAGCCAGGTTCACACAGGCTTTGCATCTGCTTGTGCGTCACTGGACAGCATCGCCAACCCAAGGCCACTTATATGCCCTGCCTAAGGTTTCTACGGACCACTCAGGGATATGAATTCAGGGCACAAGTGTGTATGACTAGCATTGGCATGTGATCCAACTTCTTAGGAAAGACATTTTTTTAACCCTCTTCCATCAACGCCAAAGGTCAGACCTCCATGTCTTCTAGCTTTTTGGAGCAGCTGTCATTGGTGTCTGGGCCCCCACCCACAGGCTGCCTTGGAGTCCCATCCAGCTGAACAGATGCCCTGTGTCCTCACGTCCCCTCCAGAGCCTGCATCTCTCTGCTTCTCCACTGGCAGTGTCAGGGTAGATTGTTCAGCCTGGGACAGGACAGCCCAGTGATGCTTTGCCCATGGAAGTCTGAGAATTACTTGATTATTAACTGCTCTTTGCTATTTCCAACCCCAAAGAAAGGCAATGACAGAGAATGTTCAAACTTTAAACTACCATAATTGCATTCATTTCACATGCTAGCAAGGTAATGCTCAAAATCCTCCAAGCTAGGCTTCAACAGTATGTGAACTGAGAACTTTCAGATGTACAAGCTGGATTTAGAAAAGGCAGGGGAGCCAGAGATCAAATTGCCAACATCCGCTAGTTCATAGGAAGAGCAAGGGAATTCCAGAAAAACATCTACTTCTGCTTCATTGACTATGATAAAACCTTTGTGTGAATCATGACAACCAACCAACTGTGGAAAATTCTTAAAGAGATGGGAATACCAGACCATCTTACCTGTATCCTAAGAAACCTGTATGCCAGACAAGAAAAAATAGCTAGAACTAGACATAGAACAATGGAGTGGTTCAAAATTGGGAAAGAAGTATGTCAAGGCTGTATTTTGTCATTCTGCTTATTTAACTTACATGCAGAGTGCATCATACAAAATGCTGGGCTGGATGAATCACAAGCTGAAGTCAAGATTGCCAGGAGAAATATCAACAACTTCAGGTATGCAGATGATACCACTCTAATGGCAGAAAGCGAAGAGGAACTAAACAGTCTCTTGATGAGGGTGAAAGAGGAGAGTGAAAAAGCTAGCTTTAAACTCAACATTCAGAAAACATTTAGATCATGGCATCCATTAAGATCCATGGCAAAACATAAGATCAGTCCCACCACATCATGGCAAATAGATGGGGAAAAAGTGGAAACAGTGACAGATTTTCTTCTTTTGGGCTCCAAAATCACTGCAGATGGTGACTGTAGCCATGAAGTTAAAAGACACCTGTTCCTTGGAAGGAAAACTATGGCAAACCTAGGCAGCATATTAAAAAGCAGAGACATTACTTTGCCAACAGAGGTCCATCTAATCCAAGCTATGCTTTTCCAGTAGTCATGTATGGATGCAAGTTGGACCATAAAGAAGACTGAGCACTGAAGAACTGATGCTTTTGAACTGTGGTGCTGGAGAAGACTCTTGAGAGTCCCTTGAACAGCAAGGAGATCAAACCAGTCAATCCTATAGGAAATCAACCCTGAATATTCTTTGGAAGGACTGATGCTGAAGCTCCAATACTTTGACAATCTAATGTGAGGGCTGACTCATTGGAAAAGACCCTGATGCTGGGAAAGATCAAGGGCAGGAGGAGAAGGGGACGACAGAGGATGAGATGGTTGGATGGCATCACCGACTCGATGGACATGAATTTGAGCAAGCTCCAGGAGATGGTGATGGACAGGGAAGCCTGGCGTGCTGCAGCCCATGGGGTCACAAAGGGTCGGACATGACTTAGTAACTGATCACCAACAGTAGAGAGAGATGGAAATGACTGATGGGGCAGGGTTCCATAGGGAGGAGCTCATACCCACGGCTTTAAAGCAGGGGTTCCCAGCCCCTGGTACCGGTCGATGACATGTTAGTGACGGGGCCACACAGCAGGAGGTGAGCCGTGGGTGAGCGAGTGAAGCTTCATCTGCACTTGCAGCTGCTCCCCATGGCTCATATTATCACTGAGCTCCACTTCCTGTCAGATCCGCAGTGACATAACAAATGTAATGCACTTGAATCACCCCGAAACCACCAGCCCACCTTCTGTGGAAAAATTATCTTCCGTGAAACCGGTCCCTGGTGTCAGAAAGCTGAAGAACTACTGCTTTAAATAAATATGTTCCTTCTTCCTACGCTGAACAAGGGGACGTCTACTGCCCAGAGCTTCCCGCACACCTTGGAAACCTCCTTGCCCCTCACCCAGAGATTCTGCCAGGCAGCACTGATTGAGATTGAGAGTTCTCCTGGGACTTTCAAGTAGGGACCAGTCACTGGCTGTGTGCCCTGAACAAGCTGCAAACCCTGTGCAGAAGACAAAAAGAGCCCCAGACCCTGCATCCTACCCTAAGAGTCATAGCCAGCGAGTGTTCCAAGCAAGACTGGGGCTACTGGAGGATAAATTCGGTTCCAACTCTAATTTCTCATTTTAGTTTGTCACCACTTCAATAGTTTCCAAGCGTCTATAGAATAAATGTGTCTGGTTTCATTTGAAAAAAAATAACTGGGAGCACTGGCATGGAGAAGACTTGGAGCAGAAGCAATTACTGTTCATGGACATTGCTATGGCTTATTTTTCCATCCCTGTGACGGGTATTACTGTGTTTTTTTTTAAAGAGAATGTCTTCTCATACAGATGGCTAAAGGTCAACATGAAAAGATGCTCAGTGTTGCTAATTATTAGAGAAATGTAAATCAAAACTACAATGAGATATTACTTCACATTCATCAGAATGGCCATCATTAAAAAATCTACAAATAATAAATGCTGGAGAGAGTGGGAAAAGAGAGCTCTCCTCTACACTGTTGTGGGAATAGTGCAGTTCCCATAAGTTGGTGCAGCCACTATGGAAAATGGTATGGAGGTTCTTAAAAAAAAAAAAAAAAGACAGTTGCCATATGATCCAGCAATCCCACTCCTGGGCATATATCTGGACAAAACTATGATACACGTACCCCTATGCTCATAGCAGTGCTATTCACTATAGCCAAGGCATGAAACAAACCCAGTGTCCATTGACAGAGGAATGAATAAAGAAGATGGAGTACTACTGCTACCACAGTATGACACTGCAGCAGAATACGACTCAGCCGTAAAACAAAGACTGAAATAATGCCATGTGCAGCGACATGGATGGACCTAGTGGTTGTCAGACTGGGTGAAGTGAGTCAGACAGAAGCAGACAAATACCATATGCTATTGCTTATGTGTGGGATCTAAAAAATGTACAAGTGAACTTACCTATGAAACGGCAACAGAATCACAGACAAGTGAACGGACTTGTGCTTACCAAGGAGGAGAGGGGTGAGAGACGGAGGTACTGGGAGTTTGGGATTAGCAGATGTAAAATGTTATACACAGGATGGATACACAGCAAGGCCCTACTGTATAGCACTGGGAACTATATTCAGTATCCTACAATAAACCATATTGGGAAAGACTATGGAAATGAATGTATACTAAGTCAACTATACTCCAGTAAGAATTATTTTTAAAAAAGAACGTATATACACATATGACTGAATCACTTTGCTGTACAACAGAAAGTAGCATTGTAAATCCACTATACTTCAATAAAATGTTTTTTTAAAAAAGAGAATGTCTTCTGAGTTCATCA
>NW_011494907.1:957373-957847 GCF_000754665.1 Bison bison bison
ATTCTGTTGTTTTTTGTAGATTGCATCCAAGTACTGCATTACGGACTCTTTTGTTGACCATGATGGCTACTCCATTTCTTCTGAGGGATTCCTGCCCGCAGTAGTAGATATAATGGTCATCTGAGTTAAATTCACCCATTCCAGTCCATTTTAGTTTGCTGATTCCTAGAATGTAGCTGAATTCCTAGACTTCACTCTTGCCATCTCTTGTTTAACCACTTCCAATTTGCCTTGATTCGTGGACCTGACATTCCAGGTTCCTATGCAATATTGTTTTTTGTAGCATTGGACCTTGCTTCTATCACCAGTCACATCCACAGCTGGATATTGTTTTTGCTTTGGCTCCATCCCTTCATTCTTTCTGGAGTTATTTCTCCACTGATCTCCAGTAGCATATTGGGCACCTACTGACCTGGGGAGTTCCTCGTTCAGTATCCTATCATTTTGCCTTTTCATACTGTTCGTGGAGTTCTC
>NW_011494907.1:962183-962683 GCF_000754665.1 Bison bison bison
TTTGCTATTATTTTCTCCCATTCTGAAGGCTGTCTTTTCACCTTGCTAATAGTTTCCTTTGATGTGCAGAAGCTTTTAAGGTTAATTAGGTCCCATTTGTTTATTTCTGCTTTTATTTCCAATGTTCTGGGAGGTGGGTCATAGAGGATCCTGCTGTGATGTATGTCAGAGAGTGTTTTGCCTAGGAGTTTTGTTTGTTCTCCTCTAGGAGTTTTATAGTTTCTGGTCTTACATTTAGATCTTTAATCCATTTTGAGTTTGTTTTTGTGTATGGTGTTAGAAAGTGTTCTAGTTTCATTCTTTTACAAGTGGTTGACCAGATTTCCCAGCACCACTTGTTAAAGAGATTGTCTTTAATCCATTGTATATTCTTGCCTCCTTTGTCAAAGATAAGGTGTCCATATGTGCGTGGATTTATCTCTGGGCTTTCTATTTTGTTCCATTGATCTATATTTCTGTCTTTGTGCCAGTACCATACTGTCTTGATAACCGGTTTTGTA
>NW_011494908.1:0-1046 GCF_000754665.1 Bison bison bison
CTTCACGACCCAGATAATCATGATGGTATGATCACTCACACTCACCTAGAGCCAGACATCCTGGAATGTGAAGTCAAGTGGGCCTTAGGAAGCATCACTACAAACAAAGTTAGTGGAGGTGATGGAATTCCAGTTGAGCTATTCCAAATCATGAAAGATGATGCTGTGAAAGTGCTGCACTCAATATGCCAGCAAATTTGGAAAACTCAGCAGGGGCCAAAGGACTGGAAAAGGTCAGTTTCATTCCAATCCCAAAGAAAGGCAATGCCAAAGAAAGCTCAAACTACCGCACAATTGCACTCATCTCACACGCTAGTAAAGTAATGCTCAAAATTCTCCAAGCCAGACTTCAGCAATATGTGAACCGTGAACTTCCAGATGTTCAAGCTGGTTTTAGAAAAGGCAGAGGAACCAGAGATCAAACTTCCAACATCCACTGGATCATCGAAAAAGCAAGAGAGTTCCAGAAAAATATCTACTTCTGCTTTATTGACTATGCCAAAGCCTTTGACTGTGTGGATCACAGTAAACTGTGGAAAATTCTGAAAGAGATGGGAATACCAGACCACCTGACCTGCCTCTTGAGAAATTTGTATGCAGGTCAGGAAGCAACAGTTAGAACTGGACATGGAACAACAGACAGGTTCCAAATAGGAAAAAGGAGTATGTTAAGGCTGTGTATTGTCACCCTGCTTATTTAACTTAAATGCAGAGTACATCATGAGAAATGCTGGGCTGGTGGAAGCACAAGGTGGAATCAAGATTTCCAGGAGAAATATCAATAACCTATGCAGATGACACCACTCTTATGGCAGAAAGTGAAGAAGAACTAAAGAGCCTCTTGATGAAAGTGAAAGAGAGAGTGAAGAAGTTGGCTTAAAACTCAACATTTAGAAAACTAAGATCATGGCATCCAGTCCCATCACTTCATGGCAAATATATGCAGAAACAGTGGAAACAGTGGCTGACTTTATTTCTCTGGGCTCCAAAATCACTGCAGATGTTGACTGCAGCCATGAAATTAAAAGACGCTTACTCCTTGGAAG
>NW_011494908.1:1146-2144 GCF_000754665.1 Bison bison bison
TCACAAAGAGTCGGACATGACTGAGCAAATGAACTGAACTGTACTGAAATCAATTAAATTGGAAAACTTGGCATATTTTAGTAATTCAGATATCCTAGCAAAGAACATGATGCATCTCTCACTTTAATCAGATTTTACTTTATGTTTCTCTAGAAATTTTAGTAATTTTGAAGAAAATATAGGCTTTATATTTTTCTTGTTAAAGTCATCCTTAGAATTTGAAGATATTTTAAGTATTGCCAATAAACTTTTTTTTTTCATATTTATAATTTCTAACTGGTTATTGCAGAGAAATCAACAGAGGAGAATAGCACAGCCCAAAGGGACTACATTAATAGGCCATTAAAAAAAAAGAACATTGTCATTTAGGAAACATGTTCTCTGCTTGAAGTTGCCTTTTGTAGAATCAAAGAGTTATGATGTTACATACCACCCATCAAACTCAGAGAATTTAAGACCATGTTCTCATTCAACAGTCATCATTCTCAGATGAGAGAGCAACCATTTATCAAGACACAGGAAGAAAGTAGCTCTCCCCAAGCCAAAGCACTGGGACAAAAACAATGATTCTGATTAAATTATCAAAAGAAATTTTCACAGTCTGCAATTGTGTTTGGCAAGTTTAAATCCCAAATGAAATTTTAGAGGAGATGTTATGTGCCCTTGAAAAGCAAGTTTACAATGAAAATGCTGACAGGCCTTATAAGAGAAGACTGAACATTTCTAATGTCACTTATGTGTAAATAACAATATCTGTATACATAGGCAATATATGTAAACTATGTTTTTTTTCCCCTGAGAATCACTGTCTTATTTATCATATTCAATGTCCATTATCTCCCTTAAAATTACCTTTAGGGCATAATCAATCTACATAGCCATTTCAATTATTTAGACAATATATCATATTTCAATATTTCATACAGAAAAATATTTTCTTCTAACTCATTAATTATAACTAATGCCTATGATGTCTGAGCACAAATATATTAGCTACT
>NW_011494908.1:4021-6962 GCF_000754665.1 Bison bison bison
GAAGATCCCATGGACAGAGGAACCTGGCAGGCTACAGTCCATGGGGACACAGAGAGTCAGACGTGACTGAGCACGCACGCAGACAATAGAAAAGAAAGAGGAAAAAACAACTCCCAGACCTCTTGCAGGAAAAAGGGTATAAAGACAAGACCAAGGAGGCTTTTCCTAACATTGAGTCCACTTTGTATAAATGTCAATGTCATAACATTGCTCATTACAATAGGATCAATTACAATATGAATAAAATCATAGCTTAAGAATAACTATACACAGTAAAATCTTGATATAAAACAGTCCTTCTCCATCACCAGTGATGACAAGAGCATTCACTGTACTTTAAATTAGTCCAAAGACTGTTTGATTTCCTAAATGGGATGCCAAAAGGGGATCAGAGGGCTGAGTAGAGGTTTGTCCTAGAATCTATAATATCAACCATGGATTCTAACCATAGGATCTTAGGGCTCAAAGGACCTCAAAAAGATCAGCCGATCCAAGTTTATTATTGTCTATAACATTTTACAGGGGTGTTGATCTTTTATAAAGATCTTCAGAGAGGGTTCATAAATTATCAGGGTCATCTGCACAGTCAATTATGATTTTATCAATTACTTTGTAAGACTTCTGTCAAACTTTACCTGAGGTTACCTGCACTCAGATACTTTTTAAGATTGTTGGGTCTAACAATTAGTACCACTTAGGTAAAGAATCCACCTTCCAAGGAGGAGATGTGTGTTTGATCCCAGGGTTAAGAAGATCCCTGGGAGAAGGAAATAGCAACCCACTCCAGTATTCTTGCTTGGAAAATCCCATGGACAGAGAAGTCTGGGGGCTACAGTCCAATGGGGTCTCAAAGAGTCAGACACAACTTAGCAACTAAACAGCAGCAGCAGAAACTTTAATTACCCTTATACATGACTGGTAAATAAACTCTAAAAAACTATTTAAAAATTAAAAAGCAAGAGGAATGCATCATCTCAAAGGATGTGAGGATATGACATCCACTTAGGGCATGATGAATGTTTTTCTGAATAGTCTGTGATATGGGACACAGTAGGTACTCTTAATCTGACTGTTGAATTAATGAATAAATGAATAAATAGGGCAGTCTTTCAATACGTTTGTTTAGAAGCTCATAGTTTAATCTCATGTTATGTCTCTTAGTGGGCTATTGGATCTGTTTAGAGTCTTTTTTGAGACAGAACTCGATAAAAATATTGGGCATGCTCTATGGGATAAAGCCATAGCAGGTGAGGAAGGGAGTAAGTTGAACCATCCTCCTTTTGGTATTTCTACCATAGAGAAGCACAAAGAAGAACATTCAAGGACACCACAGTCAAGTGGTAAACATGACCCTTTGGGACAGTATTCCTGGAGAGAAGTGAAAGATAGTGACTTCCAGTATTCATCTAAGAGGATTACAGGACATGCCAAAGAGAAAATCTAGAAGTGTGTCTGGAAGTCATGGGTTGAAGAGGAGATCCACCATTGTTGGCCACTCATTCTGCCTCCCTACTTCTCTTTCTATCCCTGCATCCCTACTCCCCCACCAACATGAAAGCCTCAGCTTTTATACATCTTTAGCAATTTCATAATTATCTCTGCCACTATATGTGGCATCTCAAACTTTGACAATTTTGTTGTAATGTTATCTTTTCAAGTGTTTAGAGTTTGAGGCATCAAATTATTCTAGACTATCCAAAATGAAACCTGTTCTGCCCACTTGTAATTCTTCTACTTGCTCATTCAGCAACACAGAGTGTCCAATGCATGCCAGGCACTATGCTAGAAGCTTGAGAAACAAACATGATTAGGACATGATGCTCACCAGTCTATAAAAGATATAAAGGCACATAAACACATAATTGAAGGCAGTGTGGAGACACTGTATAGAAATATGCAAAGAGGGCCATGTTAACATATAGAAATTGAATGCTGCTTAGAGTTAGACTTGAGAAGACTTCACATAGAGGCAATATTTCAACTTGGTCTTGCAGAATGAGTAGGAACTTACTATATCCCGAAGATGGGTAAGACATTGTAGATAAACGGAATAAGAGATAGCTTCATGAGCAAAACACAAAGATATAAAATTATGTTTTACAGTTCAGAAATAGTGACTATGACTGTAATAAATAGAATGGTGGCAAATGAGACTATAGCATGCCAGATTAGGAAGGATCTTATTCACGGTGTCAAGTATTTTAGATATTAATCTTAAGGTAACAAAGAATTGGAAACAGAAAAGTGACATGGCTCAATTGGTAAATTGCTCTGGCTATACTGAAGAGAATGTATCAGTGGGTTGTGGGACAAGACTGGAGACAATGATAGTTAGAAGATAACAGATGACAATAGTCTGGCAGATTCTTTACCATCTGAGCCACCAGGGAAACCCAGGAAGAAAGTAGAAAGCAAAAGGACAGAAGAGAAAACACTGGCGCAGGTTTGTTACTCACAAACAAAAGGGAAAGAGGAAAAATGATTTAAGCATACTTTTAAGCCTATTTTGAAGACAGACGTGAGGAAAGTTGAGGGCGTTCATGCTTGATAACCTGCATTTTAGTGAAATTAGAAGACCTAATCATCTACTGAGAGGAAGACATGGTTGGAAGACAGCTATTCAGAGGAATGGAAAAAGCAGCTTACTTTGGAGGGATAAAAAGATTGTCTTATAAAAGAAATGCTAAGAGATCAGCTAAGTTTGCAAATGTCTAATTGCAGTATAGTCTATTGTAGTATAGGAGACCATGTAAGTGGAGTATGTTAAGCAAATGACACCAGGATGTCAGGAGAACTGATCCATCACTTCAGTCGCTCAGTCGTGTCCGACTCTTTGCAACCCCATGAATCACAGCCTGCCAGGCCTCCCTGTCCATGACCAACTCCTGGAGTTCACTCAGACTCATGTCCATCGAGTCAGTGATGCCATCCAGCCATCTCA
>NW_011494908.1:9910-10644 GCF_000754665.1 Bison bison bison
ACCCAGCCACTGTTTCCACTGGTTCCCCATCTATTTGCCATGAAGTGATGGGACTGGAGAAAGTAAGTGCTTACAAATCAAACATTTCTAAATAAAAGAAAAATTAACCTCAATAAATTTCAGATTCAAATAAACTGGGAAATATTCAATATTAAATATCTAGTATTAATGTTTGTTTGCTAATCTAATAAGGAAGTAGGATGTATGTTTTTAATAAAGAAGATATAAAAAATAAAATTACATTTTATAAAGGGAAAAGAAAGTAGGTCTGACTTACAGTTGACTGTTACAAAAAGTGATTAGAAGGTTTGTGGAAAGTAACCCTGAAAAAAGTTTTGTGGATGGTTAGGACTAAGTTTAAAATAAATTTAATTAAGTTTACCTAAATGAGTTTAAAGTAAGCTAGTGAAAAACTTTAATTCAGCCTTTCTCTCTGTTAAGAAGACATACTTTCTTCAGATGTTGAACTGCTTTTCATAATAAAGTTTCTTTACCTCTTGATCTGTTCTATATTTACCTTTCAAATTTTTTGTTAACTTTGGCTAAGGAAATAAATATTATTTCACAATAACTCATATGATCCTACTGTCTTGTCTCAATGAAAATAAGCCATGCCGTGCGGCGCCACCCAAAACCGATGGTTCATGGTGGAGAGGTCTGACAGAATGTGGTCCACTGGAGAAGGGAATGGCAAACCACTTCAGTATTCTTGCCTTGAGAACCCCATGAACAGT
>NW_011494908.1:10744-11623 GCF_000754665.1 Bison bison bison
GGAGCATCAGATAGGGAGAACTGGGGACTCAGGAGAAGAGACGCATTGTGACTGATGATCTCCTTGGAGCTCCCGGGAAAGGAGCAACAGTTAAGGAAACCTGGGTTCTCGGGAGAAGGGAGACATTGTGATAGCCTCTGAATGATTGTGAGTGCATGACTGCTGATTGAACAGAGTGAGAGAAATTTTTCTTTTTGGAAACTGCAAAACCAATTCTTTTTGCACATGCAATTGATAACAACTGGCTTGTTAAAAGACCTGCCTAGGAAAAAGCTTGAAGTTAACCCTTTCCACGTCCTTGAAATACACAGCCAACTTTGCCTGAGACCTCAGCTTTGGGCAAATTAGAACTCCAAGCAAAGAAAAAAAAAGGGGGTCAAAGATATTTTAAATCTCAAACAGAAAACTATAAGATCTCTGTCTGTCTGTATTTATGTATATCTTTTGTTTTTTTCTGATAATATTATTGAAGTTGTAAATAAGTTCTAATTTAATTGGCCTAAAGAAAGTTCAGTTCTGTTCAGTTGCTCAGTCGTGTCCAACTCTTTGCAACCCAATGAACTGCAGCACGCCAGGCCTCCCTGTCCTTCACCCTCTCCCGGAGTTTACTCAAACTCATGTCCATTGAGTTGGCGATGCCACCCAACCATCTCATCCTCTGTCGTTCCTTCTCCTCCTGCCTTCAATATTTCCCAGCATCAGGGTCTTTTCCAATGAGTCAGCTCTTCGCATGAGGTGGCCAAAGTATTGGAGTTTCAGCTTTAACATCAGTCCTTCAGTGAACACCCAGGACTGATCTCCCTTAGGATGGACTGGTTGGAACTCCTTGCAGTCCAAGGGACTCTCAGGAGTCTTCTCCAACACCACAATTCAAAAGCA
>NW_011494908.1:11723-12052 GCF_000754665.1 Bison bison bison
CAGATGTGGTCCACTGGAGAAGGGAATGGCAAACCACTTCAGTATTCTTGCCTTGAGAACCCCATGAACAGTATGAAAAGGCAAAAAGATAGGACACTGAAAGAGGAACTCCCCAGGTCGGTAGGTGCCCAGTATGCTACTGGAGATTAGTGGAGAAATAACTCCAGAAAGAATGAAGGGATGGAGCCAAAGCAGAAACAACACACAGTTGTGGATGGGACTGGTGATATAAGCAAGGCCCAATGCTGTAAAGAGCAATATTGCATAGGAACCTGGAATGTTAGGTCCATGAATCAAGGCAAATTGGAAGTGGTCAAACAGGAGATGGC
>NW_011494908.1:15058-15497 GCF_000754665.1 Bison bison bison
CTGGTACCAGACTGGAATTTGGTCTTCTCTCTGTTTAGAGAACAAAGTTTTCTTAGAATGCAGCTTTCAATAACAGATTATGAGTTTCTTTGCCTTTAAGTGATTTATATTTGTTTTTAAAGTCTTTTTGTTACATTGGTAAAGTAAATATTCATTATTTAAGATTATGGTACATGTAGACAAAGCTCATTCTGCTTCTACACAAACTAACCCCTCACGGTAAGACTTTTGCTATCCTGATGTCCTTAAAACATGGCAATAGTCCGCTCCTAAATCAGGAAATTAAAAATGGACAAACAACAGCTAAAAATCAAAGAGCCAAGGCTATGGGAAATCCAAGATGGCTGTTTGGCTTTCCCTGGCTCCCTGACAGACCTCATTTTCATTTGATGGGTTAAAGGCTTCCCTGGCTACGGTGTCAATGCCCTCACAATGAATT
>NW_011494908.1:15597-16031 GCF_000754665.1 Bison bison bison
AGCTACCTGGGTTCACTGGATATGTTAAATTACATGGGAATTACTGTTGAAGGGGTGATAAATCTTTCAGGTTATACTGTATGGTTGATGTTACTAATATAGATATCCTTAAATTAATTGAAATTCATATAGATCTCATATGCCCTGATAAAATATGGTCAATTACAATTCTAGGTATCATATTAAAGTGTTAAATATCACAACAATGACCAAGTTTCTTTGTCAATTGCAATAGAATCAGATTTTTAAACATGTTTTCTATGGTTTTACTCTCATGCATTTAGAGGAATATTGCTAGTTCTTCAAGATTTATGGAAAAGATTTCCTAAGGTTAAGCAGATAAACAAATTTTGTTATTAACAGTAAGCTGGTACCAGACTGGAATTTGGTCTTCTCTCTGTTTAGAGAACAAAGTTTTCTTAGAATGCAGCTTT
>NW_011494908.1:16131-17114 GCF_000754665.1 Bison bison bison
CAAAAAAAAAATTATGCTTCACTGAATATTAAATTCTAGTTTTGTTAATTAAGTTCTGTGCTTACTAAGACTCACTTCTGAGATAGTTCCTTCTTATGTTATATTGCTAAAAAGCTTTAATTAAGTTATAAAAAGGACACTCTAAGATTGTTTATAAAGCTTATCTCAGTAACCAGTCTTTAGATAAAGCTCAGATGTTCCATGATGTACAACCAAGAGGTGAACACTTAGCTATAATCATTTAACTGAGTCAGATCACCTGGGGTATACCAGGCTATACCCAATGAAAGTTCTTGACTTAAATTCTTGCTTGTGACCTTACTAATAACTGCTAGCTATACTATTTTCTACGTAGCTTGTTTCAGAAGATTATTTCTTACATTCCCAAATGTGTGAGTAAGCCTGTGATAAAATGCTGATATACAGTCTCATATGAGATCAATAATTGTAATAATGTAACTCTAGATATGGGAAGAAGCAACAAGAGGAAATATTTTCCTAACCAAGAGGCTAGTAAGACAGGTATGGTCCAGAGACTTTTGCTACTTACAAGGCCTGGTCTAGTGAAAAAACACTGAGTGGCCTGTCAATGAAATCTTTGTTAGACCTGGGAATGAGCCTTCCCAGCATCATGGGACACAATTACCATGAAATGCCCCCAAAACATGGTCAGATATGTGGCTATGAAGGGACATGGCTGACTGAATGTTGGCCCTTGCCAGCTGCCTCTACAAAGATTAAATCATGAGCACTACAAGATGCTGACCTTCAACACTCCCTTGAAAGGAGTTCAGGGTGGAGACAAGAAATAAGGCACTCTGTGCTCTGGGAAAAACAAAAACAAAAAAACAGGCCTTCAGACAGTCAGATGTTTTCACGTAAATATTTTTATGAGTCTGAATTTTTCCATCTTCTCATACCTAGGGAAACACTAATGTCACAAATCAATGTCTGGACCTCATTCTCCTGGCTAGCCCCTCAGC
>NW_011494908.1:20257-20621 GCF_000754665.1 Bison bison bison
CCCTAGTTTAAACCAGCTTATTAGCAGTTAGTGTTGCCCACTATAGTCTGTCTATAAAAACTCTATAACCCCTTTGTTTGGCACTCAGAACTCGAGTGTTAACTCCTCTAGGCCTGCCGGCGTAATAAACCTGAGTTCTCCAACTCTCCAAGTGTGGTGCTTGGTTTCTTGATTACTGGTTTCTGCAACGAAACTAGTCATAAGAAAGAAAATATTCTTCAGGAAAGTGAAACCCAATAGCAGATGTGATTTCAAAAAATGTAGGTGCTACAAAAACCAGTTTTGGGGTAAAGCGTAATTCTATGGTGTAATACGGGGGTAAAGTGCCCCAGAGAAGTAGTAATTTGTGAACCAAGGAAACCAC
>NW_011494908.1:20721-21195 GCF_000754665.1 Bison bison bison
CTGGCAGGAGGATTCTTTACCACTGAGCCACTAGGGAAAGCCACTAAGCTAAGTGTATTTTCTATGCAATGGGCTCTTCCCAAAGAACTATTTCTAGTTGGGAAATTGAAGAAAAAATAATTTAAACTTTCTTAAGAGAATAGGATTTTTGTAGGCCACCTATCAATTTCTGAAATATACTTGTAAGAAAGGCACACTGGATGTTGTGGTGACTGTTCTGTGACCTGGCTTGCTGCTCTTAAATCCAAGCTATTCAAAATGTAGTGGTATGGGGCATCACCTATCTGCAGTTCAAACCTCAGTGGGCCAGATAACAGCATGGGGAGTCACTCCCTCTAAATCCTATAGGCAGACATTATATAAGAGATGGTTCTCTGAATTCTAGAATTCACACAATTGTAAATATCATACATATATTCTATCAGTCAATGTGAACCAGAAGCAATTTTTACCTATGGTAAATACTGTAGGCAG
>NW_011494908.1:21295-22374 GCF_000754665.1 Bison bison bison
TCCCTCGTGGCTCAGCTGGTAAAGAATCTGCCTGCAATGAGGGAGACCTGAGATCGATTCCTGGGTTCGAAAGATCCCCTGGAGAAGGAAAGGCTACCCATTCCAGTATTTTGGTCTGGAGAATTCCATGGGCTGTATACTCCATGGGGTCGAAAAGAGTTGGACACAACTGAGCAACTTTCACTTTCACACTTTCACAGTCATTTCTTTGTCTCAAAAGTCATTTATTTCTACTTCTGTACCAAATTTCACCAAAATGTAATAAAACTCACAGCATATATGATCATTTAAAATGTTCAAACCTCAGTGGGCCAGATAACAGCATGGGGAGTCACTCCCTCTCAATCCTAGAGGCAGACATTATATAAGAGATGATGAACAGCCCAAATTTTTCAATAACTTGACCAAGGTCACGAAGCAGTAACTGTTGAAATTAGGATTAAAATCCTGGGCTTTCTGACTACAAACCCTCAGCTCTTTCTATTGTATCACTAATGTGATCCTTGAATGATTTCTAGAAATATTATGGAACTCTTTTGGTATTCTGAAACTCAATTTCCAATGGGGAAGGGAGAACACCAGCTGGGTGTCCTATAATTTAACTCAATTCTGATACTATCCACCTGGAGATAGAATCAGATTCCCCACATATAAATAAAAGCCTCAGTCCCATAAGACTGTCTGCCCTGCCACTCCCTCTCCCAACTCAAAGGGCAGTTGCTAGTTCAGGTTATCATTGTACTTCTGCCTAATTGGTCAGTTATCCATCAGAGATTCCCATGACCACCTCCTCAGGTTTGCTTAATTTGCTAGAACAGTTCACAGAATTCAGAGAAATATTTTACTTACTAGATCACTGCTTCATTATAAAAGGATATAACTCAGGAATAGCCAGATGTAAGAGAAGGTAAGAGGAAAGGGCGAGAACACTTCCATGCCCTCCAGGAGTGCCATTCTCACCAAATCTCCACAAGTTCACCAAACCAGAAGATCGCCCTTTCTTTGGGGGTTTTATGGAGGTTTCATTACATAGTAATGTTCAATTAAATCACTGGCTATTGTCCATTATTTAAACCTCA
>NW_011494908.1:22474-23189 GCF_000754665.1 Bison bison bison
TAATATGGGTTCTGACCCAAGTACCACCAGAAAGTAATAAGGAACTACGTGTACGGAACAGAATTAAACATATGAATCACAGATCAAAATATAAAAACAACTAGCAAACAAAAGGCAGAACATTCTTTATGATTCAGGGTTGTTTACTAAAAGAATTTACACAAAAGGAAATCATTTTCTGGAGGGCTTCTTTCCGTTTTCCTAGAGCTAGTAAGAATTATAGGGATATTACTGGAGTTTGATTTTGTAGTCATGTATTAGGTTACACCTCAGGATTCCTGCAGAACATCTTGTGTCTGACTAACATATGCAGAATCTATATATACTGCATATTATAATGATGAAAGCTACCTAGAACCTTCTATTGGTTTTTCCCATTCCTGTGTAAATAAGAACCTTGGAATATTCTTGTTGCTTGTTGTTTTCTGGGACTTCTCTGGTGGCACAGATGGTAAAGAATCTGCCTTCAATGCAGGAGATCCAGGATCAATCCCTGGATGGAAATATCCCCTGGAGAAAGGAATGGCTACTCACCCCAGTATTCTTGCCTGGAGAATCCCATGGACAGAGAAGACTGGTGGGCTACAGGCTACAGTCCAGGAGATCACTAATGTCACTCAGTTGTGCCCAACTCTTTTGTGACCCCGTGGACTACAGCCCACCAGGCTCCTCTATCCATGGGATTCTCCAGGCAAGAATACTAGAGTGGGTAGCC
>NW_011494908.1:25870-27114 GCF_000754665.1 Bison bison bison
CAGGGTATCTTCCCCACCCAGGGATCGAACCTGCATCTCCTGCATTCTTTACTACTGAGCCATCAGGGAAGCCTACAGTGAATATAACGCAGACTAAATTTCAACCCAAATTCATGTCCCCTCTGTAAGGCATCCTTGTATAGAAAACAAATTGCACAAGAATCTGTGTGCTCTGGCTGACTGCCTAAAATCATCTATTGGATTTATTCTCTGGAGCTGTCACTCCAGAGGACTTGGGCTGCTGGCTGATGTCTTCACCTAGGTCCTCACAGGACTAGTCATGAATAAACGTGTAGACAAAGAATACTGCCAGCCATTTCAGTAAACAAAGGATGTAGCCATCAAGCCATCAGCCACTGTACTCTTCTCCATGCCCCCTGAGGGGAATTCAGGATGAAAAAAAATACAACAGGATACAGGCCCTAGATAGTTATATCAAAGGAATAATTTCAATGAACCCAGACTCCTGACTCTTCTCACCTTGTAGAAAAGCACTAAAATTATTAACTTGAGATGTCTGTTTTTTTGTGATTAAGAATAACCTCTTGATGTCTGAATACATGTTTTGTTTTATTTTCCCTCAGCAAAAACTACAAATCCTAGTTCCTCCTTTACCTCTTTGAATAGTTTCTCAGAGCTATCTACATGGCTATATCCCAGCCTCACAGTCCTCAGAAATACCCCAAATAAAACATAATTCTCAATTTTTAGGTTGTGCATTTTTTTCAGTCGAGAAACCTCATTGTCCTTTTAATATTAAATAGGCATATACCTTACGCAAAGACATTTTACTCTTACCCATGATACAACCTTCTGTCTTTTTGTAACTTAGGCTGTTCCAAAAGAATGAAAAATACCCAGAATAAAAATTAATCAAACTATCTGACTTTGATAAGGAAACAAAATGTTAGGTAGTTAGAATAGGAAACAGGAGTCCAAAATGACGGTGGCTAAAAGACAAGGAAGGGAAAAGCCCACAAAAATAGAACAAAGGAAGGTCAAAAGAAGGTCTGAGGACTGGAGTGAGGACCTCAGGTAGAACAAACAGCACTCCTGGCTAGCCCAATTTACATAGGGCAGGCCCAGTGGGAAGGAAAAAAACACATAAAAAGAGGAGACAAAGGGCGGGGGCTCTCTTCTCTTCGCATCTTTGGGTCAGCATACCCTTGAGGATGTATTTTCCTGCTATTTTCTAAATACAATAGAGGTGTAACACGGAGCTGTAACACTGATCTGTCTAAGAG
>NW_011494908.1:27214-27906 GCF_000754665.1 Bison bison bison
TTGGGACACATTTGGGAAATCATTGGATTTTTTTTTTTTTTTTTGGCTTGATGTGGAGATTAATTAATAGGCCACCCCAAACCTGCAGTTATAAGAAAAATTAATACATGTCTTTTGAGTGCAATGATGTTTAAAGAGCAATTATGTTTAAATGCTGCATTTGAAAGCCTTACCTCCCACACATACAAAAATATCTATTATTTTGCAAACTACACTAATTAGTGTATACAATTTCAAAAGACTATTCCTCCAGATAGAAAATTACAATACAAATATACTGAAACCACGCCAACTAAATTATCTAGGCACAGAAAGACACCCTGGTGTTTTAAGACATCTCCCCAAAATATTTTCTGCAAAAATATAGCAGGATTTTGACCAGCATTACTTCCTGAAAAGATGTGGCATTAGATTTATGAAGAGTTGATGAGCCACTATATTTAGAAGCAAAATTATTACGTTTTGCTTTGGAAAAAAATTGGAAGAGCTAATAATAGGAGAAGATGATTTGCCTCTTAGAAAAAAAAATAGGTTTGCAAACTAAAAGACTAGACACTAGAGGCCAGAGAAACTGGAAACTCTTCTGACGGATTTGTTACTAACTAGTTGCTGCTGCTGCTAAGTCGCTTCAGTTGTGTCCGACTCTGTGCAACCCCATAGATGGCAGCCCACCAGGCTCCCCTGTCCCTGGG
>NW_011494908.1:28006-28816 GCF_000754665.1 Bison bison bison
CGAGGAGATTACACTCGCCTGACACAAAATACCCAGAATTATGTCCTAAACTCAACTTAAAAAGCCCAAACTTTGAAAAATTCAGAATAGTCAGATGCCCCATGGAAAGAGCCTATTGTTTTGCTTTGTTTGGTTTTTCCTACAGACTGAATCAGGCACTGTGGTAAGTGCTGTGATTGAGACACGTTTTGGATACTACTGGATGGTAGCTATGTGAAATAGACTGTCTAGAACAGTCTGAATTTTAACAATGCTGCCATGTTTTATGATTGTGAGTCAGATAATATAAATCCACAGTCATGAAAACTGAAGACTTTGGGAAAATGTAACCATTTTGATTAGAAGAACACTGTAGAAATAAAAGTTTGATATAACATGCCAAATTTTTCTGGACATTTTAAGGGTTTTGCTTATAGATGAATCTTAACAGACTGATTATCACTTATCCAATTCTCAATGTGTATAAAGCAATGTGGAACATGCTTTATTTAAATACTCCTCATGTAATCTTTAAAGGAATCCTAAGAGATAAGTATCCATCATCATCCTCATCTCACATCTTACAAATGAAAAACTGAGGTTCAGACACATTGAATAACCTTATTCCAGGTGGGAGTGGGATATAGTGGCTCAGTCATGTCCAACTCTTGCGACCCCATGAACTGTAGCCTGTCAGGCTCCTCTGGCCATGGGATTCTCCAGGCAAGAACTGCAGTGGGTTTCCATGCCCTCCTCCAGGGAATCTTCCCAACCCAGGGATCAAACCCAGGTCTCCTACACTGCAGGCAGATTCTTTACTAGCTGAGCTAA
>NW_011494908.1:31577-32403 GCF_000754665.1 Bison bison bison
TGTTCAGTCGCGCTGTGGGGAGGGAGGGAGGGATGCTGCAAACAAATGACACTGGCGTGCGCTCGCAGTGCCTCAGCCACACTGGGTCTGCCCCCGCTCACGGCGCGTGTAGCCTCCCTGCCCACACTGCTCAGGCTCTAGGTTGTTCTGCCGGGAACAATCCGAGGCTGGCCCTGGGTTGCATGCACCTCCCAGGTCCAAGCCGCTCAGGTTCAGGCACTCAGGTAGTCCTCAGAGGCGCAGACTCAGTTGGGGCTGCGTTTTTGTGCTCTTCCCAGGTCCGAGCAGCTCAGGTGATGAGGTGTTTGGCGAGCGCCAATGCTGCGACTTATCGCCTCCCCATCAGTTGGTTATCTGGGTGTAAAACCGGCGCACCTTCTCAGGCAGATGTTGACCGTCCAGACCCCTAATAAGTTTTAGTTAGCAAAGAAGCCAGTTTTATAGATAATGTCTCTCTGGGGCTGCGATTGCCCCCTTCCGGCTCTGGCTGCCTGTCACCGGAGGGGGAAGGTTTGCAGCCGGCTACCTCTGTTTAGTCCTTTGATCCGTGCGCGGGCTGGCGGTGTCTTAGGTTAGGGTCTGGCTTTTCGCGTGGTAGATATCCCACAGTCTGGTTTGCTAGCCCAAATTATTTCGCTCAGATAGTGCTCAGGGTATTCAGGCCAGATTCTTACTCTGAGCGATGCAGCCGGCGCCACGCCTCCCTGCCCAGCCCCCGCTTGCTAATGGCGTGTGCAGGCGTCTGCGCTGCTTCTCCGCTGGGGGAGTTACCGTAGGGCTCGCAATCTGCGAGTTTTACTTGTTTATTTTTTCTCCCTGTTATGTT
>NW_011494908.1:32503-33449 GCF_000754665.1 Bison bison bison
ATTTTGCAAGAAGCAAGCTGAGTTACAGACACAGAATGAGCAGGAGGTTAGGCAAAATTTTAACTTTTCCGCTTCAATACCAACCTTGCCCAGTCCTATTCATCACTTCTGATCAACAAATTGAGTAAAGATATTAGATGGCATGCTCATGACATCAGTGAGTAGCACAGATCTCAGACTGTTAATGAATGTTTAGGATGACACAGTCAGGATCCAAAAAGGCAAGCTGAAGAGGTGAGCTGGATCCAATAAGATGAAATGTGAAAAAAAGACCAATACTTGAATCCAAAAAGCCAACCACAGCAAAACAGGAAAATGTGACTAAACAGCAAGTAGTACTAGAGAATGAGACTCTAGGAGTCAAAAGGTCAGCTTGACATGCTTCCAAAAAGTCAATGCAATTTTATGTTGCTTTAACAAACACGTATTATCTAGAAAAAAAACATATACTGAAACATTTTCTGTAGAATGAATATTAAAATGTGTTATATGGGAGAAAGAGTTTTCAGGACCAAATTAGCTGAGGGAAGCTTCAGGTTAATTTAAACAAGTCTACTTTCTGTAGGAATACTCAGAGCTTAAATGTTGACTATTACTTCTCAAACTTACTTGACCATGGAACACTTTTTGTAAAGTACCCTGTGGGACTGCCATTAAAGAGGATACCCTTGAGGAAATACTACATAAGGGCTGTCTCGGGAGGCAATGAGTTCCTTGTGAGATTCTTTTTAAAAGCAAAAGAGACCCAAACATCAGCTGAATGTCGGCCTAAATGAACAGAAGGTTTCCCCCTACCCTGGAAGTCTGTGATACGTGATTAACCAGACATAAGGTGTGCGTGTGTGAGTGCTCAGTTGCCTGGTTATGTCCAACTCTTTGGAACCCCATGGACTACAGTCTCCTCTGTCCATGAGATTTCCTAGGCAAGAATACTGGAGTGGCTGTC
>NW_011494908.1:33549-33959 GCF_000754665.1 Bison bison bison
AAACATTAAAAGAAAGATTGGTGAAAAGATGAGATAGCAGTGTGAAAACAAGAGCCTGGTAGGACACAGAAAAGCTAGTCAAAGAGTGGCACATTGTGTGGTGTGCTCAGCCTCCATCACAGAGTGTTGCTCTGTGCTCCAGGGTGTCCAATCTCCACATTCACCAAGCATTACTACTCAACCTTCATGTTAGAAAGCTGGCTTCCCGTCTGGACCTACTTCCTGAAGACTGGGTTTCTGCTACTGAGTGGTAGTTGTGACCTGATGCCTGAGGACAAGCTGAGATGAGAAGGTATTTCCTGTTCTTTCTTTACCCCTTTAAGGATAATGTAAACTAGCTCAAACACCAGAATATTTTGCTGGCCTATACTGTAATCAATCAGGAAGGTATACCTTGAATTAAACAAGTG
>NW_011494908.1:36012-37810 GCF_000754665.1 Bison bison bison
ATTGTAGCCAAAAATAGCCTCACTTCAAGTTCATAAATTGGGATCATCAACCCAAAAGACAGCCTCAAGGAAATGAAAAACATGTTATCAAAGCTAAAAGGAGCATCTTCATCTCTATATCTTTACAGGGCATGGCAAACCTTTGGTTAGCAAGCTGAAGCCAGGGGGGTTTGTTCTGTAGCTCTGTGGATCAGAGACTGCAATTAGACACTATCTTTTGCCCAGGAAAATAAGCTAATGAAATTTACCGTCCAATTCATGTAAAGAGTAACAGCAATTGCTGATTAGGGACTAAAAACTAGTTGCAACAACACTTTAATTACATTTCAATGCAAGACTATAAATTAATTTATCCAGATGAAATACTGTACTATGCTGGTTTACAAAATGGCTAATTAGCCCATCCAGAACTTGAAAGAGAACAAAGGACTTTTTATTTAATATATATAAAAAAATAATAAACAGCTACCGGCAAATTATTTCAAGGACATAAGCATTTATTTCAGGCCAGAATCAATATTAGAATACATCTTACTTCAGCCTCAATCCTTCCTAAGTCACTTCGTAGCAGCAGAAGGCTCAGTATTTAACGCATGTTAAGAAGTACTTCTGATACTTGCTTCATCTTTTGAGCTACATAAAGACCAAAGGGTTTAGAAAAGAGTGAAAGAAGTTTTGGGTTTTATGTCTGTCTGTTTTTACTGTCCACCCCATTCAGTCCCATAAGCTCTACTGAGCAGAACCCAGACGGCAGCATTAATCTACCCAGACAGTTGCCTTTAGAGAAATGCTTTTATCAGAGTATAAGCTCATTTAGGCTATGCACAGATTTCACAGCAATTACCCTTTTTTATATATTGAAACTATCCTTTAAATAGTGCCATTATTTCTCTTCTATTCTTTACAGCAAAGATATAGATGCACGTCTTTCAAGAAATCACAGTTATCAGACAGTAAAGCTTGTAATTTGAGGCTCTATCAAAGGAACTGGAATGTCATCACACTAAGGGCAGTTCTGCTCTCTCCAGAACAGCTGGCACTACACCTCAGAAACCAAGTAGCCAAAGAAAGCAACTTCTGGTGAATCTGAATGCTATCAGTTTCATCTCCTCTTTTTAGGATGCAGTCTGTGTGTCTAGAAACCAGAGGTGACTGACAATAGTGAGTAACCATATCAGAAACATTTTAAAGGTTAATGAATTCTAGCATAAAATAATGTCAGAGCCATAAACAACTCATAAATACCAAATCTAGGAAAACCACAGAAACAGTCATCGCACTTTAGAGAATGGTAGAACCCCAGATGATAAAACCACCATGGGCTTCTAAATTATTCTTTTAATAAACTTGGTGGAGTATTATACTATCTATCAATATTTATGATATCAGCTAATGATAGTTCAGGGATACAGAATGCAAAACGCAGTCTGTCTCAGTTCAGCTGTGCACTGCCTTGGTAATGACTTCAAGACTGGAAACGGAATTCAGTTCAACTTAGGTAACGAGGAAATCAGTTTCCAGTTTGGCAAAGTAGATGTCTAATTAGCAGCCTTCTTCCCCTTTGTCATACACCCATCACCACATTCAGGTCAGTATGTGGAATAAGTTCCAGAGTGTTATATTACACACTGTGTTATTTATCTGTTAAATTTACAGGTAGAACAAATTTATAAAGACTCTCAAAGTTTAGGGGGAAAATGTATCTACATCCAACTCACTCAAACTTAAGCTTCCAAGGGGCCAAGTAAAAATGGGTTAGCTCGTATGGTAAACTCGACAAATTGAGACAGATGATAGA
>NW_011494908.1:37910-38981 GCF_000754665.1 Bison bison bison
ACACTCGACAAATCGGGCCAGATGATCGAGTCCTAAGAGCCAAGTACCATACCTTAGAATTGGTAGAGTGAGGCAGAGCCACTTTCTAAGACCATTAGCTCTTTGCAATGCCTTCTTAATGAATGATACAAAAATAAACAGAAAGAAGCTTAGCTTCTGGCTTAAAGCCATAGAAGCAAAGAAAGTTGCTGTTAAGGGTCAAAGTTCCAATATCTAGTGATAATGTATTTCTAGTCTTAACATTTCAAAACAGTACCACTGAGTGCTTTAATGCTGTACTCCCCAATGTGATCAATCCATGAATCTGAGAATCTAACTATACCAAAAATACAAAGCAGTTATGAAGTGAAAATATATGTGTTCTGGTAAACATTCAGGGCAGCTGTAACTTTTTTTTTTTTTTTACATTTGTTCTTACATGTGCTACCCTGGTGGCTCAGGCAGTAAAGAATCTGCCTGCAATGCAGGAGACACAGGTTCAATCCCTAGGTTGGGAAGATTCCCTGGAAGAGGAAATGGCAACCCACTCCAATATTCTTGCCTGGGAAATCCCATGGACAGAGGAACCTAGTGGGTTCCAGTCCATGGGGTTGCAAAGAGTTGGACACTGAGCGACTAACACTTGCACTTCCTTATAAGTCTAGCACTTAACCTTGTATGTTTTGAGTGAACATGTTTCCTGGAACTAGTTGTTGCCCTCTTCCTGCCCCCCGCCTCCTATTTTTGAAAAGTACAAATGCTACCTGTATGGCACTTTTCTGTCAAAACATGGTAATATAAATTCAATTCCTTACATCTATAAACCATTATTATTTTCATGTGACTTAAAGATAAGGAAATTAAGATTGCCTTATTTGTCCAAAACAGTTGTACATAGCTACTTGGTGGCAGAGTCAACCTGAAAATTCACTATATAAGACTCTGCCACTGTTTGACCTGGAACAAATCATTTAATACAGCAGAAGCTCAGTTCCCTATCTTTAAATATGGGTGAAAGTGAAAAGTGTTAGTCGCTCAGTCGTGTCTGACTCTTTTTGACCCCATGGACTATATAGCCTGTTAGGCTCCTCT
>NW_011494908.1:41991-44295 GCF_000754665.1 Bison bison bison
AAGTCCATTTTTTAAAAATCCAATAAGGATTTTCCTTTGTAGTTCTTATGGGCTTTTCTTAGATTCTTCCAGCTCTGGTAATTTTCTTTTTGATGGAAATATTGTAAAATGGTACCCCAAGTTAATTCGGTTTCAATATTATAAATTCATCATGAAAGCTGTGAACATTACAAGTCCCATTTTGTTCTCATTTGGAGCTAACACCTCAGGTCTTAATGATACCTCAGTACATAATGTCTTGGTTCCCATGTTGACTAGTGTTTGACATTCTCTGTGGCCCACGACCTGATTGTTCACATTTTTAGGACTCCGTTTTTATTACAACCTTCTAGATATTTTTGACAATCCCAAGAAAAAGCTAATCAAATTCCCAAAAAACTGCGATTTTAAGAGAAATAGCTCTTCTAAACTTGAGAGCAAAATGAAATATCATATAGAGTGGTTCCATAAAGTATCTTTCCATGATTCAACCATCGAATTTCCAGAGTTAGGGAGGTCAATCTTGCTTGCTTACTGTAAAATTAAGACTTACTTACAGCCTGAAGCTTAAGATGTACATTTAAAAATACAAACAAACCAGCAATTTTAACTAAGCCAGTTTATTCGTGTTCATTGACAAGGGCTGAAGTGTAAAGAGAAGGTAAGCGGTGGAGTCACCTAGGTTCGAATCATGAATCTGCCACTTAGCAGCTTTGTCCCTTGACTAAGTTACTTAAACTCTTTAAGGGTCAGTGACATCCTTTCATCTGTAAAGAGGGCTTTATATTTCCTTCTCCCAGTGTTTTTGTGGAAAGGAAATAGGATGATATTTAGAAAAATCTTGCAGCAATTCCTGGCATGTTATAGGAAATCTATAAATCTGAGTTCAATTGCTCTTTCCCAGTTACTTCCTAAACTTTTCCTTACGACCAACAACTCTGAAAGGGGAGTGATTTACATGTAGCACATCACTGATTACAGAAGTCTAGGGAAACTAAGATCTATCTCTAACTCCATCCTTCATTTAAAATGTTGGCAAATGTCCTTCACAAAATCCCAGACCTCCTTTTGCCCCATTTGTCACTGTATAGCTGAAGTCTGCACTTCATCAATAAGAACTTCTCTATCCACCTCAAAGGTCCAATTTCCTCCATCTCAACCACATCAACCCACTAAAGGAAATAGCCAATTTCCTCATATTAAAAAAGGTTTTGCATTGGTAAATAGGTAAGCAAACAGTATACTCAAAATTGGATGACTTAATTGGGTGACTAATCCAGAACTATCCCAAGGATGAAACAACTAGAAAAAATAAAAGAGAAAAGTCTTCCTAAAAGTTTTTATTTTAGTTGTCAGAAACCTAAACACAACACTGTATTGGAATTAATAGCTGTTTTCTAGCAAGAACTACAGACTAATCTTAATGAATTAATCTGTCTGTAACAATGACAAAGAAACTATATTATTCATCTTCCACATCGAAGCCTTAAAAAAACAATCCCTGTGGCTCTATTTCCAAGATATTTACCACATTCGATGTTCATTTCCCTATAGTTTATGTAAACAGTTATATTTTCCTGGGGGCACTTTCTATGAGCTTTAATTTGATAATCTTTGATATAGAATAAGCCCTACCTTGTAGGGTTGGTTTGATGACTAAACTAGATTGCAGAGATGGCAACATTTGTGAGCACAGTACAAATATTTAACAAGAAGGCAGTTTGGTGCCCATAGTGTCTAGGAAAGGGGAACTGGAGAGTTCTGTAGGCAATATGATCCCCACTCTGGTGGAAAGGAAGATAAATCCTTACTGCACCAGAGAGACAGCTTTTCTAAGGACTCAGAGCCCCACACATAGTCTCCATGCCTTGGACACATGGAGAAGTCTCAATCTCTAGCACCTTTTTCAAAACTCTTTCTTAGACACCCAAAGCTTCCATCATCCTGCTGTCTCCTTGTGAAGCACAGGTAGAAATGATGGATGCTGGTTGCAGGGTCTGTGCCATGAATTCCCTCCAAGGTGGACACCTTCCTGGGGACACTGCTCTGCCTGGCATTGGACACACCATGGTTGTACCTTCACTCCTCTGTCTTGAGATGTTGCTTAAAGGAGATGGCACTGATCCACTCCAGGAAGACTCTTGTTGTTTTCCATCTTGGAGGGGGTGTCTTTTTCTGATCTGATTCCCCAGTTCCAGCTGTGCTCCTCTGTTAAGAACGATGAGGATTTCTCAGAGACGGGGCAGAGGGAGGTGAAACTGGGGAGGGGCAGTGACAGCACAGAATGGATGATTCTAGACCACCCGAGATCCAAGCACGCCCCTG
>NW_011494908.1:44395-45051 GCF_000754665.1 Bison bison bison
TTTTTCCTTCCTGGCTTACTTCACTCTGTATAATAGGCTCCAGTTTCATCCACCTCATTAGAACTGATTCAAATGTATTCTTTTTAATGGCTAATACTCCATTGTGTATATGTACCACAGCTTTCTTATCCATTCATCTGCTGATGGACATCTAGGTTGCTTCCATGTCCTGGCTATTATAAACAGTGCTGTGATGAACATTGGGGTACACGTGTCTCTTTCCGTTCTGGTTTCCTCAGTGTGTATGCCCAGCAGTGGGATTGCTGGATCATAAGGCAGTTCTATTTGCAGTTTTTTAAGGTAATCTCCACACTGTTCTCCATAAGTGATTTTTAAATCCCACAGTTGGACTCTCAATAAATTATTCCCGTTGAGGCAGCAGACTTGACATTGCACACATATTTTCCTATGTAATCAAAAATGTTTACAACTCTAATGCAAAAGTTGTGTGTGTGTTGAACTTGAAAAAAAGTGAAAGCCTTTCATTTGTGTCCAACTCTTTGTGACCCCATGGACTATACAGTCCATGGAATTCTCCAGGCCAGAATACTGGAGTGAGTAGGCATTCCCTTCCCAAGGGGATCTTCCCAAACCAGGGACTGAACACAGGTCTCCCGCATTGCAGGCAGATTCTTTACCAGCTGAACCACCAGGGA
>NW_011494908.1:46512-46911 GCF_000754665.1 Bison bison bison
CCTCCTGCCTTCAATCTTTCCCAACATCAGGGTCTTTTCAAATGAGTCAGTTCTTTGCAAGAGGTAGCCAAAGGATTGGAGCTTCAGCTTCAGCATCAGCCCTTCCAATGAATATTCAGGACTGATTTCCTTTAGGATGGACTGGTTGGATCCCCTTGCAGTCCAATGGACTCTCAAGAGTCTTCTCCAACACCACAGTTCAAAAGCATCAATTCTTTGGTGCTCAGCTTTCTTTATAGTCCAACTCTCACATCCATACATGACTACTGGAAAAACCATAGCTTTGATTACATGACCCTTTGTTGGCAAAGTAATGTCTCTGCTTTTGAATATGCTATTTAGATTGGTCATAACTTTCCTTCCAAGGAACAAGTGTCTTTTAATTTCATGGCTGCAGTC
>NW_011494908.1:47591-48462 GCF_000754665.1 Bison bison bison
TCCCCATCTATTTGCCATGAAGTGATGGGACCAGATGCCATGATCTTCATTTTCTGAATGTTGAGTTTTAAGCCAACTTTTTCACTTTCCTCTTTCACTTTCATCAAGAGGCTTTTTAGTTCTTCTTCTCTTTCTGCCATAAGGGTGGTGTCATCTGCATATCTGAGGTTATTGATATTTCTCCCAGCAATCTTGATTCCAGCTTGTGCTTCATGCAGCCTGGCATTTCTCATGATGTACTCTGCATAAAAGTTAAATAAGGAGGGTGACAATATACAGCCTTGATGTATCCTTTTTCCTATTTGGAACCAGTCTGTTGTTCCATGTCCAGTTCTAACTGTTGCTTCCTGACCTGCATACAGGTTTCTCAAGAGGCAGGTCAGGTGGTCTGGTATTCCCATCTCTTTCAGAATTTTCTACAGTTTGTGGTGATCCATACAGTCAAAGGCTTTGGCATAGTCAGTAAAGCAGAAATAGATGTTTTTCTGGAACTCTCTTGCTTTTTCCATGATCCAGCAGATGTTGGCAATTTGATCTCTGGTTCCTCTGCTTTTTCTAAAACCAGCTGGAA
Organism: Bison bison bison; assembly: GCF_000754665.1. Lineage (NCBI taxonomy): Eukaryota > Metazoa > Chordata > Mammalia > Artiodactyla > Bovidae > Bison > Bison bison. Next base: position 48,163 of record NW_011494908.1, read on the forward strand.
CATCTGGAAGTTCATGGTTTACATATTGCTGAAGTCTGGCTTGGAGAATTTTGAGCATTACTTTACTAGCGTGTGAGATGAGTGAAATTGTGTGGTAGTTTGAGCATTCTTTGGCATTGCCTTTCTTTGGGATTGGAATGAAAACTGACCTTTTCCAGTCCTGTGGCCATTGCTGAGTTTTCCAAATTTGCTGGCATATTGAATGCAGCACTCTTTCAGGATTTGAAATAGCTCAACTGGAATTCCATCACCTCCACTAGCTTTGTTCATAGTGATGCTTCCTAAGGCCCACTTGACTTC
>NW_011494908.1:48562-50103 GCF_000754665.1 Bison bison bison
AAGTTTTCTTCAGAATGTGGAAACTCAAATTGAAGATTTCTCTCTGCCTTCATTAGTTCTATCATACACCAAGCCTGAGAATCTTTGCTTAACAAAGCACAAAATTTGTACTTTGGGAAATGACTATATTTCCAACTTTAAATGAGGGAAATAGCCCATATTTCCCTATGGAAATGGATCCATACCATTCCCTATGGTATGGATGGAGAAATTGACACCTTCTCCTCAGTTCCACTGCTCCCAATACACAGGTCTCACCCAAAGCCCCTTATTTATGGTTTCTCACAGTCCTGTCTCTAAAACCATCCAGTGTTCCAGGACAATCCAATATAATGAATTCACACTCTGCACAAGGCTTTCTGCTAAATGCTTGTAGAAATTACTCAGAACAGTCTCTGTCTTCAAGTAGTTGATAATCCAACAGACATCAGAGAGATTTAAAAAAAAGTCTCTGTATAACACTAGGAAGTTTATGCTAGTTAGCAAGGAAAATGTTAACTATTTTCCAAGGAAGGGGCAATCTATTCTTGAGGCTCTGCTCTTTTACTTTTATACATTCTCCCTGAGTAATTATATTCATGACTCAACTTCTATTATTGTCAACATGGTGATTGATTCCAGATCTGTCTATCCAGTCCAGATCTCGCCATCTGTATTTGTAAATCTCTAGTGACTAGCTTCAATCCCCTGGAAGATCCTGAAGTTTATGAAACATCCAAATTCAAATTCATTAACGCCTCTCACTCTTCTGCTTCCTAAATTCTCCATGTCTGCAAATGGGTTAACCATGTTCCCAAAACCACACCTCCCCAGCCAGAAACCTTAGAATCACCCTCTATGCCTCACTCTGGTTTATCCCTCAACATCAGGTCCCAACAACACTATCTTTCTACCTCACAGGATGCCTCAGAGGATGCAACTCCCTCTGCTCTACATCCATGTTGCTACCATCACTGCCTCATCCATTCATGTTCATGAACTCAGTGGTTATTCACACCTGGATTTCAGTCTTAGCTCTGCCTTTTCCAGTTGGTGACCTTGGGCAACTACTTACTTTCTGCCTCAGTTTCCTCAACAAAAAAATGGGAATAATATTCCTTATACGTCACAGGGCTGATAGAAATCTTTGGAAAAAGCAATGTATATATAGCACTTTACAGAGCACCTAATACATAGTAGGTGTTCAATAAATTATAATTGCAATTATTATTGTAATATAAGAACCACAGACTTACTCTGATCTACCTTCAGAGCCTCATTTCTCATTTTCCACTCCATCTTTGCCCCAATTCTATACTGAAGCCTCATCAGATTTTGTATGATTCTATCCCACTGCATTTCCTGTTCTCTCTGTCTCAAATGTTGTCTGTGTCTTACCATTATTCAACACCAGTCCTTCCAATGAACACCCAGGACTTATCTCCTTTAGGATGGACTGGTTGGATCTCCCCGCAGTCCAAGGGACTCTCAAGAGTCTTCTCCAACACCACAGTCCAAAAGCATCAATTCTTCAGTGCTCAGCTTTCTTCACAGTCCAACTC
>NW_011494908.1:50203-51266 GCF_000754665.1 Bison bison bison
CTATTTCTTTGCATTGATCACTGAGGAAGGCTTTCTTATCTCTCCTTGCTATTCTTTGGAACTCTGCATTCAAATGGATATATCTTTCCTTTTATTCTTTGCCTTTCACTTCTATTGTCTACATGACACTAATCTAAAATTATCTCATTTACCTATGCTTTGTTTGTCTATTATGTATTTGTCTCATTACAGAAGGTATAGTCAAGTTCCTTGTCAGTTTTGTTCCCCACAACATCTCTAATGCCAAGTGTAGTAGTATAGTACCTGACACACAGCAGGTACCCAATACACAAGTGTTACATTTTGAATGATTTAATGAATATTTCAGGACATGAGAAATGGCAATTTGTAAAAATATTTGGGATATTAAGAGAGGAAACAATCTTCACTAAGATGCAAAATACCACAGGGTGTAGAAATATCTCATTTATGAACTGTGGTAAAAATGGGTAGTAGGAATAGGGAGAAAGGGAAGGAGCTCAGAAATGCCAGTGTTAACACTCTGCTTGCCATAACTCTGTTGATACTTCAGACAGAATGATAGGTAGAAAACTAGCTTGGGTTTCAGCACAACTACATGCTTTACAAATGGACTTTACATCACTTAATTCTCTATTACTAAAGATTACTGTTGTAGGTTGGGTCATGGTCCTACATTTAATTAATCTGAGGTTAAAGATTTGCATGGCTGGATGTACTAATTCAGAGTAATCAAGTATTGATTGTGTCTTTTACCAACAATGAAATAATAATAGTCAGCTTTTATTCGGTGCCCTGAGTCTTCTCAAATCCAAGAATAATCAGTGAATAGTTCATTTAAGCAGTTGCAGTGTGAGGCATAGTTGAAATATTATTCCTAAATTTTAAAACAAATAAAAACTCAGTTTGTTCAATATCTTGTAATAATCTATAATGGAAAAGAATTTAAAAAGAATATATATATGCATGTATATAGCTGAATCAATTTGCTGTACATCAGAAACTAACACAATATCATAAATCAACTCTCCTTCAATTAAAAAAAGAACTCAGTTTGTCATTTATTACAATCAGAAGTTTTCTT
>NW_011494908.1:51627-54008 GCF_000754665.1 Bison bison bison
GAGATAACCTGGGCACACTTCATTGAAGGATATTTTAATGGGAAAAGGGATCAGAATGAAAAAGACAATTTTTTTCTCAATCCTGTCATCTCCTCTCTGAAATGCTATCAGTACTTCCATCATCACACTACCATCCACCCCTATAAGACCAAACCTCCCTACTCTTAAACAAGCCCTCTGACAGACTGAAGAAACCCTGGTGTCTACTAATTGAACTTGAGTGAAATATTCATGTAGTGGCAGGAAGGAAACAGCTGGGTTCAGATTGTAGAGGACCGTGAATTTTGAATTTGAAGTTTGGACTTCACCCAGTAGATAATAAGGCGCCATTGGACACTGTGTGGCAGGGTATACCATGGTCCAAAAGGTATTTTTAGGAGATTCCCATGGATGGGATCTTCCCTGGACTTCCCTGGTGGCTTAGATGGTAAAGCATCTGCCTACAATGTGGGAGACCTGGGTTTAATCCCTGAGTCGGGAAAATTTCCTGGAGAAGGAAATGGCAACCCCCAGTATTCTTGCCTGGAAAATCACATGGATGGAGAAGTCTGTTAGGCTGCAGTCCACAGGGTCGCAAAGAGTTGGACATGACTGAGTGACTTCACTTTCACTTTCATGGATGGGATGTACAGAAGTGTATTAAAGAATAAAGTCAATTCTTAGAGGGACAGAAGAAGAAAGGGACCAACATTTGTGGGAAATATCTATGTGGCAGTTCATTATTGTAAAAGCACTTTATAGATATATATATATATATATGTATATGTATAAAATCTCATTCAATCCTAGCAATAATAATAAATTCACCATAAAGTAATGGTTTAGGGTAGTAAAAGAATTTGCACAAGTAAAAAGGTGGTAAATAGAAGAGCTGGGACTCCAATTCTAGTATGCTTGATGTTAAAGCCTAGACTGGATATTCTTATTTATGTACCCTGGAAGCACTTGAGGACAGAAATTCAACAAAATGAAAAAACAACCTATGGAATGGGAGAAGGTATTTGCAAACCATCTATTTGATAAGAGGTTAGTATCCTACATATATTTACATGTAAATATATAAAATGTATATTTAACATATAAATTATATATATATATATGAAAAGTGAAAGCATTAATCACTAAGTCTTGTCCAACTCTTTGCGACCCCATGGACTACAGCCCACCAGGCTCCTCTGTCCACAGAATTCTCCAGGCAAGAATATTGGAGTTGGTTGCCATTCCTTTCTCCAGGGGGTTTTTCTGACTCAGGGATTGAAACCAGATCTCCCACATTGCAGGCAGACTCTTTACTGACTTAGCCAACAGGGAAGACTTATATATGTAAATATATAAAATTTATATCTAACATTATATATATAACTCACACAATTGAATAGCAAAAAATGTCTGACTGGAAAAAAAAAATTTGAGTATAAACACTTCTCCAAAGAAGACATACAAATGGCTGACAGTTACATGAAAAAGTGCTTAGTGTCACTAATCAGCAGGGAAATCTGAAGCTAAATCACAGTAAGATACCACCTCATACTTCTTATTAGCAAAAACGGCAAGGGATAAGTACTGACGAGGATACAGAGAGAACTAACAGAACCCTGGGACTCTGTTGCTAGGAATGTAAATTGGCACAACCATTTTTGAAGATAGCATGAAGGTTCCTCAAAATATTAAAATAGAACTACTTTATGATCTGGCAATCCTACTTCTGGGTATAAATCCAAAGAAGAGAAATCCGGATCTCAACGAGATGTCTACACTCCTGTTCTGTGCTGTGCTTAAGTCACTCAGAGGTGTCTGACTCTTTGCGACCCCATGGACTGTAGGCACCTCTGTCCATGGGGATACTCCAGGCAAGAAGAGTGGAGTGGGTTGCCATTCCGTTCTCCAGGGGATCTTCCCAACCCAGGGATCAAACCTGGGTCTCCCGCATTACAGGCAGATTCTTTACCATCTGAGCCACCTGGGAAGCGCATAGCTACTCTATTGAATACTTGAAATTTGCTTAAAGGAAAGATCTTAAGTATTCTCACAGAAAGGAATGAAGGAAAGGGAGGGAGGGAGGCAAAGTGAGAGGGAGGGTGGAAGGAACAAAGGAAGGAATAACAGGGAAAATGGCAACTTTGTGAGGTGGTAAATATGTTAAATAAATAGACTGTGCTATTTCACAGTGCAGGCATATATCAAAACATCAACGTGTACATCTTCAATATATAGAATTTTTAATTTGTCAATTATCCCTCAAAGCAAACTCTCCAGAAACCTCATTCTAAGTGAAAGAAGTCATATACAGAAGAGTAAATGATGCTTTTGAACTGTGGTGTTGGAGAAGACTCTTGAGAGTTCCTTGGACTGCAAGGAGACCCAACCAGTCCATCCTAAAG
>NW_011494908.1:54108-55563 GCF_000754665.1 Bison bison bison
TCCTATAAGTTACAAATATCCTAGAAAAACTGAAGATGATCAAAATGGAAATGAATGGTTGCTATCTTCTAATTGTGTGAGTACTGTGTAATAGTCTTTATAGTACCAGTTGATGAAATACTGCTACCATAAAGCAGCATATACTAAACCCAACCAAAGCCTCCAACAGTCTCTGTTCTTAAACTTTTTTTTATGACAGCAATCTTCCTCTCTGGGCTTAGAAGCTAATACAGATTGCAGAGTTCTTTGAGCAGTCTTTAATAAGTCTGATTCAAAAGTAACAGTAACAAAATTCTTTCCTAGAAATTTTATCTTAAGGTTCATTTAGTTCAGAGAACTTTTTTGGATTGATCCAGATTATATGAGTTCTATGAATTAACACTATTTAAATATCAGTCTAAGCAATATTAAAACATTTTTTTCTTCTTTACAATGAGTTGTATGTCATATGGTCCCCTCTAGATTGAAAGCCATCAAAGACAGGAATAAAAATGCCTGCATCCATTATGTTATAAAAACACACTGCTCATAGATCCTCATCAAATGCTTAATCATTGACACTATCTGAACGTCTGCCTGTTGTATAGGATATGCCAGACCAATGTGGCCTTATAAAGTAGAGCCTGTTTCATATTGGTATTTTCTTTTCTTTTTATTAAAGTATTTAAGTATTGATTTACAGTGTTGTGTTAGTTTCAGGTGTACAGCAGAGTGATTCAGTTATATATATGTATACATATTAATATTTCCTATTGTCATTCTACTCACTCAAATCTTTGTCTATTACTATATAACTAAAGTCAGGCAGGCTGCTTGCAAAAAGAGGGCCCCCTTTTTTTTTTAACACGAATATCTCTCCAAATCTCTGTATCTCTTCCCAATGTTCTGGCCTTTCCACTGCATTTTCCAAGAAATTCTCTTTGAATAGAGATTAATTTTTAGTTTGAAAGCACATTTTAATATTCTCTATTATTTCACAGACACAGGGAATCAAAATTTTTCCTAAAAAATCATGGAAAATGAGTCTCAGCATCTTATACCAACTGTATACATCATTCTCTACTCCATCCCTACTCACCAACATATACACATACAGACACAAAATCCCAATCTGTAGCACAACCATCTAACACTCGATATTTTGGTAGAGAGAGGAGACAAGTATACTAAAAAGAAAGGAAGAGGGTACATTATATTTTAATAATGTGACAAGGTCTAAGCAACAAAATTATTAAATATTCGGCTTATGTAAAGCAGTCATCCTCAGCCTATCTTTGAGCCTCACCCCATCCCTGATCTATATCCCAGAGTGTATGAGATGACAAGAAGCTCGGAAATAGAGTAAAAGATGAGGTTGGCCTTAGGCACCATCTGGCATCCACATGACATAAAACTAGGAGCCACATGCTTATCACACATGCTTTTCTCACAAAGGAGTATCAGTCATAATTCATT
>NW_011494908.1:55663-56314 GCF_000754665.1 Bison bison bison
TCTATCTTAAGGGGTTATGGAAACATCCTAAGACTTGAATAGTGGTGGTGATTTTTATGGGTTATGTATTTGTCAAAAGTCACTAATGTATGTACTTAAAATGGGTGAATTTTATTGTATGTAATTACACCTAAATAAAGTTGATTTAAGAAGAAACAAAAAATGTCTTTCAGTTTCCTCAAAATTTGTTGCACAAATTTTCCAATTTAAATTTAGTACTTCATTAGATGAAATGCCAGGAGAGTTACTTTTAAGTGAAAAAGGATAATGTGAAAATATCATCATATTTATTCAGAAATATTCAGGTTTTATAAATGCACACTTATTTGGTATCTCAGAATCAACAGTTTTGTCACTTAGTACCTTTTTCTTTTTATGGTAATGGATCTAATACATTCCATTCACATTTTATTCTGTATATCCAAAGCAGAACATAAAGAGCATCTGATCCAAGACAAGTTTGATCATCTAAGTGTCCAATGTATTTGTTAGGGGTCCTTTGACTTTAAGGTAAGAAATGCAGAATGCTTTCCAAGTTTGTTAATTAATAGCATCCCTAGACAAATATCTTCTTACTGCTGTGCCTGATTGCTAAATCTCTCTGCTTCAAGGCAACAGATGGCTTAAATTCTCCCAGAATTAAAAAGGAAA
>NW_011494908.1:57650-59209 GCF_000754665.1 Bison bison bison
ACACATACATTATGCACTCTTATAATGATGATTTTAGAAGACAAAAATCACCCGTCCCCTCAGAGGCTAACTCAATTGTATGCATTTTAAAACTAGTTCTCTTTTTTATGACTATAAAAGCAATACATTTCAATGAAAAAAAATCCAACAGTTTAAATATGAGTAAAACTGGGAGAGAAAGAACCATGCAGTCTGGGTGGTAGACAACTAGGTTCAAGAATACCTGATTCAGATTCTTTGTGCTGGGTTAAGGAGGAGCCAGACAGGGACTGAAGCAAGCAATGTGATCAAAATACTGCTTTGCTGGGCGATGTGGAACTGGAGCAGAAGGGCGTTCATTACAGTGATGCCTGAAACAGGACAAAGGGAGTGGTGGTCGAAGACGGGGAAGAGCCCAAGACCAAGCCAGAGGCCAAGAAGAGTAAGACAGGAGTGAAAAAGAGGCAGCAGGAGAGGATGCAGTTCTGTATGAAGACCCCCAGATCAGAAAACCTCACCCAGTGGCAAATCAGCCACACTCAGGTTCTGCTCGTGGAATGTGGATGGGCTTCAAACCTGGATTAAGAAGAAATGTTTAGATTGGGTAAAGAAGAAGCCCCAGATATCCTGTGCCTCCAAGAGACCAAATGTTCAGAGAACAAACTACCAGTTGAACTTCAAGAGCTGTCTGGGTTATCCCATCAGTACTGGTCAGCTCCTTCAGACAAGGAGGGGTACAGTGGTGTGGGCCTCCTCTCCCATCAGTGCCCACTCAAAGTCTCCTATGGCATTGGTGAGGAAGAACATGATCAGGAAGGCCGAGTGATTGTGGCTGAAGATGATGCATTTGTGCTGGTGACAACCTATGTGCCTAATGCAGGAGGAGGTCTGGTACACCTGAAGTACCGCCAGCACTGGGATAAAGCCTTTTGCAAATTCCTGAAGGGTTTGGCATCCTGCAAGCCCCTTGTGCTATGTGGGGACCTCAACGTGGCTCATGAAGAAATTGCCCTTCGCAACCCAAAGGGAAATAAAAAGAATGCTGGCTTCACTCCACAAGAGCAGCAGGGCTTCGGGAAACTGCTGCAGGCTGTGCCACTCAGTGACAGTTCCCAGCACCTCTACCCCAACACAGCCTACGCTTACACCTTTTGGACCTATATGATGAACGCACAATCCTAAAACATTGGTTGGTGCCTTGATTATTTTTAGTTATCTCAGTCTCTGTTGCCTGCATTGTGTGACAGCAAAATCCATTCCAAGGCTCTGGGCAGTGACCACTGTCCCAATACCCTATACCTAGCCCTATGACACCTCTCCCAAATCACATTGAGCCTGGGAAATAAGCTCACCAAGCTAGCTTTAAACTTCTTACCCCCAAACTTCTTTAATAACTGCTCTCTAGAGAAATCTGCACTGTATTTCCCTTCTAAACTACAGAATCCTTTACCCAGCCTTCTAATAACAGATCGGACACGACTGGGCAACTTCACTTTCACTTTTCACTTTCGTGCACTGGAGAAGGAAATGGCAACCCACTCCAGTGTTCTTGCCTGGAGAATCCCAGGGACGAGGGAGCC
>NW_011494908.1:59487-60076 GCF_000754665.1 Bison bison bison
CCTGGTGGGCTGCCATCTATGGGGTCACACAGAGTTGGACACGACTGAAGCGACTTAGCAGCAAGTTCTCAAGGAAGGTGTTTGTGTAGGGGTGGTGCTTTTTTATTTCTTTTTTTTTTTTTACATTAAACAAAAGCTATTGATATTTCCTTTGAACTGTCCATATGAAAATAAAGAGCTATAGTTTAAAAAAATCTGATATGATATACAACCCATGGAAGGAAAAACAGTGATTTTATATTTGAAAGGATTATTTGGATATGGTTATGTCAATATGCTTCCATCAAAATAGTCATGTCAGGCAGTCATACCAAAACATTCTGCTTTGAGACGGAAACTAGTGAAACACAAGAGGGAAAATCTGGGTAAGACATGGTAAAGGAGGCATGTTCTTGAGAGGTCTGTGTCATTTTGATCAATGTTGGGGAAGCTAGCAAAAGGATCTGATAAGCAGCTGTAATGTAATTCATTTTAAAAATCAAATTCTGCATCAGATTTTCTTTTTTTTTTAATTTTATTTTTAAACTTTACATAATTGTATTAGTTTTGCCAAATATCAAAATGAATCCGCCACAGGCATACATGTGTT
>NW_011494908.1:61003-62876 GCF_000754665.1 Bison bison bison
GAGGATCCTGCTGTGATGTATGTCAGAGAGTGTTTTGCCTATGTTCTCCTCTAGGAGTTTTATAGTTTCTGGTCTTGCATCAGATTTTAAAACATTCATAAATCATATTTCAAAATATTGAATCATATGCAAAATATTAATTGATTTTATAACAAATTGATAACTACTCATTGCTCAACACTGTTCATTACTCTTTATGTATATTATATCATGCGATTATCATAGGAGCCCAGAGTAGTAGTTACTATCCCATTTCACAGTTAATAAAGGAAAACTATGGACTCAGAGAGGTTACAGAATTACAAGGTCATGCATGCATGCTAAGTCACTTCAGTTGTGCCTGACTCTTTGTGACACTATGGACTGCCAGGCTCCTCTGTCCATGGGATTCTCCAGGCAAGAATACTCGAATGGATTGCCATGCCCTCCTCCAGGGGATTTTCCTGACCCAGGGATAGAACCCTATCTCTTATGTCTCCTGCACTGGCAAGCAGGTTCTTTACCTTAATGCCACCTGAGGGGGTGGGGGTGGGCTTCCTTGGTGGCTCAGACGGTAAACAATCTGCCTGCAATGTGGAAGACTTGGTTCGACCCATGGGTTGGGAAGATCCCCTGGAGGAGGGCATGGCAACCCACTCCAGTGTTCTTGCCTGGAGAATCCCCATGGACAGAGTAGACTGGTGGGCTACAGTCCATAGGGTCAGAAAGAGTTGGACACAGCCGAGTGACTAAACACAGTGCACAGCACCACCTGGGAAGCCCTGAACTACAAGGTTATATGGAATTAAAGGGTTATCATAGGTACATAGCACTGATTCATCTCATAAAAAAATAGGAACTTCATTTGATGTACTTTCTCATAGAGTCACTGTATCTTATAAATACATTTCTAGGTTTTGCCTATTCTTTCTGTAATACTGCAAAAAAAAGTATCATTTAAATTGAAAGTGAAAAAAATAAAAAGCCGTAAACATTCATAAACGATTAGTAGGAACATAACAGGAATTTAATTATATTGCAATATTTCTACACATGTAGAATGATACAATTGCTTTCCATAGTCATCGGCCTTTTTTTCAGCAGAAATATGTCAATATTAAATCACAGTGAAGTAATTGATTGTATTACAACCTAAAGCTAAAAGTATATTATACAATTAAATATATTTAAGTTCTCTTTTTAAAGCATAATTTGCACCTGAATATCTTTCCAGTCCCTACACCTAGAAACAGATAGTTCAAATGTGAAGCAATATCATTTTTCAATTTTGGTAGGTGAATTATTTTATATATGAGGTTATGGAAAACAGAAATTGTAGCTTTAAAACCCATAATTTTATGAATGCGTGGGTGCAAATAACTTTATTTTTTCCATTAAATACTTGTATAGATTGTTCCTATATGAAAATCATTACTATAATTTATAAAATAGCATTAATATAATCAACACAATTCTGTACATTCTGATATTGCTCATGCATTTAATTTATTCCAGCATGTTAAATCAAGCAATTTAACAAACTAAACACATACTTTATCTTGATGAATAGTGTTATACAGATCTACTCCAATGTATTACAATATAACCATTATTATCAAACATATTTTCCACAAAAAGCTATGCAATGTAATAGTTAGAACAAGGCAGATGTACATTTGAATATTGGCTCTGCCATGGAGTAGCTGTTATGTCACTGGAGAAGCCCCTTAACATCTCTGAGGTTGAGTTTCTTCCTCCATAAAAATAGGGATAAAAATAACTACCACACAATGTTGTTGTGAAATTGCTGTTAAATAAGTTTACATACACGACAGTGTTTGGCCCAGAGCAGGCACTCAGTGAATGTAAGTATACTTCCTTTCTGAAAATATTA
>NW_011494908.1:62976-64468 GCF_000754665.1 Bison bison bison
ATAAGCAACCAGTTCTCAACATTGTTTAAAAGCAGTTAGTGAAAAAAATACATGTTAGCTATTCTTTGTCAATTGTCACAAGAATTAGTGACATGCTTTTGGGATTGGACTAAAAAATCCTGGGTTTTCTTCAAAACGACTATGAATGTGCATGCAGTTGAAGGATGGTAACAATAAAAAAAGGAACGCTGGGTCATTAGGTCCATCTTCTGGCTTTTCCATGGTTTAAAAAGATAGATAAAACAATTATTACACAAATCACTTGGGTGCTGTGATGACAGAATGAGATTAGGAAGGAGCTTTATTACCAGCCTATAAATGTGTCATAAAAGTACAGTCATTTTATTGGTTTTTCTATTTCAAGCAGCTGTCATTTTAGTCATATGTGTTTTCTGCCATCCATGATACATAACTATGTATTTTCAGTATTTCCAACCAATTAACAGGCCAGGAAAGTAAAAGGCAGAATTTCCTAAGTCCAAACTCAAAGTTTTTAAGAGGCTAACGCAATTTTTTAAAGTTCATTTAAGTAATAAAAAGTCACTTGATTCATGTTTATGTCTCTTAGTCTAACCTAGTGAACTGTAGACATCTGAAAGTGGAAATAATTCCTCAGCCTCTTTTGACAGTTGGTGAATATTTCTGTCTGTGTTCTACATATTAACCAGTGTCTTGACATAAAATATTACTTATTTTAAAGAACTAGGTAAAAATAATCTTTAATTTTTCTTTCAAAAGGACACTTCAAACTCCCACTCAGGGTAAATAACACTGTTAATGATGACCTGTACAATTATAAAACATTTCTGAATAATTCAATCGTGTTATTAAAAAGGGTGGTCGAGATATTGTAAAAAAAAAAATGTCAAACTGATTATTGAAGTGCAATGAATGATTTTTGACTTGCATTGACTTATATCTCAATAATTCTGAGTAAGAGAGACACATAATCTACCTTAAATAAATGTGTTCCTTTTATTATGCCAAGAAATCAACAAAATGACCTCATCAGGTTTGGCTAATAATAGACTAGTGAAGAAATAATTTTAAACAAGTATCCAATACAACCCCAGATAATTTTACCCCAAACTCAAAAACATGATTTTTTTTAATTACTATTTAGAAGTTATTTAAAATGTCTCTTTGGAAGTACAGTCCTTTGATTAACTAACTTTTTAGTGGAGAATTCCTATAAAAATAACCTTTCTTGCTACATCTGAGCCAGTGTTCATCTTATTTGTCCTATGCCCAAATTTCAAGAAAACAAGGGCACTTACAGGGCCAAAAAGGCAGTTTGAGGTTTACATTCTCCAAGACTTTAGATGCCAGAGTGCTTTAACATTGCCCAGCTGTTCCAATTACTTCCACATGTCTTAAATTTCCCCTTCATGGCGACCTTGATGTGCCTGTCTAATGCACAGGTACACTCTCTTGAGTAGGCAGGTTCCTCTCACAGCACAGTTAGTAACTTAGTGGTATAGAATCAATACAT
>NW_011494908.1:65026-66587 GCF_000754665.1 Bison bison bison
TTATTGCACACTAAACCTTCAGAAATAATTATTCATTGAAAACTAATTTATGTGTAATGTGAGTCTAGGAGATTATCACACTTATCTTACCATTTATTTGAAAATACTTTATTCCAGGAAGACTCCTTCTGTGTCACATTTAATTGCCTTTGAAGCTCCTGCCATTTGAATCTGTCTTCTGGAACATGCATTTCATCATTATTTTTTAGCCTTGTTACATCAATCACCACAACTGCTATAGAAGATTTCTGGGCTGTGAAGTGATAATTTGTTCCAGTGGTATTAATGAGGCAAGCAGTGGTCTTGAGGGAGGTGACAGCCCATTGCTTTACAGACAGCACCAGATTAAGGTGCTGGACAATATACGAGCCTTTAAGCATATACTCTAGAACCTTTGGAGTGTTTTATAACTTTCCTTATCAAAGTTAACATAGAAGAGATACTTCTGGCACATTATCTACAATGAGCTAGGCATATCTAATCACCAAGGGGGGGAGCATTAATAAGTGTTGCTCAACTTACCTTGAGTTACAGACACATAAGAGAAACTTTGTACTGCTCCCAACTTGAAGGCTCCCTAATGCCTTATAAGCTCTGAATTGGTCTATTTCCATTACCATGGTTGTAATGGCATGTCCCTAGTCACAGAGGAGTCTAATTCCCTGAAGTGCAGCCAATGAAAACTTGTATTTCTGGGAATTAGTTCTCAGAACTAGGAATGCCGATTTGTTGTTGTTATAATACCATGCCCATGAATACCGCCTCTAGGAAGCAGTACATCTGGAAACAACAGATGGTACATGTGGAAATGGGTTGGATGGAGTATTTTAATACCCACACATCTCTAATTCAGTTCTATCAGTCTGACTTCAATGTTTTCTCAGATTATAGAGTGCTTCAGAATTGGTAAGACAGGCCTAATCCATATTATTGTTACTATCAACAGCACCAGATGAAAGCCTAATGTTGTAATGTCATTATCTATGAACTCTCATTTGACCACATATATAAGCACAGGCAACAATCTGGACTTACCTTTTAATAACGGAACAGGTCAGTCCAGTGTACTTCCTTATCTCTTTACCAACAACCACAGAACATAAATTTATTTTAAGATGAAACTAACTCAGTGTGCTACTCTCCTTAATATAGGAAGGAAACATTTAAGCTCTTTCACACACTGTCTAAACAGTTTATCTCCCTCCACCTTCAAAAGCTACCAGAACTATTATAGTATTGGAGAAATTTCACTTAATATGGTAGGAGAACAGCTTTGCTAGAGAAATACTTCCTTCTTGTGCTTCAAGAAGGCTGAAATAAGATGTTTGAGATATGCTGGCATTTTAAGAAACATACCATCTGAATGGTAGGAAAATAACTTTTAGAAGCTTAGAATTTCATATTCTGTACTTTGTTAGTGCAACTTAGCTAGAATTAGGATAGTATTGTACCATCTATCAAAAGAAAATGAACCCTCAATGTAGATTGAAAGAATTAATATTGTGAAAACGATCATACTACCCAAGGCAATCTACATAACCAATTCTGTTCAGTTCAGTTC
>NW_011494908.1:67854-68521 GCF_000754665.1 Bison bison bison
CAGGGAAATGTAAATCAAAATCACAATAAGATATCACCTCATACCTGTCAGAATGGTTATCATTAAGAAGACCACAAATAACAAATGCTGGCAAAGATGTGGAGAAAAGGGAGCCCTCATACACTATAGACAGAAATGTAAATTTATCTAGCCGCTATGGAAAACAGTATGGAAGTTCCTCAAAAAACTAAAAATAGAACTACTATACAATCCAGGTATATACCACTGGATATATACTATATACTATATAGTGATATATACTATACCACTCCTGGGTATATATCTGGAAAAAAGGAAAACACTTATTCAAAAAGATAGATGCACCCAAATGTTCACAGCAGTATTATTTACAATAGCCAACATATGGAAGCAACCCAAATGTCCATCAACAGATGAACTGATAAAGTACATGTGGCAGATACAGATAAAATGGAATACTATTCATTATTTAAAAAGAAGGAAATTTTGCCATTTGCAACAACATGGATGGACTTGGAGGGTATTATGCTCAGTGAAATAAGATAAAGACAAACACTGTGTTTTCACTTATGTTTGAAATCTAAAAAAGGAAACGAATGAATTTAAAAAATAGAAATAGATTCATGGATATAGAGAACAAATTAATTGCTACCAGTGAGAAGAGGGAAGTGGGGAGAGGCAAGATAGG
>NW_011494908.1:68621-69186 GCF_000754665.1 Bison bison bison
CTTATGGTGACTTAATCTACAATAAAGGAGATAAGAATATACAGTGGAGGAAAAGACACTCTCTTTAGTAAGTGGTGTTGGGAAAACTGGACAGCTACATGTAGAAGAATGAAATTAGAGCATTTTCTCACACCATGTACAAAAATAAACTCAAAATGGATTACAGACCTAAATGAAACCATAAAACTTCCAGAAGAGAACATAGTCAGAACATTCTTTGACATGAATTACAGCAATATATTTTTGAATCTGTTTCCTAAGGCAAAAGAAATAAAAGCAAGCATAAATGAGATCTAATTAAACTTAGAAACTTTTGCACAGAAAAGGAAACCATCAACAAAATGCAAAGACAACCTATTGAATGGGAGAAAACATTTGCAAATAATATGACTGATAGGGATTGATATCTAAAGTTTATTAACACCACATGCAAGTCAATATAAAAAATAAACAATGTGATTAAAAAATAGGCAGAATATCTGAATAGATATTTTTCAAAAGAAGACATACAGATGACCAACAGGCACATGAAAAGATGCTCAAAATTGATAATTATCAGGGAAAT
>NW_011494908.1:69679-70735 GCF_000754665.1 Bison bison bison
CACACAGCACAGCACAAATTAACCAATGCACCATTTAATGTGGTACAAAGAAAAGGAAGTCCAATCCAAGTGGCTGCAAGTCACTCCAGACACAGAGGATAAGTGGTAGCCTATTGTCATTTATATTCAGTGCTATATTCACTTAGATAAAAGGAAAGGGGGAATCTCTATTCCTCCTGTCTTGGATCACTTCAGGAACCCCTTAGTTCAATGGGAAGCAGGATCCTAGTCTTTGACCTTTCAATTTGCAGTCAATGTGGACAAATGGATTTAAATTCTGAGATGAGCTTGCATTGTCTTTCTGGAGAGTACAACCTCCTTTGTTGAAGAGGTAGTTATGAGGGGAGAGCAGACAAAAGACTCCATACACTTTGTTATCACAATCACACCCTAAACACATTCAAAGTAACTCTATAATTTATGCCAATGAAGAAAAGACCCTGATAGTGAATAAACTTCTGTTAATAAATACACATTGAATACAACAAACAGCATCCAAAATCTTCACCAAATGCTTGTTATTCTTGTTTGTTCTCTCTCTCTCTCCTTCCTTTATTTCCTTCCTTCTTTCCTTTTTTTCATCTTTCCTTCCTTAGCAAAACAAATTAACACTAAATAAACTGATCTATGCAAACATAGCAATTTGCTAAAACATTTTTGATAGATGGTTTAAACATTTTAAACATTCACTATAGTAATGAAATAATGCTTTTATCTCTAGTTCAGAAAGAACAGCATAGTGTTTAAAAGCAAACCACTGAAGTTGGACTGAGTTCAACTCCAAATTACTAGTTGTGTTACTCTGAGCAAATTACTTCTCCTTTCTTTATTGGTAAAATAAGGACAATGATGATACTGACCTCAGTGGGTTACCATGAAAATCAAGTGAGTGTGCTAGAGACTGCTGAAGCTCACCAAGATCTATATTTCCTTGTTGTCCTCTTCCTCAAAACACAGGTAGACTCTATTTCTCAACTGTTAGGTATAGCCATGTGATTAGGTTCATGGTACTGAAAAGTGGTGAAGTACCACTTTCATGCATAGGCCCTAAAAACC
>NW_011494908.1:70867-71556 GCF_000754665.1 Bison bison bison
TAATCATGTACTGGCTAGACTCCTAGGACTCAGAGGAAATGAGAGCCACAAGATGGAAAGAGTCTGTGTTTTGAATAATTACATGGAAAAAGAGTTCCTTTCACTGGCCCTCAGGGAATTGTGATGTGAATGCCAAATAAATATTTATTGTGAGAAGACAGCAAAATATTTGATGACTACAATGAGATAATTCATTTAAAGTGTCTATTACAGTGCCTGGTACATCCAAAAAAGTGCTTAATAAATCTTAGTTGCTACTGATGAACCTATTTGCAGAATACCAATGGAAACACAGTCATAGAGAACAGATTTATGGACACGGGGAGTGGATTAGAAGAGGGTGAGATGTATGGAGAGAGAAACATGGAAACTTACATTACCATATGTAAAATAGATAGCCAATGGGAATTTGCTGCATGACTCCATGACTCAGGGAACTCAAACCAGGGCTTGGTAACAATCTAGAGGGATGGGATGGGGAGGGAGTGGGAGAGATGTACAAGTGGAAGGGGACATGGGTAAACCTATGGCTGACTCATGTTTATATTTGGTAGAAACCAACACAATACTGAAAAGCAATTATCCTTCAACTAAAATAAATTTTAAAAAATGTTAGTTACTCTAAGCATTATTGTGGTGATGCTCTTGGAGTGTGTTATAGACTCAATGTTTGTGTCCCCCTAGATTCT
>NW_011494908.1:71832-77183 GCF_000754665.1 Bison bison bison
TGTACTGTCATCAATGACAAGGTTCATTATCTTCATTAATGATTCAAGAATAAGCTAACAAATTTGGCATAACTACTTTAAAATTAATTACTTAGATACCATCAAGTGTCAACATGAAGATCAGTCTCCTTAGCTGAGACAGTATTATGTATTTTTATTATTCTGGAAAATTAAAATAGAACATGTATACTATAAAATATTTACCTTGATCATACTTAATTGAAATATTTTTCTAAAAAGGTCATTCAAATTCAAGTTTTAAGAGTGACTATATTCATTTGTTTATGGTCTTTGATCCATTCATTCAGTAAACATATGTTGAGCATCCATATGTACCAGTCACTATTCTGGGTGGTGGGAATGCAGTAGTGGAAAAAACAAAGTCCTTGCCCCCATGGAGCTTTCATTATAGAGGGGAATAGGCAGACACACAATAAAGAAACAAGCAAGAATTATGAGAACTTCTTTTTGTCAGACTTAAACGGAGCCCTCCTCTTTCTTGGACTTACTGCTCCAGAATTCTTTAGGACAGTTTTTTCAACCCCTTACTCCTGCCGTCAGGGTTCCAAGTGATATTCTCTGGTTCATTGCTTCCACGTCAAGATAATCCTTAATGCACGTACAATGGCATTTGTTGCTAAGTCGTTCAGTACAGTGGCATAATGCTAACGAAAGTAATTAGCAGCCTGTCAAGAATCCCTTAAGGACCTTGACTCCTTCCTCTCTCACTCGCCCAAGGGCTTATTCCAGAAAGGGCACTGGTATCTGTTTACCAAATCACAGTCGACGCTATAAAGAAGGAATACCACTGCCTGAGTTGAAACCAGTGTAGTAGCCAATGTGCATCAAACTAAATGACGACTAGAGGTACAAGGTAAATATTTTAAAATAAATAATTTTTTTTTAAAGTTGCAAACAGGGACTAATTTGGTACTTAACACTGTATTTACCAGATTCATTGGAATTTACCATAATCTAAGATCCCTTTCTGGGAAAGCTACTGTCCTTAGGGACTAAGAAATGGAGAAAAAGTTCTATTCAGACACCAATTGTTTTCCTCTGTTTTAAATGTTAAAAGCTGTTTTGATGGAAGTCAGTCTATATTCTGTATTTCATTGCCAAGAAAGAAGGAATTCTAAGAAAAGATCCAGATACACTGAAGCTCAGAGACACTAGATATCATCTGATCTTCAAATGAATGATTATTCATATTTATATGGCCTCAAAGGGAAAATAATAAGAGCTCACTCCAGGATTCCAGTTTGTGTTGCAATTCTAGCATCAATAGTTAACTGCTTCACCTCAGGAAGTAGCCCAAACCAGTATTCTTAAACCAAATATATCAGAAAAGTTGTTTAAATTAAGGCAAAGGAAGGAAAATAGATTCCCACTATGGCTGTGTTATTAAGTAGACAGGTCCATCTGTTTTGAATCTGGGTCGAAGCTCTACCACCTGTTTCTTCTTGTCTGACATGAACATGCTTGGATTCCAATCCTGCCTATACCCTTTGGCTGTGCTTGATTTTCTGGATGCAGTTCTTTCTCCCGTCTACACAAAGTAACCATGCTTCCATGTGTGTCCTTATCATGGCTGGACTTCTTGTATTGCCTCCCAGCTGCCCTGAAATTCCCAGTTGTGAGACAGGCCCTCTGGTCTGGACAGACACTCTGACCTCAAGTTTGCTCAGCAAGATCAGGCATCATCCTGTCCTTCTGTACAGTGATCCACAAAACCTGCACTTACTTTTCAACTGGAACACTCAGAGGGCAGAAAATGCGTCTCTGTAATTCTCTTGGCATAGCACACATGCAGTTAAGTGCTTTTTGATTATGATAACTGAATGTGCTCAAAAGTTCTCATAATGGAAACAAATTAAGTCCCTTCACAATGAAATTTATGAAGGCCTAGCAGATTAATACTACCTCAGAGTGGTGGAAGAAAATGCCTTTTCACCACTAGTAGAAATGAATCACCCTCAACTAATAGGGCAGTCTCTTTAAGAACAAAGTAGAAGAGGAAAGAGGATGAGGGAGGAGAAGCAGAGAAGACCCTGAATAGCAAAAGCCACATAAAGACCTACAGAAAACAAACAAGACTCTTACTAACCCCCATGGCCTTCAACATCCTTTATCTAGATTCACTTGTTACTACAATTTCCTTGGAAAACTCAGGAGAAAACATGGCATTGGGTGAGTATTCTATGAACAGGATTGCAAATTGTTTTTGCAATAATTGCTTTTTTTTCAATCACTGAAAGTTGCTAGATTTACTCCTTAATACAATTTTTTCAAAGCCTAAATTATATACCGCTCAGAGTAAAAAGATCATTCTACATGTGTGATTTGTTTTAGGTTACTGGGGATCTGACCATTTCTAACACAGGCCTATAAAGCAACTTCTGCGTTGTTGGCTCTCAAATGTTTTGCAGCAATGATTGAAAGACACTAGATAGGAAGTTTGAAAATTAAAGTTCTCATTATACTGCTAATTAATTGATTATATGCAGGATTTTAGATTACCTGCATAACTACTAAATAATGTCTATCAAACCCTGGGGCTAATTATCTTTTTTCCTTCCCTGAATATGCATTACCGTTACCAACACTCAAAATTAGGCAAAACATTTGTTTCTGTAAACTGAGCACTGTATTAATAAGAGTTCTACAAGTGAAGGTATATAAGAGAAATCCAAGGAAACTCTAGAATGAAGTTATTAACATTGTAATAGATGCTAATCACCTTCTACTTTTCAAGGAGATTCAAAAGATCATTGATGAGCTTTCACCCCAAAGAGGGAGGTGGAGCAGCACCTGATTTTGGGGAGAGTTCAACTCTATGGAATTCCTATATTTTCCCCCATAAGAGCGATGCATAAAATGCATAAATGCAGTTTAATTTGTATGTCTGCATAAATCTTAGCCTATAAATAAGACTACAAATCAGAAAAAAATTCTTGCTTAGGCCATGTGTCCCAATCTTTATTTTGCAATATATGAGACTCATGTTGTTGTTTAGTCACTCAGTCATGTCCAACTCTTTTTTGTCAGCCCATGGACTATAGTCCACCAGGCTCCTATGTCCATGGAATTTCCCTTGTAAGAATACTGGAGTAGGTTACCACTTCCTTCTCCAGGGCATCTTCCTGACCCAGGGATCAAACCTGCATCTCCTGCATTGGCAGGCAGATTCTTTACCGCTGAGCCACCAGGGAAAGAGCCAGGTAAATAGGCATGAATTCTACTCATAAAACATTTTAAAGATTTATGGTGCTAGAACACTATGATTTAATTTGATTGAGGTTAGTTTATATTTTTGTAGTTATTCTTCAGACCTTAAGAATGGGAAGATAGGCTGCTAAGAAGTTTAAGTTTGAGAAACAAGATTCTTTTGTTATGACAGCCTCCATTCAATTGATAAACCTAAATTCTCAGTGGTAGGCAACATTTTCTTGCCCTGTTGGAACTGGAAAGCCTTCTGAAGGAGATAATCGAGTTAACTATTGAGCAGGGGAAGAGAGACTGTCAAGGTTCCATAAGTTCAAAATCCATTCTTGTATCATTGTTATTAATATTTCTAGAAAATTCACTATCTGCTCTTTATTATTTTGATATATGCTTTCACTTATATCATTTCATTTAACCCTTAAAATAGCTCTGTGAGGTTGGTTCTTTTATTTGATTTACTTCACAGAAGAGGAACCTGAAGTTTATAGAGGTTAATTAACTTGCTGCAGGTCACATAAGTGATGGGTAGAAGAGGAAGACTTCAAACTTCAAACCTAGGACTCTCCAATTCTGAAACTCAATCTTACCAATATGTCAAAAACGACTAGGAAACAAATCAGTTGAACCTAGAAATATATCCAAATCAGAAGTGGTATTTGTTTCAGAGCCTTATTTTAAATACACCAGGGTTCTCAAAGTATTAGGAAAGTGTAATACAGAAAAGAACTGTGGGCTTTGGAGTCAAAGAGACCTGAGTTCATAATTCAGTGTTTAGAACAACTAGCTATGTGACTGAGGGCTAGTTATCTGACATGGCCAAGACATATTTCCCTCATTATAAGTGAAGTAATAATGATACCTGCCTTGCCAGATCAATGAGAGAATTAAATGAGATAATATATGTAAAGTGCCTAGCAGTTCCTGGCACCTAGTATACACCCAATAAGTAGTCTAAGTGGTATTGATTATTATTGTGTATGGAGCCATAGTGGCCTGCAAAGACCTTTCAAGTGGTGTCTGGGCTGGTTCAATATGCAGGTCACACAAAACTGTGGGTTTTAAAAGTGTCATTTTGACCACTTTAAAAAGCAATAAAAACATTTTAAAATGAGGCCCAGTAAATAATAGCTCTTTACCCAAGCAACAGCACAATAACTTTTGTTAATGTGTGGTGCTAAGAGTAGAAAAAGGAAAATAAATGGTGTCTTTTGCCTCCAAGTAGTCTCTGGCATAAAGTCTCAAAATGTTCGAAAGGGAGACACATATGCCACATGAGCCAAAGGCACATCTTATTTCATTCCTTAAGTTTTAAGGCATTTTTAAGGCTTGAAAAGTCTCCAATAATCATCAAATGTAAAGCAAAAGGCCTTTCCCTTCTAAGATCATGTCAACCAGCCCCCTGCCTCCAGGCACATTTGCCTGAGAATCACGCTGAACAGATGGCCACTGATTCCCCAGCTTTCTTTAGTAATTTGTGCAAGTGTTTGGCAACCTTCTCTGTCAGGGAGTGCTTCCTCATTATATTGGACTCTAGAAGAGTTACTCCCCACCTTCCATAGATTATTTGATGCCACATTTATTTTTTTTTTAATTTTTCTAAGAGAAGGTTATTAAGGTGTGTTTAATTAAAGCTTCTACCTTTCACTGTCACAAAAACATATAACTCATGATTAATAGCTCAAAGAGATTTCTTCATGCTGAAAGCCTGTCCTTGCCAATTTTAAATCACACATAGTATCCTATTTTTATCTGTCTCTGTGTTAAAAGTCCAGAAACTCAATCAGTTTTTTTCATTGCCCCTCCAATAGATCTTCTCATAATCTCATGCACTGAGATGGAAAGAACAATGTTCCTAAACTCAGTTTAATAAACACCTTCAAGACATGTGCATTAAGAATCAATAATTAAATGCTGCCCCTGGTATAAAAAAAATGGCACTATGGACACACCTCAGGGAGAAAGCATGGGCTCAAAAGATTTTTTTATTTCTTTATTTTGCAGTAGCAGAGATGGATTTCAGTGGATCAGTAAGTGTTTTTCCCAAGGGAAGATATCTGTAAGCTACATGTTTAAGATTTGGGAAGGAAGGCTAGAGGAAGCAAAGAGGGCAAAATGAATTGAATGGA
>NW_011494908.1:77283-80467 GCF_000754665.1 Bison bison bison
GAATGGAACATGGCTCACTTCAGCACATAAATCTCCAATCTTCACTCTATATGAGTAACCTCCTTCTCCCATTACCTTGGCTTCTCATTGTGTCTTGGGATTCATCTCTACTCATTTAAAAAGCTTAAGTGTGGACATGCAAGAATATGGCTGATGGATGAATCTCACAAACACAATATTGAAAGAGTACAAACTATGATAAAACTAATGTATGATGTTAGAAGACAAGATGGTGGTTAACCTTGAAGGGATAGTAACTAGAAGAAGGCATGAAGGGAGCTTCCAGGGTACTAGGGATATTCAGTTTCTTGATCTGTGTATTGACTACATGGGTGCATTCAATGTATGAAAAATCATTGGCCTGCACAGTTATAATAAGGGGGCTTTTCTATATTTATAATAAACTTTGATAAATATCATTTTCAAAAGGCAGATGTGAGGACTTTCCATATATATGATTTGCTCAAATCCCTCATCCCTTTCTGCATGGATGACACCAATGCTAACCAAGTGAATATCAGAGACACAGCCAGTGTGGCAATACATTTCGTACATGTTTTCTAAAGTGAAACAATGGCTTATGTGGCTCCTTTGTAATCATGGGTGATAATGTTCCGCTGCTCTCTTCATTTATCCATCTATCAAATACTTACTGAACACCTTTTATGTGCAAAACGCTGTGTAAAGCACTGGGGATACCAATGGTGACTGACATAGATACAGTCTGATGGGAAACATTCAGTAAAGCATAAAATGATTAAACAAGATAAGTGTAGGTTGTGATAAGTAAAATGCAGAAAATAAAACAGACTGTTAAGTGAGATAATAGGAGGGATGTTTTAGACAGGATAGTTGGGGAGGGCCTCCCTGAAGTGACAAGTCATCATTATCCATGAAGTTTAGGAGACTCATCATATACAAAGGCCCTGAGGAAGAAAAGCTTGAGCAACCACAGAGTGGTGAGCCCTCCCTAAGCTGCTGCTAAACCTGCTGACACTGGGAAGAGGCAAGAGGTAGAAGCAAAGCACTTCCAGGAAAAACCCTCAAATCTGAAAGTGATATGCAGCCAAGTTTGAGAAGCTGTTGATTATGACCTTCTTCTTCACCTCCTCAGTTAAATATTCATAATGAAAGATGCCTGAGGAGTACCAAGGAAACTTTTTTAATCTTTTTAGAAAATCAGAGTTGCAACCTCACAATATGATACATCAAGACTAGACTCATTGCCCTAGAATTCTCTTAACCAAGTCCTTATATATCACGACCGTTATCATCTACTCAAATCATAACTCCTAAGGCCAAACTTTCCTATAACCTTATTAGCCTATATTGCAAGCATTACTCCCACCTCACACTGTAATTCTCCATTCTCAACACAGACACACACACACACACGAGTATAAAAGGGCTGCAGTGTAGTTTGACGATGCTCTTTGAAGTCCTGGGCCTTAAATGGCAGCAACATCATATACACTTCTCTTTCAAGTATGGATGAACCTATGAGAAACAAAGCATCCAGTACAATTTATATATAGAAATATGTTTCCTACTATTTACACAGGTAGGAAAACCTCAGGCAAGGTAGATTGCATTCATGTTTCTTACCCATGTGTATACCAACTCTTCCACATGGTAAAGGCTTTTTATGTTGTTCATTCTAATTCAAAAAGTCGTTTTGTAAGGATTGACTCCAAGGAAAAACAAATACCCAAGAACATTTTTCCATTTGTTTTCCTACAAAGGTTTCTGAGCCCTCTGCCACACTCTGGGATGCCCAAGTCCAGCTGAACTAAACACATCTCCCACTACAAGTCCTGGATGGAACAATCTGATCTCATTTGTAGGACAAAGTCCGGCTAGCTACCAGGGTCCCTCTTTCCTAGGCCAGAGGCTACAAGGGAGGAGAGTAAAGTAAAGTACTTTGCACCTGGGAGCAAAGTAAAACATAGAGGAAAGTATACTTGACAAGTCTTGGGGTTCAGGCCATACCTAGAACCTCTACTGAAGGGACTATATCTGAACCTGTGGGCTGCTACACCAATATAGCTGACTGGACCACTGATGAACACCTAATGCTAGAAAGAGAGACTTTTCCTGAGCTGGACCAAGCTAATCATAAGCCATCAGGAGGTTAAACTTAGACATATGGATGAAAGGTCCAAGTTAGTCTGGACATCCAGAGTGACCAATGCTTCAGATGACTAAGAAGAGGTAGCCAATTAAGGGGAGTATAGGTATGAAGGGGGAAAGAGCAGATATTTAGTTAGAATCCAAGAAAAAGAAGCAGGCATAAGAACAACTATGCACTCACAGAGAGGTAGAAATAGACACCTAAGTTTCTGATAATAGTAGTCATGTCTTGCTGTTGCATTCTGTGAGCTATCTGTATGTTTTCTCAATAACCTCCCAATTTTACTATCTTAAGTGAATTTCCATTTTTTTTGTAACCAAAAAGAATCTTGATTAGAGGAAAGGAGGACCCAGCCCTCTTAAGACTGTGCAACTCTCTCTCTACAGACAGAAGGGAAAAGAGAAAGGAGGAGAGAGGCATGGGAGAACAAGATGGGTGTAGGCGGAAGAAGATACTAAATATATTGCAAATGAAAGGAAGAGGTACTAACATAGTAAAATATAAGTAGTAAATGAAAAAGACCACATTTGTGGTCAGAGGCATCTTTATGCAGATTTTCCTAACTCTTTTGAATTTACCTCTCATGATATCACTGCCTCCCCTCATTATATTACTTGGGAAGGTAACATAACACTGGGGAAAGGGTATGGGCATGGTGTAAGCCAGCCAGTTTAGGGTTCAGAATCCAGATTCTTCTCTTCCTAGCTGTGCAAACTTAGATAAGTTTCTTTATCTCTACAAGCCAAATTTTCATTATTTGTAAAACAGGAATAATCGCTATCTCCAGGGTTGTTGTGAGAATTAAATTAGAGAATACCATACATATGGCAGGGTACCTGCCAGACAGGAGATGCTCAACAAATTAATTTCCCTCCTGCCAGTGGGTGGATATGGAGGTAGGTATGGAATTCAGCTTTCAAATTACATGAAACTCCATCATATATCATATATTTACTTAGACTTTTGTTAAAATGGTAAAGATGGACAGATTTGCAATTCTTCCTGATTCCAATTTGTATCAATTCACTTCAGTTGCTCAGTCATGTCCAACTC
>NW_011494908.1:81054-81242 GCF_000754665.1 Bison bison bison
CATTTTATATTGGAGCATAGCTGATTAACAATGTTGTGTTAGTTCCTGGTGTCCAGCAAAGTGATTTTGTTATACATATATATGTATCTATTCTTTTTCAGATTCTTTTCACATTTAGGTTATTACAAAATAATGAGTAGAGTTCCCTGTGCTATCCAGTAGGTCCTTTTTGGTTATCTATTTTATAT
>NW_011494908.1:81342-83269 GCF_000754665.1 Bison bison bison
GCTTTAAGTCAACTTTTTCACTCTCCTCTTTCACTTTCATCAAGAGGCTTTTTAGTTCCTCTTCAGGTCTGTGGGGCCAATTTGTATAGTAGGACTATAATTCTTATGTGACTTAATATGACATCCCTAAATGGTCAACACTCCAATTTTAAAATGTAAAATAAATAAATAAATATTCAAACGTCAACGATCAATGCTTTTCAAAAAAATTTTCTTGGGACTTCCCTAATGGTCCAGTGGTTAAGACTCCATGCTCCCAATACAGGGGGCCCAGGTTTGGTCCCTGGTCAAGAAACTAGATCTCATATGCCACAATTAAGGGTCTGCATGCCATAACTAGGGCCTGGTACAACCAAATAAATAAAAATAAATATTAAAAAAATGTTACTATTGTTCCAGTGGATTTCAGTCTCATTCCTCAGAGCACGTAGGACTCCAGAGAGGTATGGGATGATGAGGAAGCCAGGCAGAAGACAGAGTAGATGAAAGACTACTCTAATCTGGGCAAGTGCATTTTCTTAGTTATTTTAGATATTGGAGTTCCACACAGGATTTTAGTTAAAAAGATGGTTGCACTTCTTCAAGAAAAAAATCACTGTAAAACCCCACTCCTATACAACATGGCCTCTTTCCCTTGGCATGGACAGTCAAGCCTGGTCTGCAGTTCTACTTGAGTATGACGTCTCCACATTTCTAGCCACCTCATTTGGTATAGCTATAACCATAAGGCTTCAGAGCACTCTAACATGGGTCAGAAGTGCTATCTGAAAACCTAACCTATCTTAAGTATACTGGTATAAGTGTATGGTGCCCAAACACAGTTATGAACAAACTTATATAAAGGAAATAGCAGTAGCAGTTTGGATTCTCCAGACCAATGGTATGCTAGGGCCCTTTGGAAATAATATGTAGGCCCCCGAACTGCCAAGGAAATATCTGTTAAGGATCAATAATACTTGACAGGGTCTACAAAAGGAGAAAAAAAATTAGATAAAAGAATATGAATACTGAAGATAGTTCAAGTATGAAGCATCATCCTGGGATACATACACATGCAAAAAATGTAGAAAATAATCATCTCAGAAAGAGAGTCAAACAGGGTTTTTCAGGCAAGAGAAGGTATCTCAGAGGGTCCTTCTGGAACTGAACAAACTGATTGTTTTTCAAGTTTCCCAGAGTGTGTATGACTATTAATAATATGATTAGTTTCAGAGTCAGAGATAAATGGATTCCCAATAGAGCAAGAGTACGTATCTCCACTGTACACAGTATTCCAATATATTTTTTTATTCAGTCTCAAACAGATTCTCTCTAATTATATTTAAAGGAAAGGTTGTTATTTCTGAATGTATAATGATATCAGAGCATGAAAGCTTTCCTGATATAGACTCAGCTGGGATTTTACTCTAATATTATTAACCTAAATGAAAACTTTCTTGAACAAAGCTGATCTTATTTCTATATTGTCAGGACTGACAACAGCTTATATATCTTCTGCCATGGAAACTAATGTTAGCTACTAGGTAAATGTAGTGCAACCATTTGTAACTTTCTTTAAAGTACCTATCACCAAAATACCTACATGCTAACATAGGCATATTAGAAATTTGAAATTCTGTCAAAGAGAAATTAACTATTCTCTACACAAAGCAAAGGGATGCAACATTGTGAAATAAGAATTCTTCTAATACTGTGATGATTAATTCCATGAAGAAAAAACCCAAAAACAAAGGCATAAAGCTTCTTGGAAAACAGACTAAAATACCATTTACTTCTTCTCCCTTTACATTATCTAAAACATCATTTGCAGATTTGGGAAAAATAGTCAATCTAGAGGTTAATTTTCCTAGACCATCAAATTAAATACCTAGATGTCTCAAAAAAACATATGGATAGGTTATATATTTTTATTTTTCAGAGATCTTTA
>NW_011494908.1:83535-84268 GCF_000754665.1 Bison bison bison
ATCCTTCCCCCTCAATCTTCCCTCCTGGTAACCATAAGTTCGTCAGAGACATTTCTGATGTCTTATTGACACCGAGTAATTCTGAGTCATAATGCAAATCCTTTCATTTAAAAGAGCAAGAAGAAACTAAATTTCTCAAAACAGAATGATTTTGAAATAGTTTTGATCCCTATTGAAGTACAGAAAGGTATGATACTAAATCCAAATGTACATGATGTCTGAGGATCATTCTGATAACTTTTGGTCAAAGTCATTAGCATTGTTAGTGATCCTGAATCATAAGGTAGGAAAGCTAACCTTCCAATAAACCTAAAGATGTAGCTCAGTTTTTACATTTACCCCTCTTATATTCAATACATTAATACTTGTTTTGATATGTAAAATGTAAACACTGAATAATACAGTTACATTCATAATCACAGCTTACACCATAAAACTAAAATGAGAAAAAAAAAATAGTCTGGAATAAATGTCACCTCTACCTCTGGTGTGAAGCTGGTTTTAGAAAAGGCAGAGGAACCACAGATCAAATTGCCAACATCCGCTGGATCATCAAAAAAGCAAGAGAGTTCCAGAAAAACATCTATTTCTGCTTTATTGACTATGCCAAAGCCTTTGACTTTGTGGATCACAATAAACTGTGGAAAATTCTGAAAGAGATGGGAATACCAGACCACCTGATCTGCCTCTTGAGAAACCTATATGCAGGTCAGGAAGCAACAGTTAGAACCTG
>NW_011494908.1:84952-85725 GCF_000754665.1 Bison bison bison
ACTGATGCTAAAGCTAAAACTCCAGTACTTTGGCCACCTCATGCGAAGACTTGACTCATTGGAAAAGACCCTGATGCTGGGAGGGATTGGGGGCAGGAGGAGAAGGGGACGACAGAGGATGAAATGGATGGATGGCATCACCGACTCTATGGACATGAGTTTGGGTAAACTCCGGGAGTTGGTGATGGACAGGGAGGCCTGGTGTGCTGCGATTCATGGGGTCGCAAAGCATCGGACACGACTGAGCGACTGAACTGAAGTGAACTACCTCTGGTGTAGCCAAACTGGGCTTCTAATTTCTATCACTTTCCAAAATAATCATGAAAAAACTTGAAATCGAGTCCTGTGCTGCCACCCCACACATTCCACTTGCTAATCCATTGTGAAAGCTTAGGCATGCAGTCAAAAGGGAAAGAGGTTAAGGAGAGAATACCTAAGCTTTTCACATCATTTTTGTTCAGCAATAACTTACCTCCCTTCTCTCTACCTCAACATCTTAATCATCTTTACTAAGTTAGGACTTTGACCAGAAGGATTCAGCCAAATTCCAAGAGAAGCAAAAATATCATTGAAGCACATGAGCACCCCATCTGAGAAGTAAAGGGATGAACAGCCATGAGGGCAAGAACTGTCTTATTCACAGGACCCATCATAGACCTGGTACATAATTTTTGTTGTTGTTGCTGCTCAGTTGTTAAGTCGTGTCCAACTCTTTGCAACACCATGGACTGTAGCACACCAGGCTTCCTTGTCCTTCACTGTCTCCCAGAGTT
>NW_011494908.1:85825-86946 GCF_000754665.1 Bison bison bison
TCATTTCAACTGAGGGAAATCAAGCAGAAAACACTGAGAACAAATGCCCTCTCAGAGCTGAGGACTCGAGTTTAGTTTGATCAAAGTTGGGTTCACTGGCATAGGACAAAGTTAACTCTTTACAACGTGCTTTCTAACTTTCTGAATTATGGAAACTATGATAGCAATCCTAACTATAACACTATCCCTTTTCAAAGAGAACTTTTATACCTTTTAATATGCAGTAAAGATCAGCAAAATTCACAAGACAACATTTGTGAATTTTATGTGAACACGAAGTCAACATGTCAACACAGAGAGGTATAAAGATCAATTTAAGAAGATATTTCTGATGCAGAACCAGCCAAAACTAGGGACTGGATAGAGGATGAGAGATAGAGTTAATAGTAAATACAATGAAGGGTAGAGTTAATGGCAGGTTTTTCATATTGATAAGGAAAATTTATTCACATTTTAAGTTAATGCAGCATTTGCTGCTGCTGCTGCTGCTGCTAAGTCACTTCAGTCTTGTCCAAATCTGGGTGACCCCATAGACGGCAGCCCACCAGGCTCCCCTGTCCCTGAGATTCTCCAGGCAAGAACACTGGAGTGGGTTGCCATTTCCTTCTCTAAAGCATGAAAGTGAAAATGAGGTCGCTCAGTTGTGTCCGACTCTTAGCGACCCCACGGACTGACTGCAGCCTACCAGGCTCCTCCGTCCATGGGATTTTCCAGGCAAGAGTACTGGAGTGGGGTGCCATCACCTTCTCTGAATGCAGCATTTAGTGAGGTATAAAAAAGTTAAAGGGTTCATAATTAGCAAGCCAGACCTTCCTCATTCAATCTTTTCCTTTGCAGTTAAACATGGATTCATCCATTTTTTTCAAGCTTTTCTTGTTTCAAATAGGCTGAAAAATATATAATATATACCACATATTATAAACATTAATATATTCATGCATGTTAAGTCATTTCAGTCATGTCCGACTCTTTGTAACCCTATGGACTGTAGTTCGCCAGGCTCCTCTGTCCATGGGACTGTCCAGGCAAGATACTGCAGTGGGTTGCCGATGCCTTCCTCCAGGGGGATCGTTCTTGATTCAGGGATCAAACCTACGTCCCTTATGTCTGCTGCATTAGCA
>NW_011494908.1:87046-87794 GCF_000754665.1 Bison bison bison
ACACCAGGCTTCCTTGTCCTTCACTGTCTCCCAGAGTTTGCTCAGATTCATGTCCATTGAGTTGGTAATGGACCAACCATCTCATAATAGGCACTCACAAATATTTAAAGAATAAATGAGTGAAATGAAGACATGCCCAAGACTTTCTCCTTTCCCATTTTCCCCTATTAATTCAGTACCCATCTTCCACAGAAAATCTGGGCCTGACTTTTTCTTTGAGGCTATAAGCATTTCACTGTAGCCAGAACATGTGACTCCCCTATGGAGTTCATAATGATGGGACTGACTTATATTAAAGCATGGAGGATTCTGCCTTTCATTTACCAGACATCTATATGTTTTACATTAGTCCTCATTGTTTAAGTATGATGATTGAGACATCACTACAAATACTGGAAATCATTAAATCTGTAACAATATTTTCTTAGAAACATTTAAAATAAATTCAAGTGATCTTCCAATTTTTTAAATTTACCCACAAATAAAATGCACCTGAAGATCACAACTTGGCCTTAAGCTCTACAAACGCTATAGATTTTTTTTTTAGTTTGCAAAATTTGCAAAATGTAACCCTATATTTATTTAGCAGAGCTACATTATGTGCAACATTAATATTAATAAAACAAGCCATCTCATTTATCTTTATTAACAAGACTGTCACTTCATAAATTTTCAACTAACACTCAATGACTTTTTATATTTGAATGCAAAAAAGACAAATTAAAATTATTCATCCATTTCATTTCAA
>NW_011494908.1:87894-92484 GCF_000754665.1 Bison bison bison
ATTAATATATGTATAACAATATGTATATAAATTTGTACATATATAAACACTATACACACACACATATACATATACATACATACATACTGGAGAAGGGAATGGCAACCCACTCCAGTATTCTTGCCTGGAGAATTCCATGGACAGGGGAGCCTGGCAGACTACAATCCAATGGGTCACAAAGAGTTGGACACGACTGAGAGACTAACATGCACAAACATGCATATACATACACACACGAGACAGAAAGAACATTTCATTTCAGCTTCAGTTTTTCTGATTTTACTCCTTAAAAGTCCTTAAAAGATTTTGCAACTCTTCATGGGCACACACACTTCATGGGCATTTAAGGATTCTTTTCATGTTTTACTCAACATTACTTTTTAGTTATAAAAATTAGTTAAGCCATAATAGACTCTTTCTTTAAATCTGCAAGACTCTAATCTTATAATTAGGCTTTAAAATATACTTTTTCACTCCCACTAAATCTGCTTTTCAACCTCAATGAAACCTCCAATCACATTCTACTTGATCAGCCCCTTCTTGACTAGCCTGACATGCCTACCTGACCCTCATCAGTAATCACAGGCCTAAAAGGCCTCCGACCTGTTACCACATTGGATCTGCCAATTCATAACCTTACAATCATCCCTTTTTTATTTTTTTATTTAACTCTTCAAACTCACAGGCAGCTGAAAGCAAGAGAAAACCCACACATTCTTGCTAATTGGTTCTACTGTAGAGTTATAATTTTTTTTTAACAACTCTTGGTCTTTAAAAATCTAACATTTATGCTTTTACTCAGCCCTACTTCACTCAGGCCAGCATACTCTCTTGGTCATGGGGGACTTTTCCCCTTATTCTTACAGAAATCAAGATCATCAGATCTGAACTCTCAACTTCCCTTACCTATATATCCTTCAAAAAGTATTTTCTCTATTCTTACTCTCTTCTGCATCAGAGAAAGAAATGTCCTCCTAATTTTCTAAGAATCTTCCCTTATCTATGCTTTTAACTCCATCTCCCCTGTATGGTCTCTTCTGAAAATTTGCTCTATCAGTTTTATTTCCTCTTAAAGTTCTGGCTCTAACTCTGTATTTATGCATACATATATTTCTCTCTTGCTCATTCTCTTGATCTTCCTAGCAATCTGTTTCTCAGTCACTGTTAAGTCTCGCAATTTCTCTCTCAATCTTTCTCAATTTCTCTCTTCTCATTCCTTTTGTTTCTTCGCATTCTCTTCTTTCAGTTCCTCAGCAGCACTATATCCTAGTTTTCCTTTAGGCTGATCAGGACATCCATAGCCCAACTACATGGTCCCTTTATCTGCTTCTTTTCTTTACCAGCTTCTTAAAACCCATCTTTCCCCTGCATTATATCCTCTCCTCAATTCTATATGTTCTCGCTGAGCAATGTTGCTCAGGTCATAGTTTAAGCTATTCTGTAAATGCTGATGGCTGTCAGATCTATATCTCTTACTCTGAATTCTCTCTTGAACTCCAGTTTCATTGTTCTGAATGCCTAGTGTTCTACAGTAATCTCATAACAAACACATCCAATCTCATCTTTCCAAATCAAACCTGCTCCTCCTTGTCCTCCTCCTGTATTCCCCTAGGTCATAGCTGAAGTTTTTGGGTCATTCTTCTCTATTGCTCCTGATGCCCTATATGTAATTAGTCACTAATTTCTGTCTATCATATTTACAAAATATTTGTTCCTTTCCATTTACACTGCCTGTGAATTTCATACACTCATTATCTCTCATCTGAATAACTGTAGTGAACTCTTAACTGACTGTTTATATCCCATATCCTTTCCCTTTAATTCATCTTTAATATTACTACCAAAATTTTCTCTGCAAAATGGAAACCAGATTATGCCAGAATCCTTTAAAACACTTCCCATGACTATGAATACAGAATAAAGTCCAAATTCATTAACTGGCATTTAAGGTTCTATCTTTCTAGTATCATATCCTTTAAACTGTCCCAATGCAACTTATGCTCCAGCCACACTGGAGTATATGACACACAAGTCATACAAGTCATGTGCTTCCATGCAACAAAAGATAAGTTCCAATTTACCTCACGTGCCATGGAATTGAGCATATTTAACATATTGCATTGTAAGCTGTATACAATTTTTTTCTAGCCCCATCTGGGAAGAGGAGTTAACTGTGATCACTGAGGAAAGTAAATGGAAAAGAAAATAGGATCATTTTTCATTTCTAATGTAAGGATACACTGATCAAAGGGGGAAAAAAGTACCTTTCTTATGCGAGGCATTAAACTGGATGGAAGTCCACAATGAGGGAATATAAAATACAACCTAATCAGGACTTAGGGGCTTCGCTGGTGGCTCAGAGGTAAAGCCTCTGCCTGCAATGCAGGAGATCTGGGTTTGATCCCTGGGTCAGGAAGATCCCCTAGAGAAGGAAATGGCAAGCCACTCCAGTACTCTTTCCTGGAAAATTCCATGGGCTACAATCCATGGGGTCTCAAAGAGTCGAACACAACCGAGCAACTTCACTTTCAATCATGACTTACATCTTTTAGGTGTCTGAAGACCCACCTCCTCTAGGGTCCAACATTCTTATTTTCTAGCCTAATCAAACCACTATTTCAGCAATGAACACATGTTTGTACAATGTTTAATAAGGATCACCACTGCTAAACATTTCTATAAGAAATGGAAGAAAGGAAGAGAAGGAGAAAGATAAGGTAAAGTCAAAAATGGTGGCTAGCTGGAAAAGGGACTTTTCACATAGCATACACGCAGACTGTTTACATGAAGCCAGAATGAGTAAGCTGAGTTATTGTTTGGTTTTCATTTATATTTTCGCCTCTTAACTGTTCTCAATAGATCTACATGAGTTGTAAAAATTAGGATCTAGTCAAAACCCACAGAAGGCATATTGTAGCTGAAAAATACTAAAATAAATAAACCTAGTAGTTTATACTGTTCTGGCAAATTTTCTATATGACAGGTGAACTCTGCCAAGTCTACATTCCTTTCACCTGGTCTATGTTGTGAGACAGCTGGCCTGGGTTAGAGGGCACAGACTGGCAAGAAGACAGAGTGAAAATAAGTGGCTCATTTGGGGAATTCTAGCTTATTTGCTTCAAAGTAACAAGTCATATACCATTAAACATACATGTGGCTATTCTGCCACATCTCCTAGTGAATATTTAACCTAAAATAAAGTCCTGATCTCACTTTGTCTGTAACTGTATCTATAGATAAAAATTAAATAAATTAAAAGTGAGCAACATATTAAAATTATGCCTTTTATTCATAAAATATGGGTAGACAAGTGGCACAAAGCATCACAACAGATTTGAACCAGAGAAAATTTCTAGCAAAATTTGAGCACAGAGAAAACTTCTGTGTGATGAAAGTCTAAGAAAAATTGCTTCAGTGAGATCGTGATTCAATGTTTGACATTCCCTATTGTTTTCTATTAAAAGGCTTTTAGCAGTTCTCAGCAGAAAGTTAAACCAGTTCATGAACCAATATTTATTACTTAAATGGCACAGTGAGGTTTATACAAAATCAAAGTTATCTTTAAATAGGAAATCTGTCTGTATAAAGTTCCTGCAAATGTGATGGGGAAAAAATCGAAATTCTAGTGGGCTGACTGGTCTTGAAAATGTATGTTGCATCTCAAGCTTATAGCAGCAGTTATGCTGAAAGGGTAAACTTAACAAATAAATCATCAGAACATGATATCTTACAAAGGAATGCTGGCTAAAAATCTTTGGTAGAAAAGAAATCCCCCAAAATATTAAAAGAAAGTGTCTTTAATCTTTCCAGCAAAGTTAAAAAGCAATGAAAGTATTTATCCAAAATAGTTTAGCATCACTGCTTTAAAAATAATGGCAAGTCAGCATAATACACTGATCAGAGACCAATGCAGAAAATGACACAGATGAACTGTTTGTGGTATATTATAGATTATTGCTTTGTAAGAGAAAATGCTTGAAAATGGGGTTTGGGTAAGGATATTATAAATTACTTGCATAATCATGTCACAGTCATAGAAAAGAGATGAAGCTATTTTTAACTCTTCAAATACAGGAAGCATACTGAAAGCCATGAGGGCGGTACAAACAAATAGTATAATGGGCATTAATTGATAATTGTATATATGGTTTCTATTGAAAAGTAACTATCTTTTTATTGAAAGGCCAGGCCCAAGATACTCTAATTCAGGATGTATTAACTGGGGGCAATTTTGTCCTCACCCCACCCCCACCCTGGGGACATCTGACAGTGTCTGGAGACATTTCTGATTGTCACAGTTGGTGGGGAATATGCTACTGGCATGTAGCAAGTAGAGATCAGGGATATTGCAAGACATCCTACAACCCTAACCTCCTCACAACAAACAATTGCCAACCCCAAATATCAATAGTACTTCTGTGGAGAAACCCTGGCTTTAGTGACCATATTGAGACTTCACAAAACTTATGTGCTGATTGGCTTCAATTGTGTCCAACTCTTTGTGACCCCATGGACTGTAGCCCTCCAGGTTTTTCTGTCTATGGAATTCTCCAGGCAAGAATACTGAATGGATTGCCATGCCCTCCTCCA
>NW_011494908.1:92584-93925 GCF_000754665.1 Bison bison bison
TAAGTCTCCTGCATTGGTAGACAGGTTCTTTACCACTAGCGCCACTTGGGAAGCCTTAGCTCACAAACCTTAGCTAACGTCAACTGAGATTTGTCTTACAGAATATCATTTTTTAAAAAATTATTTATTTTTATTTGTATTTATTATTTTGGCCACACAACGCAGCATGTGGGACCTTAGTTCCCCAACCAGGGATTGAACCCATGCCTGCTGCATTAGAAGCACAGAGCCCTAACCACTGGACCACCAAAGGGGTCCCAAGAATATCATCATGTATATCAGGTCCAAGCACTGTACCAAACATAATAAAAGATGTTTTTACCTAGGAGTTGACTTTACTTTCAATTTATCTGTTTGCCTAGAAAGCATTATGATAAAACTGCTCTGAGTATTCATCTAGTAGGGCAGTATACTCCATGGAAGACAGTGAAGAGTTAGAAATAGTGTGAATGCCAGTGGGTTTAAGAAACTAAGAGATGACTTGATCAATTGAAGGAGACTGGAATATACCACCCCAAAATATACCTCTTTGGTATAAGAATTAGTCTAGGCTGATTATTTTTAAGAAACAGCAGATATAGACACTTCAGGCATGGGAAACAGAAACAAGCAAATGAGGCTACATCAAACTAAAAAGCTTTTGCACAGTAAAGGAAACTATTAACAGAACAACAAGGCAGCTGACTAAATGGGAGAAGATATTTGAAAGCAATACATCTGATAAGGGGGTGATAGTGAAAATATACAAAGAACACATGCAAATGAACATCAGCAAAACAAACAACCCAATTAAAAAATGGGCAGAGGACCTGAATAGATATTTTTCCAAAGAAGACATACAGATGGCCAACAGGCACATGAAAAGATGCTCAACAGCACTCATCATCAGGGAAATGCAAATCAAAATCAAAATGAGAATCACCTCACACCTGTCATAATGGCTATCATCAAAAAGACAACAAATAACAAGTGCTGGGGAGGATATGGAGCAAAGAGAACACTTGCGCATTGTTAGTAGGATTGCAACTGGTGCAGCCAATATGGAAAACAATATGGAGTTTCCTCAAAAATGAAAAACAGAACACTTTTGGGTATTTCCCCGCAAAAAACAAAAACACCAATTTGAAAAGAAATATGTACCCCTATGTCCATTGGAGCATATTAGTGTGTGTTATATACCTGTGCACACACAGAAATATTACTCAGCCATAAAAAAAATCTTGTCTTGTGTGATAAAACAGATGGACCTACAGAGTACTGTGCTAAATGAAATAAGTCAAACAGAGAAAAACAAATAGTGTATGATTTCACTTACATGTGGAATCTAAAAAACAAAACAGA
>NW_011494908.1:94025-95738 GCF_000754665.1 Bison bison bison
CAGAGATAGACTCATAAAAAACAAACAGGTAGTTGCCAGAGGGGACGCGATAAGTAAAATAGGTTAGGGAAATTAAGAGGTACAAACTTCCAGATATAGATAAATAAGTCTTAAGGATATGATGTCAGCACAGTGAATATAATCAATAATATTGTAATAATTTTTATGATAACAGATGGTAACTATTGTAATCATTCATGTATAAAACTATCAAATCACTATGTTGCACATCTGAAACTAAAATAATATTGTAAGATAATTATACTTTAATAGAACTTTTTAGTAAACAATTAAATGAATGAAATAGCATACAAAGGGAAAGCTTTTGTAATAGATATTTATAAGTGAAATCTCCATTTGTAAGGATGTCTCCCTCTCTGTAGGTTTCCCTGGTGGCTCAGAAGTAAAAAAAAAAAAATCCACCTGCAATACTGGAGATGCAAGAGACTGAGGTTGGATCCATCCCTGGGTGAGGATGATCCCCTGGAGGACGGCATGCAACCCACTCTAGTATTCTTGCTTGGAGAATGCCATGGACAAAGGAGACTGGTGGGCCACAGTCCACAGGGTCACAAAGAAGACATGACTGAAATGACTTAGCAGATTTGCACCCCCTCTTTGTATAAGAAAGAGAAAGATGACTCTAAATCTCCAGAAACTCTTTTCAATGGAGAAAGCAAGGACTTAAATCTGCATAACAACTTTACTCTTATTTATTGTGTTTTTCCTGATAACCTTGTATAACTGCCTCCCAACCAACTCTTTTTTTGTCTATTTAAGATGCTGCTGCTATGTCGCTTCAGTCGTGTCCGACTCTGTGCGACCCCATAGACAGCAGCCCACCAGGCTTCACCGTCCCTGGGATTCTCCAGGCAAGAACAGTGGAGTGGGTTGCCATTTCCTTCTCCAATGCATGAAAGTGAAAAGTGAAAGTGAAGTCGCTCAGTAAGTGTCCGACTCTTCGCGACCCCATGGACTGAAGCCTACCGGGCTCCTCCATCCATGGGATTTGCCAGGCAAGTGTACTGGAGTGGGTTGCCATTGCCTTCTCTGGCTTGGGCCATTTCAATGTTATTCAGTTTTCCTGGGTATCTTACATGTGTACATAGGTATACATGGTATTACACTTCTGTTTGTTCTCCGGTTAACATGTCTTTGATTAAGATCACAGCCAAGAACACAGAAAGGCAGAGGGAAAATTCTTTTTCCTCCCCACCCAATGCAGATATGGTTGAAGAGGAAACAAAAGTCATAAATATGGAATAGTATTTAATTGTAATTAAAGGAGAGGACATGAATTACCAAAAAATGACTATTTTTGTTCATTTGGTCAAAAACAACACATATACTTTGATTTTCTGTTCATGATATTCAAAGAAAGCTTTCCAGTATGACTTAAGAGCCATTATTCCATAAGAAAATTTCTAAGGAGAGAGCTACAGCCACATAGTTCTAGGAATACACAGAAGCAGATTTGCCTGACTAGTTTGTACAAACTATGATATTGTGAAGAAGAAAGCTTGTGAAGTCCAAGATTATTTGCAACCCAAAAATACCGTCCGGATTCAAGATGTGTTACATGATCAAGAGGCTGGTAGATGCTATTAAAGAGGACTATGACAAGGCTAAGGAGAATCCCAGGGACGGGGAAGCCTGGTGGGCTGCCGTCTATGGGGTCGCACAGAGTCGGACACAACTGAAGCGACTTAGCAG
>NW_011494908.1:95838-96296 GCF_000754665.1 Bison bison bison
ACACTGTTCTCCATAGTGGCTGTACTAGTTTGCATTCCCATCAACAGTGTAGGTAGGGTTCCCTTTTGTCCACACCCTCTCCAGCATTTATTGCTTGTAGACTTTTGGATAGCAGCCATTCTGACTGGCATGAAATGGTACCTCATTGTGGTTTTGATTTGCATTTCTCTGATAATGAGTGATGTTGAGCATCTTTTCATGTGTTTGTTAGCCATCTGTATGTCTTCTTTGGAGAAATGTCTGTTTAGTTCTTTGGCCCATTTTTTGATTGGGTCGTTTATTTTTCTGGAGTTGAGCTGCAGGAGTTGCTTGTATATTTTTCAGATTAATTCTGTCAGTTGCTTAATTTGCTATTATTTTCTCCCATTCTGAAGGCTGTCTTTTCACCTTGCTTATAGCTTCCTTTGTTGTGCAGAAGCTTTTAATTTTAATTAGGTCCCATTTGTTTATTTTTGCTT
>NW_011494908.1:96396-98390 GCF_000754665.1 Bison bison bison
TCAAGGCTAGAGTCCCCTAACTGCTTTTTCCTCAGTAGAGGAAATGTCTTAGTAATTCAGTTACCACTTAAAGGAGAAAAGAATCTGTCAGGAGCCCTAGAAAAGCTTGAGGGAGACTTTTGTTTCCCCCAAGAAAGAACTAAATCAAGGAAATATGGTGCTTAAGGACCACCATGTGTTCTTTTTTAACACAGGAAAGGTAAAACAAGCTGAGTTCTCTGAGTTTCAACTGTTAGCACGCCCTTGGGGTATCTGACTGGGGGGACAGGGATTCTATTCAAACACAATTTCCGGAATCACTTAATGCATTAATTATAAGCCTTTCAACACTAGTTCAACCCTTTGGAGAAAAAAGTCTTTTCCTCTTTTAGATGTAAAGTGAATCTCCTGAGTAAAAAAATAATAATAAAAAGCCTCACGTGAGGCTTAAATTCCTCAGATGAGTCTACTAAAACAGAAGTGAAAGGTATTTCTTTCTTTCCCCCCGTTTCTTGATGGGTAATTAGAGAAGGTTGGCTAATCAGCAAAAAAGTGGATGTTTTAATGCCAAGCATACTTGAATACAATAATCCCATCTAACATCCTGAAGCTTTCATTTTCACAAAACACTTTGGCACTGGAGTCCTCTTATACCAACTGTATCTACATAAAACTGGGATTTTCAGATTAAGCTATTCTTTGACCCTTAGTTTCTACCCTACTTTGCTACTGTGATTCTGCTAAAAGTCAAATTGGGTGTTAAATACAAGGCACAAATTCACAGACAGCAATTCAGCATGAAAGTGCTTTAAAAGGGAACACTTGGAAAGGATTTGAACGTAGTGCCTGAGCAGAGATGAATAATGCACACTCACGTCTTCCAGCAATGACACAGAAATCTTTTACACAAGACATCTGTCTCCACACTTAATAAATCGGTTGATTGTCATTTTCACTGCATGTAAGTTGTACTGACTATTGTTGAACAGTATTCTTCCATAAACTAAAGCTGCATTTTATTTATTTATTTAAATTTATTTATTTTAATTGGAGGCTAATTACTTTACAATATTGTATTGGTTTTGCC
Source organism: Bison bison bison (assembly GCF_000754665.1). NCBI lineage: Eukaryota > Metazoa > Chordata > Mammalia > Artiodactyla > Bovidae > Bison > Bison bison. Next base: position 97,463 of record NW_011494908.1, read on the forward strand.
ATACATCAACATGAATCCGCCACGGGTGTACGCGTGTTCCCCATCCTGAACCCCCCTCCCAGTGCACCAGCCCCAAGCATCCTGTATCATGCATTGAACCTGGACTGGCGATTTGTCTCACATATGATATTATACATGTTTCAATGCCATTCTCCCAAATCATCCCACCCTCGCCCTCTCCCACAGAGTCCAAAAGTCTGTTCTATACATCTGTGTCTCTTTTGCTGTGTCATATACACGGATATCGTTACCATCTTTCTAAATTCCATATATATGCATTCGTATACTGTATTGGTGTTTTTCTTTCTGGCTTACTTCACTCTGTATAATAGGCTCCAGTTTCATCCACCTCATTAGAACTGATTCAAATGTATTCTTTTTAATGGCTGAGTAATACTCCATTGTGTATATTACCAAAACTTTCTTATCCATTCATCTGCTGATGGACATCTAGGTTGCTTCCATGTCCTGGCTATTATAAACAATGCTGCGATGAACATTGGGGTACATGTGTCTCTTTCCCTTCTGGTTTCCTCAGTGTGTATGCCCAGCAGTGGGATTGCTGGATCATAAGGCAGTTCTATTTCCAGTTTTTTAAGGGTTCTCCACACTGTTCTCCATAGTGACCTAGACTGCATTCCCATCAACAGTGTAGGAGGGTTCCCTTTTGTCCACACCCTCTCCAGCATTTATTGCTTGTAGACTTTTGGATAGCAGCCATTCTGACTGGCATGAAATGGTACCTCATTGTGGTTTTGATTTGCATTTCTCTGATAATGAGTGATGTTGAGCATCTTTTCATGTGTTTGTTAGCCATCTGTATGTCTTCTTTGGAGAAATGTCTGTTTAGTTCTTTGGCCCATTTTTTGATTGGGTCGTTTATTTTTCTGGAGTTGAGCTGCAGGAGTTGCTTGTATATTTTTCAGAT
>NW_011494908.1:98490-100497 GCF_000754665.1 Bison bison bison
TTTGTTGTGCAGAAGCTTTTAATTTTAATTAGGTCCCATTTGTTTATTTTTGCTTTTATTTCCAATATTCTGGGAGGTGGGTCATAGAGGATCCTGCTTTAATTTATGTCAGAGAGTGTTTTGCCTATGTTCTCCTCTAGGAGTTCTATAGTTTCTGGTCTTACATTTAGATCTTTAATCCATTTTGACTTTATTTTTGTGTATGGTGTTAGAAAGTGTTCTAGTTTCATTCTTTTACAAGTGGTTGACCAGTTTTCCCAGCACCACTTGTTAAAGAGATTGTCTTTTCTCCATTGTGTATTCTTGCCTCCTTTGTCAAACATAAGGTGTCCATAGGTGCGTGGATTTATCTCTGGGCTTTCTATTTTGTTCCATTGATCTATATTTCTGATTTTGTGCCAGTACCATACTGTCTTGATGACTGTGGCTTTGTAGTAGAGCCTGAAGTCAGGCAGATTGATTCCTCCAGTTCCATTCTTCTTTCTCAAGATTGCTTTGGCTATTAGAAGTTTTTTGTATTTCCATACAAATTGTGAAATTATTTGTTCTAGCTCTGTGAAAAATACCGTTGGTTAAAGCTGCATTTTAATCCTCATGTTATCTCCTTAAACAGTACGTTTAAGACACTGTGTGATAAAATATAATACCATTTTCAAAGAACAGTAGGATGTTTTTACTGCTTCACACATAACTCAACTCAACTGCAAACATAGAATTAATAAAAAGAAAATACAATCAATTAGTTAAATGTTACCTGATTCACTACCCAACTAGATTTACTATAGGCCAAAGTAATGATCAAATCCCAGCTATGCCAGCATTTGGAGCCAATCTACACTGAAAAGAAAGGGCACTGGCATTACAGCTCTTAAATTTACATATTTTAATTGGAGTCATAACCCTGGGATATGGGATAAGACTCTGAAGTCATCGAAGTTATGACAAAGAGTAAGAGATGGAAACTAGCTTGAAAATTTTGTTTGGAAAAGTTTCTGAGATGCAATTAAGAGTAACTAGATCTCAAAGTGGGGTCGCTGAGCGTCAGACATGACTGAGCGAGTTTACTTTCACTTTTCACTTTCATGCATTGGAGAAGGAAATGGCAACCCACTCCAGTGTTCTTGCCTGGAGAATCCCAGGGACGGGGGAGCCTGGTGGGCTGCTGTCTATGGGGTTGCACAGAGTCGGACACGACTGAAGCGACTTAGCAGCAGTAGCAGATCTCAAAGTAGGAAGTTACAGAAAGAGTATAAACCAAAGACATTACTGTGCTACCAGACTTGGAAACTAACTTGAAAGTTCTACAGAAGTCTCTTGGTCTGTTTACTCAACCTATTTTCACCTTCCTCCTCTTTAAATTATTATGAAAAGAAAAAGCACATCCACCTGAAGTAGTATTTGTTTCCATTTCTTAGGGGATTAAAGACCAGGAAGGAGATCACACAAAATGGAGAACATGGAAAATTAGTAAAACTATGTTGATTACCAACATCTTAAGGTCAAAGCCTGTATATTTTTTGTTTTTCACACTTCTGCATTTTAGGCAAGACACAAACATAATGGACCATTAGTTAGGAAACCCTCTTAATGGGGGCTTTTCTGATATTATATTTTTTGGTAACCATTTGCAGCTCTCTGATTGCTCTAAACATTTAGCAAATGTTCCTATTTGAATTGCCTAAAAAACTGAATCTAAATGTTCAGCTTTCTATTAAATCAACTGCTGATAACTTTGCATGAAACGAGTATTTATTATATCAGACACTGGGGTAGTCTCACAAGGAAAAGGCATATAGTTAAATCCAGCAATTCTTAGCTTTGATTGTGCATGAGAATCATCTTGGGGACTTAAAAAAATACTGATGCCTGGGCCCCACTCCAGACCAATTAAATCAGAATTGGTGAGAGTGGAGATTGGGTGTCATTTTTTTTTTTTTTAATTTCCCTAGCTGATCTTAACATGCAGGCAGAGTTGAGTAGTCATACATGTAGGCATAGGCTGTTTGC
>NW_011494908.1:100597-105058 GCF_000754665.1 Bison bison bison
TTTTTTTTTTTAATTTCCCTAGCTGATCTTAACATGCAGGCAGAGTTGAGTAGTCATACATGTAGGCATAGGCTGTTTGCCTTATATTAGAAGCTCTGGGAGAATGTTCTGCTTCCATTTAACTAGCTTGTTATAGCAATCACCCCAATATGCAATGCAGTTTGAAAATATAAATGTCAGCACCAGGTCACAATCCAAGCACTCAGCATATACTTCTGTATACATTAACTGACATCATGTTTTTGTTGCTATTATGGATTTTGGAGCACTTTACAGTATACACATGTAATAAAAATTGATGATGATTGGTTTCTCTGGGAGTAATTTCCAAGAATGGCTGACCTCCCAACAAGTCTATTTGGTGTGAACAAACTAACATGTCGCAATTTCCAAATAACTTTGCATTATGGATTCAACACTGATAGCTGTGTTTGGAATGCATTTCTAAAGTGAAAAGAGTCCAAAACCAAGGTATAAAAATAAAATCATATGTTATTCAGAACTTAATTAGATTACAGTTCGTAAAAGAAAACCTAGAAATGCCAAGATATCTTTCCTAGAATGCTTCACTAGAACATATATCCGGGTAATAATCTCACTAAATCAGGAGAAAAGGGTCATCATTTGAACAAATTCACTAGCTGATAAAAAGTAAAAGAGCAGAATACTTGATATGCTTCAGTATAAAACCCATCTTTTAAACTGAATATATATAGCATATATCCCACAAATGGGAAGAAACTGAACTTTCTGTGATATACATCCCTAAACCAAAAATAAATATTTCCAATTCATGGAAGGGGAGAAATATTTTTTGGATGTGTTCTTATCTACATCCTGACATAGATAATATTTGTTTTTTAAAAATCACAGAAAATACCAAACTGAATCGATTATGGTCCTTCCCAGTTACAGTGGTATCAAGGAGCATTTCGCAGTAGGGATGAAAGGTCATGAGTAGACCGTCTACATGATATCAACCAGAAAAATTTAGGACTATATCCAAGCATAGCCCTTTATGGCATTAATATCCATACTTCTCAAAGCAGTTTTTTTAGAAAGTTAGACTAACCAGCAGATCTCAACACTAGATGCACATTTTTATCACTCTTGGGAGCTCATAAAGTACCAATTTTGGGTTCCACTCCAAGAGATTCTGATTTAATAGGTTCCCAAGAGAGAGCAAGGGCCCATGTGGCATTAGTAAGCAAAATGTGATGCTCAGACTGGTGTCAAGGAACCACTGTATAATTATGAACATGAGTACTAATAGAGGTTAGTGTTTGAAATGACAGGACCAACTGGAGGGTATAGGTTTGAATGTAGTTCCTACAGTTAGAAAATGAGGACTAAATGACTTTTAAGTTCTCTTTCATGTATAAAATATCAAATATGATTATGACTCTAGGATTCTAGGATTCATGAAAAATATCTGATATTATGTTAACAAAGAAGGAAGAGCAAATGGTTGTTGGATAGGCAAGTAGCAGTATCTAATCACAAATAAATGTGCTTATTTAAACAAGGAGGGTTAGAGTCAGCTCTAGAGATCCAAACTGCGTAGGAGAACAAAGAAATAGTTCATAAACACATGAAGAGGTGTGATTTTTGAGATCCACAAAGGACACAACTAACCAGTAGGAAACCGAGTTCAGTCAAAAAAGAAATTGGGTACAATGACCCATAAATGATCAGGAAGGTATACAGGTATACATAAATCACCATGGGCATATAATTGCTAATCAAAGGGGAAAAAAAAGAAGCTAAGACTCTTTTGGTTTTAAGCTCCTTAACTTCTCATATTAGCCCCTTTGAAATTCTCAAATTGAATTCAGCTTTGGCTTACGGATTTGCCACACACCCATCTCCTAAATAAGTCTTCCTATGTGCATGATCATGTTTCTAAAAAGTTTTTTAAATAGCCATTCTTTACCAAACCCAACTCCAAGTCTTGGGATATATGGACCTGACAAGTATTGTGGTCTTCTAGGAATTGATGTTATAACATTAATCATCTCTTGTATTGTGTATACCATCTGTTGGGGGTAATTAACACATCAGCCCAAATGAATTTGAAGAGTTATATTATTCATGCCATATTTTAATTTAAAATTGATTATTTATGGTCTTACATTTAGGTCTGTAATCCATTTTGACTTTATTGCTATAAATGTTGTAAGAAGAAGTTCTAATCACATTCTTCTACATATAGCCATTCAGTTTTATCAACACTACTTTTTGAAGGGATTGTCTTTTCCCACTGTATATTTTTGCTTCCTTTGCCATAGACTAGTTGACCATATGTGTGTGGGTTTATTTTTAGGCTCTCTATTCTGTTCCATTGACGTATGTGTCTGTTTTTGTGACAGAATCATGCTGTTTTGATTTCTATAGCTTTGTAATATAGTCTGAAGTCAGGGAGCTTGATACCTCTAGTTCTGTTCTTTTTTCTTAAGATTGCTTCAGCTATTTGGGATCTTTTGTGATTATGCATAAATTTTAGGATTATTTTTTCTGTTTCTGTGAAAAATGTCTTGGGTATTTTGATAGGGATTGCCTTGGATAATATGGACATTTTAACAATATCAATTCTTTCAATCCATGAGCATGGTATATCTTTCCATTTATTTTTATCATCTTCAATTTCCTTCATCAATGTCTTATAGTTTTCAGAGTGTAGGTCTTTCACCTCCTTGGCTAAGTTTATCCCTAGGTATATTATGCTTTTGATGCAATTATATTGTTTTCTTCCTTTCACTTCCTAGTAGTTCATTATTATTATATAGAAAAACATGAAATTTTGCCATTTGTAACAACATAAATCAGAGAAGGCGATGGCACCCCACTCTAGTACTCTTGCCTGGCAAATCCCATGGACAGAGGAGCCTGTAGGCTGAAGTCCATGGGGTCACAAAGAGTTGGACACGACTGAGCGACTTCCCTTTCACTTTTCACTTTCATGCACTGGAGAAGGAAATGGCAACCCACTCCAGTGTTCTTGCCTGGAGAATCCCAGGGACAGGGGAGCCTGGTGGGCTGCCGTCTATGGGGTCACACAGATTTGGACATGACTGAAGCGACTTAGTAGCAGCAGCAGCAACAACATGAATGGGCCTAGAAGGCATTATGCTTAGTGAAGTAAGTCAGAGAAAAACAAATACTGTGTGTTATCACTTATATGTGGAATCTAAAAAATAAAATGAATGAATATAACAAAACAGAAGTAGACTCATAGATACAGAGAACAATCTAGTCGTTACCCATGGGGAGGGAGTAAAGAGAGAGGCAAGACTGGGGAAGGGGATTAAGAGGTACAAACTACTAGATAGAAAATAAATAAGATACAAAGATATAATATATAAAACAGGCAATATAACCAACATTTTATAGTAACTTTAAATGGAATATAATCTACAAAAACACTGAATCACTATGTTATATACCTGAAATTAATATAACATTGTAAATCAACTATATTTCAGTTTTAAAAAGAATGATTATGTTTGCTTATTATACCAAATCTTTCTTGAGTCAGTAATTGAGAAATTCTAAGAATTCAAAAAATGCATAGAATATAAAGTTAAAGGAGGACTAGAGAGTGACTACTTAAAGGGTATAGGATTTCCTTTAGGGGTGATATAAATATTCTATAGTTGATTGTGGTGTTGGTTGCACTACTCTGTGAATAGACCAAAACCCACTGAACTGTACACATTAAATGTGTGGATTTTGTTATATCTTAATAAAGGTGTTGAAAAAAAGCTCCATCCACAGCTGCATCCCCAGTCCCAGCTAAAGCTGCAAGCCCAGACTCAGTCACAGAGTGTCACTCTAGATTAGTATATGTGGATTATGGTAATTCCACTCTCTTTGGTCAACAACTGGGTAAGGAAAACTCATGTGACCCAATCTTAGCCAATAGTATGTGAGGGAACAGTTTCTTGGTGGTAAAAGAAGAGAAAGATTTCTTAGCACTTAGAGACTTATAAGAATAAAGTAATTCTTTTTCTGCTGCTTTCTGCATTGTTCTGTGAGGATGTGATACCTGGAGCTATTGTAACCATATTGATAATATGAGGGACAAATTACACATTGTGGATGGAAGAACAGCAAAATAAGCTGTATTTATGCTACAGAGGTGGAAAACACTACCTTTGGAGTGCTTGTTATGTGAGATAATAAATCTCTTCATTGATAAAGCCACTCTGAGTTTTATTTTTTCAATTTGTAGTTAAGAACATACTAAATAATAAAATGTATTTACTTACATTCCATCTTATACCAAAAATGACTTAAGGTGGCTAAATAATTATTTAAAATTAAGAAAAAGTCTTTATGAGGTTATATTGCCATGCCTATCAGTCCTCTCTGACAATGAACCTCTGCACCCCATTATCAAAGAGACAATTATTTAAATCATTAATAGACCTTAGAGAATGAACACATTCTTCTCTCTTCATT
>NW_011494908.1:105158-105960 GCF_000754665.1 Bison bison bison
TCTCTCTTCATTACTTTCCAGTGTTTAACATATCTTCTAGAAAGTTCTTCCTTGTATATAACCTGATGTGCAAAATGTTAACATGATATAGAAACATGCAAAACCACCAGTGGCACAAATTTTAGGCAGAATAAATGTTTAGAATTTGTAAGCTAACAAGTAGTTCTAATCATAATAAACAGATTAAGTAGATTTGATGCAGATACTTAAGTCTGGATGACAAACCAGTTAGATGAAAGGATGTCAGCAATGTTTTGTCTGAGAAATCATAACAAATATTTAATGAAATAATACTCTAAATCGTTCTCAGTTTCAGATAGAAAATTCTCCATTTCACAATAGATTTTAAGGCAGTGTTTGTACCTGTGTATTTAGGTGAGGGAATTTCTAGAGTTTCTGTTAAGAGCATTTGCTAATATACATGAAGTCACTACTAATTAAAATTGCTTTGAAAAACAAAGAAACTGAGAGCATTTCACCACAGGCTCAGCACCAAATACTGGCACTGAAGAATAAAAATGTCAGCCACTCCTTTTTCAAAAGATATGGGAGCATCTGTGGTGCAGGTAATGGAATTCCAGTTGAGCTATTTCAAATCCTGAAAGATGATGCTGTGAAAGTGCTGCACTCAATATGCCAGCAAATTTGGAAAACTCAGCAGTGGCTACAGGACTGGAAAAGGTCAGTTTTCATTCCAATCCCAAAGAAAGGCAATGCCAAAGAATGCTCAAACTACGGCACAATTGCATTCATCTCACATGCTAGTAAAGTAATGCTCAAAATTCTCCAAGCCAGGCTAGAT
>NW_011494908.1:106644-113032 GCF_000754665.1 Bison bison bison
TCTGAAAGACATGGGAATACCAGGCCACCTGACCTGCCTCTTGAGAAACCTATATGCAGATCAGGAAGCAACAGTTAGAACTGGACATGGAACAACAGACAGATTCCAAATAGGAAAAGGAGTATGTCAAGGGTGTATATTGTCACTCTGCTTATTTAACTTTAATGCAGAGTACATCATGGGAAACACTAGGCTGGAAGAAGCACAAGCTGAAATTCAGATTGCCAGGAAAATATCAATAACCTCAGATATGCAGATGACACCACTCTTATGGCAGAAAGTGAAGAGGAACTCAAAAGCCTCTTGATGAAAGTGAAAGAGGAGAGTGAAAAAGTTGGCTTAAAGCTCAACATTCAGAAAACTAAGATCATGGCACCTGGTCCCATCACTTCATGGCAAATAGATGGGGAAACAGTGGAAACAGTGTCAGACTTTATTTTGGGGGGCTCCAAAATCACTGCAGATGGTGACTGCGGCCATGAAATTAAAAGACGCTTACTCCTTGGAAGGAAAGTTATGACCAAACTAGATAGCATATTCAAAAGCAGAGACATTACTTTGCCAACAAAGGTCCATCTAGTCAAGGCTATGGTTTTTCCAGTGGTCATGTATGGATGTGAGAGTTGGACTGTGAAGAAAGCTGAGTGCCGAAGAATTGATTCTTTTGAACTGTGGTCTTGAAGAAGACTCTTGAGAGTCCCTTGGACTGCAATGAGATCCAACCAGTCCATTCTAAAGGAGATCAGTCCTGGGTATTCTTTGGAAGGACTGATGCTAAAGCTGAAACTCCAGTACTTTGGCCACCTCATGCGAAGACTTGACTCAATGGAAAAGACTCTGATGCTGGGAGGGATTGGGGGCAGGAGGAGAAGGGGATGACAGAGGATGAGATGGCTGGATGGCATCACCGACTCAATGGACATGAGTTTGGGTGAACTCCGGGAGTTGGTGATGGACAGGGAAGCCTGGTGTGCTGCAATTCATGGGGTCGCAAAGAGTCAGACATGACTGAGTGACTGAACTGAACTGTGGGCCCTTGCCAGCAGAAAAGCTTTTATCTGGTTGTCTTTGCCTCAAGCAATCAGCGTGTTATAGAGATTCTCAAGGGATTCTATTTCAATTCAGCTAACAATTGTTGAGTGCCTACTATGTGCCTGGTGCTGGGAGACTCAGAGGAACTCAGAAAAGGATTCAGTAAGGGAATGAATTCCTTGACTTCATCTCTGTTGCTCTCTGTTTTCACTGTAAAAATTAGAATGGCTATTGATAGAATTTTACCATGCTGTACTGGATTCATTAGGAATAAGCATATGGACTTGGGGATACACCTAATGAAGCATCTGTGCAGTTAGAATTAAAATCCATAACCTTAAGGTAATTCTCATATTTCTTTTTACTTGATCACCATAGTTCCTATCACTGATGATATGTGTCCCAGCATATATTTCCTACTTCTACTTCTTCAATAACTCATTGAAATCTGATATCTGCTCTTTCTACTCCACTGAAATTGCTCCTTAAATAAAGGTCACCAAAGAGTCAAAGTGCCAAGTGCCTCTTTCAATCTTCAGTCTCTTCAACTTTTCTGCAACAGGTCACAGTGCTGACCACCCTCATACCTCTTGATTCCCTCTTTTCCCTTAGACTTCAAAATATTACATTATCATGGTTCTCATATTCTCTCTTTGACTGCCCCTTCACTAAGTTCTTGATTGGCTACTCTTCTTCCACCAGCATCTCAGGTCTCTTCCTCAGTCCATTTTATATGCTGTGTTTTGTTTGCTCTTTATATTCTCTGCATGGGCAACTGTACCCATTGCTGCAGATTCAGTTGACACTCAAACTCTGAATATACTGGTGACTTACATGTCTACTACTCCAACCTTAATCTCTTACCTAAATCCCAATCTCACAATCACAATAGTCAGTTAACTTTTACTACATTAAGCACCTCAAAGACACCATGTCTAGAACGTAACATTTTTCCCCATCACAAGTCTACTGCACCTCCTAAATATGCAATTTCATTTAATAGTACCCAAATTCCCATTCGCCAAAGGATGACACTTTGGAGTCATTTTACCTTCCCTTTCAGTCTTAACACTGCATCTTGCATGAGTTTTCAATGTCTTAAAATTCAGTTGTCATAATATCTCAACCATATACCCATCTCTTACTGCACCCATTGCCAATACTTTAATTCAGACAACCATTAACTCTTTCCTGGGCTGTGCTAATGACCTCTTAAACGGTATGCCTGCCTCTAGTCCCTAGAGGAAGCTGGAAATAAATTAGTAGTGGCAGTATGTGGTCAATAACTCCAACAGAGAAGTGGTTCTTTACTCAAAGCGACTCTCTTGCTTCATATTGCCCCATGTACCCTAGGGTATGTGGCATTAGCCAGTGACTAACCTTTACCATATGTTGTCACAATCAGAAAACTTATTCGGCATTGACAATATCATCATAATAGCTACCTAGAAAGCATCAATAGGTAATTTTCAAGACAGACTGTTTTAACTATCCTATGCCTCAAGAACCCCATGAACAATATGAAAAGTCAAAATGATATGGAAGCAGAAGATAAGCCCCCACCTCCAGGTCGGTAGGTGTCCAATATGCTACTGCAGAAGAGTGGAGAAATAGCTCCAGAAAGAATGAAGAGATGGAGCCAAAGCAAAAACAATACCCAGCTGTGGATGTGACTGGTGATATTAGCAAGGTCCGATGCTGTCAAGAACAATCTTGCATAGGAACCTGGAATGTTAGATCCATGAATCAAGGTAAATTGGACATGATCAAGCAGGAGATGGCAAGAGTGAACATCGATATTTTAGGAATCAGTGCACTAAAATGGACCGGAATGGGCAAATTTAATTCAAATGACCATTATTTCTACTACAGTGGGCAAGAATCCCTTAGAAGAAATACAGTAGCCATCATAGTCAACAAAAGAGTCCCAAACGCAGTACTTTGGGTGCAATCTCAAAAATGACAGAATGATGTCTGTTCATTTCCAAGGCAACCTATTCAACATCACCATAATCCAAGTTTATGCCCCAATCATTAATACTGAAGAAGCTGAAGTCAAACATTTCTATGAAGACCTACAAGACCTTCTAGAACTAATACCGAAAATACATGTCCTCTTCATTATAGGAGACTGGAATGCAAGAGTAGGAAGTCAAGAGATACACCTGGAGTAACAGACAAGTTTGGCCTTGGAGTACAAAATGAAGCAGGACAAAGGCTAACAGAGTTTTGCCAAGAGAACACTCTGGTCACAGCAAACACTCTCTTCCAACAACACAAGACTCTACACATGGACATCACCAGATGGTCAATACTGAAATCAGAGTGATTACATTCTTTGAAGCCAAAGATGGAGAAGCTCTATACAGTCAGCAAAAAAAGACCTGGAGTTGACTTTGGTTCAGATCATGACTTTCTTATTGCCAAATTCAGACTTAAATTGAAAAACGTAGGAAAAACCACTAGACCATTCAGGTATGACTTAAATCAAATCCCTTATGATTATACAGTGGAGGTGATGAATAGATTCAAGGGCTCAGATCTGGTAGACAGAGTTCCTAAAGAACTGTGAACAGAGGTTCATAACATTGTATAGGAGGCAGTGACAAAAACCATCCCAAAGAAAAAGAAATGCAAGAAGGCAAAATGGTTGTCTGAGGAGGCCTTACAAATAGCTGAGAAAAGAAGAGAAGTGAAAGACAAAGGAAAAAGAGAAAGATATACCCATCTGAATGCAGAGTTCCAAAGAATAGCAAGGAGAAGAAAGCCTTCCTAAGTGAACAATGCAAAGAAATAGACAAAAACAATAGAATAGGAAAGACTATAGAGATGACTTCAAGAAAATTAGAGATACCAAGGGAACACTTCATGGAAAGATGAGTGTGATAAAGGACACAAATGGTAAGGACCTAACAGAAGCCAAAGAGATTAAGAAGAGGTGATAAAAAAATACACAGAAGAACTGTACTACAAGGTCTTAATGACCTGCATAACCACAATGATGTGATCACTCACCTAAAGCCAGACATTCTGGAATGTGAAGTCAAGTGGGCTTTAGAAAGCATTACTATGAACAAAGCTAGTGGATGTGATGGAATTCCAGTTGAGCTATTTCAAATCCTAAAAGATGATGGTGTAAAAGTGCTGCACTCAATATGTTAGCAAATTTGGAAAACTCAGCAATGGCCACAGGACTGGAAAAGGTCAGTTTTCATTCAAATCCCAAAGAAGGGCAATGCCAAAGAATGTTCAAACTACTGCACAATTGCACTTATTTCACATGCTAGCAAGGTAATGCTCAAAATTCTTCAAGCTAGGCTTCAACAGTACATGAACCAAAAACGTCCAGATGTACAAGCTGGATTTAGAAAAGGCAGAGGAACCAGAGATCAAATTGTCAGCATCCACTGGATCACAGTAAAAGCAAGGGAATTCCAAAAAAACATCTACTTCTGCTTCATTGACTATGCTAAAGCCTTTGACTGTGTGGATCACAACAAACTGTGGAAAATTCTTAAAGAGATGGAATATCAGACCACCTTACCTGCTTCCTTCAAAACCAGTATGCAGGTCAAGGAGCAACAGTTAGAACCAGATATGAAACAATGAACTGGTTCAAAATAGGGAAAGATGTATGTTAAGGCTGTATATTGTCACCCTGCTTATTTAACTTATATGCAGAGTACATCATGCAAAATGTCCAGCTGGATGAATCACAAGCTGGAATCAAGACTGCTGGGAGAAATATCAACAACGTCAGATATGCAGATGACACCAGTCTAATGGAAGAAAGTGAAGAGGAACTAAAGAGCCTTTTGAGGGTGAAAGACAAGAGTGAAAAAGCTGGCTTAAAGCTCAACATTATAAAAACTAATATCATGGCATCTGATCTTATCACTTCCTGGGAAATAGAATTGGAAAAAGTGGAAGCAGTGAGAGATTTTATTTTCTTGGGCTCCAATATCACTGTGGATGGTGACTGCAGCCATGAAATTAAAAGACAGTTGCTCCTTGGAAGATAAGCTATGACAAACCTAGACAGCATATTAAAAAGCAGAGACATTACTTTAGTGACAAAGGTCCATCTAGTCAAAGCTATTGTTTTTCCAGTAGTCACATACAGATGTGAGAGTCGGGCCATACAGAAGGCTGAGCGCTGAAGAATTGATGCTTTCAAACTATGGTGCTGGAGAAGACTCTTGAGAGTCCCTTGGACTGCAAGGTGATCTAACCAGTCAATCCTAAAGGAAATCAGACCTGAATATTCATTGGAAAGACTGATGCTGAAGCTGAAGCTCCAATACTTTGGCCACCTGATGCGAAGAGCTGACTCATTAGAAAAGACCCCGATGCTGGGAAAGATTGGGTGCAAGAGGAGAAGGGGGTGACAGACCATGAAATGGCTGAATGGCATCATCGACTCAAGGGATATGAGTCTGAGCAAACTCCGGGAGATAGAGAAGGACAGGGAAGCCTAGCATGCTGCGTAAGATTGCAAAGAATCGGAGATGAGTTAACAACTGAACAACAACAATTCTACATAGGTTGGCTATGAGAAGCAAAAATAAAGATGTCCCAGGATATTATTAAGGATAGAGAAGTTGGTTGGTATTCCTTCAGGAAGAGTAGCTTGAAACATCTTTCATATATGAGAAAATACGTGCTTAAAAATATTCATGACCTCTGCTTAATGTTTAGCATGGCAGTAACTTCTGGAATATGGTTTTGACAAATGAACTACTTCTCTTCAGAAAAGACTATTTCCTAGCAATATCATATTCTTCAATATGGATTATTTTCAACATGATATATAAAATAAAGGACCTTTTAGTCACTTTTCATTCTCAACCAGTCTCCATTCTATAAATTTTAATTATAAGTTATCAAATTCTAAAACACTGAAAATAATTTTAAAAGTATACTATATGGGTTTTTGTCATTTCTTTGCTCAAGGATTTATTTTGCTATGGGTGATAACTTAAGTCTGTTTCCTAACACCTAGTAATTCTAACATATCTTAGTACTGCCTGCCAATATCTTATGCAACTCTTAAAAGGCTGTATTGACACAACACTGAAACTTCTAGCTGAAAAGCCAAATTTTTAAGTTATCTACAAGCTGGGCTGCCTGTAAGCCATGAAACAACAAGCTTAAGTAATTTTTTTTTTTCTGAGTGTAATTAACACATAGTGCTTCTATAATAATGAGCTGATTTGGAGAGAAACAAGTGAATTCAATCAAACTGGTTATTTTCACAACAGTTCCAAGTCAGTTAATTTCAAAACAACTAGGTCTTTGATTCACTGCACTCATGTGTGTACACAAAACCTGAAATGGCCATTTATTTAAGTAATGT
>NW_011494908.1:113132-115327 GCF_000754665.1 Bison bison bison
CTTGCTTGGGGCTTCCCCGGTGGCTCAGTGATAAAGAATCTGCCTGCAATTCAAAAGATGTGAGTTCAATCTCTGGGTTGGGAAGATCCCCTGGAGTAGGACATGGAAACACACTCCAATATTCTTGCCTGAAAAATCCCATGGACAAAGGAGCCTGGTGGGCTATAGTACTTGGGGTGCAAAGAGTCAGACACGAAGCAACTGAGTAGCACAGACATAGCTTACTGTGGTAACCTTTTAAATGATAAACCCCCATCCTCCCAAGGCACTTTCAATCCCTCCAATATTATCATTTATCATGCCACATACCTGCTTAAAATCCTCAAATAATTTTTTCTTGCCTAGAAAATAAAGTCTGAGCTTTTGATTATGTCATTCTGTCCAAATGGAATATTTTCACTCCTCATCTCTCCAGATGGTAGATTTTCCTCAAGTTCCAGGGTCTCAACTCCTCTACAAAAGCATCGGTAACTACTACAGTCTGCAGTAAGTTTCTCTTCTCTTAATATGTATTGCACTTAAAACTTAAAGAACTTAAAGTTAACACTTGAAATGTCACAATTATTGCTTTGTACCCGGCAGAGTACCTAGCACATAGTAGACACTCCATGGACATTTGTAAACTTGCCTCATCGACTTCTTCCAATGGAATAAAAATGCACCTAAGGTGTGATAACAACCTTCCAAATTATACTTCATTTAGTAAATAGTAAGATAAAAGCTCTTTTCCTGTGTGCCTTCAATTCTCCACTGAATCAATGTTAATTTGTATAAGCATACCATAGTTGTAGGCAATGTTCTATCACTAAAGACATAACAGAGTGGGTCAACCTGCAATGGGCAGTAAGTTTCTGGAGAGGGAGTTAGGGCTTACTTCCAATACCAACCACCTCCTCCATTCAACTTCTACCAAAGAAGTATTCAAGGCTGTGTTTATGCCTAGAAAACAAACTCGATTCAGTAGGACAAGGATTGCTAAAGCTGGCATAAAAAGCTGTCAGTGACACAAATGACATTGAGTGTCTGTCATTACAGATTAGTTTACAGTGAGAAAGTGATTCTCATTCACATTATCTGGACCATCAAAAGAAACCTTCTATGTTAATTTGCATAACCTCTAGTTAATGAAATTATACCAATTCTTAACACCATTATGAGGCTGGAAGAGACACAGGAGGAGAAGGCGGGAAAGAACAGGATGGAGAAGGATTGGTTTTGCATATTAAACAGAAATGTGGAGGAAGTTGGATTTTTGCCATATTCTCTGGCTCTATTAATAGCCAATACACCCATGGTTCAAAACAAAATCATTAGGCACTAACATGGAGAAATGTGCATGCAGATCTGAGACATTATTTTATTTATAAGACATATTCTCCATAGGAAGCCTAAATTTACTTTACTACGCTGCATGAAATAAAAAGTGGAAAAAGGAGAATTTAGACACCTGCATCATAAAGGCATCACAGTGACAGGTAATGTTCCTTGATGTGTTGAGACTCCCATGGATACAGGTAGAGGGAAAAGAAGCAGGGATGTTTTTAATGACTGTTGGAAGACAAAGCTGAGCTACTTTTCTGTTCAACTTCTGAGAGACCAGTGGCACTAGGTCCACAATTCAAGAAGAGCATTATGCTAACTCCTTAACCTTGTCTCCACAGAGGACACAGGTAGTGAAAATTACATGAACTTTTTTGGGCAGAAAAAATTGTGTCTTCTCCTTGTTCTCCATATATTTTATCACTACTATAATTAACAAAGTGGTCACATTTTTAAGCCATTGTGGTTGGCCTGAGTTATATTCTGGGTACTTCAAGAGCCACAGTTCTTGCCATTAGAGAGAAAACAATTTTTAATAAAGAATGAATCAAATGACTTGGTGCTCATGACATGTGAGTTTTGCACATGTGACACATATTGACATAGAGCATGTTTTGAGAACGCATATGGATGCACAACAGCATTGCAAGCAGAACAAACCTGTATCTGTTTCTCATTCTGTACCCTACTTGTTAGGGAGTAGAATCTAGTAACAAAATATCTTACTTTTTAAAGAAAACATATTATTAGGAATTTTTGAGAAACTTGGCCTATTTCATTAACACTTGGTAACTGTAAAAAATCATAAACACATCAGAAAATAACTCTGAAGTTCAAACGAAGAAACATTAGGGATGCCCATAAACACCATTTAC
>NW_011494908.1:115427-118413 GCF_000754665.1 Bison bison bison
AATGTGTTACCATATAAATTTAAATAGTAGCCCTAACCAAGTTACCAACATTTGCTATTATTATTAATAGCTATTCTGTCCACTGTACTTCATTTTCTGTAGAGTATTTTTGCATACACTATCTTGATTTTTTATCACAGTAGCCTTGGGATATAAACTAGAAAACCAAGGCCTAGAGAGGTTATGTGTCTTATTCAATGACACACAGCTAATTAGTAATAAAGTCAACAATTAAAATGAAAGGACCCAGATTACTAACCTTATACTTACAGTGCAAAAATGAAAGGCTTATTATGTTTACACTATAAAATATTAAATATTGATACTAGAAATATTTACATTTATTCTTATTAAAGAGATTTTTAGAGAAACAGAGTATCAAAAATGGTTGGATGTAAGGGTTGGTATAACTTTAATGTGTCTGTGAAATGAGATACAAATAATTGAAGACAGATAAAATTGTATATTGGGTGGTATCTAAATGACTGTGGAGTCATAAATTCCATTTCCCCATAATCAAATCCCCATAACTAGTTTGGTCTGTGGCTGTTAGCTTCAGCCAGATATGACACTATTCCTTAATCTTTGAGTTTCACCTGCAGAAAACAAACACTGCAATAGAATCCTGACAGGGCCT
This sequence comes from Bison bison bison, assembly GCF_000754665.1. Classification (NCBI taxonomy): domain Eukaryota; kingdom Metazoa; phylum Chordata; class Mammalia; order Artiodactyla; family Bovidae; genus Bison; species Bison bison. The sequence goes on from NW_011494908.1 coordinate 116,065, forward strand.
TTGCAATTAACTTACGAGATACCTATATGAAACAAGAGCCCATTCCTCTCAGGATTTAGTGCCCAACACACTCTCCCATTGACAAGATGCGGCAATTCTAGGTGACTAAGCAGTATCATACTATGTAGAGTCTGAATGCAGATAGTAAGGATACAAAATTCAAAACCGACTAAGCATTTGGCTTAAAGTAGCCTGAATAATATTTAGAACATAAAATCTGAGGCAAAATTGCCTGAACTGCAAACATCCCAAAGTGGATTTGAAAAAGCAGACAGCTGCTGCTGCTGCTGCTGCTGCTAAGTCGCTTCAGTCGTGTCCGACTCTGTGTCCTGAAATTTATTATCATCACTGTCAATTGTGCAATAGCCTATACAAAATGATTTGGTGATTTCAGTCTCATTCCCAACGGGGCAGATAGTCACATCACTACAATCACTGTGAAAATGGTACGCTTGTTTATACTCTCAGTAGAAAGATCAAGAAACTTGTGGAGCATGGAGAATCTAATGGCAGGAAGTGGTCCCTCTAGGTGTGTGTCCGAGGGCACTTTTTAGGAACAATGACTTTTACTTTCATAAACTCTTGAATGTAAATATTTTGATTCCATTAAAAAAAGCCTCCAAACTCCTAGTTTCAGGGCTTTAAAATGAACAAGCCTTACCTGAATAACCTCAGTAATGAGATCTTCAAACCCTGGCCTTGATCACTGCAATTCCCCACCTTCCTCACAAGGTAAATAAAGAGGCCAGAATAAAGCAATCACAATTTTCTGGCTGGGGATATATTTGCAGATTGTTATATTCAGGCAAACGCATTGATGTTGCTTTGTTAATATGCCTGTGTGTCTCTGTGTGTCTGTATTGTACCTCCACAGCAAGATAAAAAGAATTCATAACTACACTGGTGGTGGTTTAGTCACTAAGTTGTGTCCAACTCTTTTATGACCCTGTGGACTGAAGCCTGCCAGGCTCCTCTGTCCATGGGATTTTCTAGGCAAGAATGCTGGAGTGGGTTGCCATTTCCTTTTCCAGGGAATCTTCCTGACCCAGGAATCAAACCCACGTCTCCTGCATTGCAGGAGAATTCTATACTACTGAGCCACTAGGAAAGCCCATTCATGGCTATAAGTAAACATATTTCTATCATCTATTTATTCAATATCTCTTTTTCAGACAAATATACTTTAATAGGGTTCTAGAGTATTCTGGAATTGAGCATTGTTTGTCTTCAAGAGTAACCTAAGGCACTTGCCTTTCAGCATTTACTTCAGCCTCCAATCTTAACACCGGGCCTGGTATATGGTAGTTCAGTTAAGTCACTCAGTCGTGTCTGACTCTTTGCAACACCATGGACCAGGTTTCCCTGTCCATCACCAACTCCTGAAGCTTGCTCAAACTCATGTCCATTGAGTCGGTGATGCCATCCAACCATCTCATCCTCTGTCGTTCCCTTCTCCTCCTGCCCCCAATCCCTCCCAGCATCAGGATCTTTTCCAGTGAGTCAGTTCTTTGCATCAGGTGGCCAAAGTATTGAAGTTTCAGCTTCAGCATCAGTCCTTCCAATGAATATTCAGGACTGATTTCCTTTAGGATTGACTGGTTGGATATCCTTGCAGTCCACGGAACACTCAAGAGTCTTCTCCAACACCACAGTTCAAAAGCATCAATTCTTCGGAACTCAGCTTTCTTTATAGTCCAGCTCTCACATCATACACAACTACTGGAAAAACCATAGCTTTGACTAAATGGACCTTTGATGGCGAACTAATGTCTCTGCTTTTTAATATGCTGTCTAGGTTGGTCATAGCTTTTCTTCCAAGGAGCAAGCGTCTTTATGGTAAGTATACAATAAACTTTTGCTAAATAAATGAGCTACTCTCATGCAGGGTTTACCCAGTTTTTTTGTGTTCCCTCAGTTCCTATGCACACTTTATACCTAAATTTCTTGTCTGGATCAAGGTACATGTATTTTGTCTTTCCTTGTATTTGGTGTTTGCTGTACATGGCAAACATATCCTAGGATAACACCCAATAACTCACGCTCTTATGTAATCCTCTCCCCTTGTTTGTGGACAGAATCTGTCGCTTGCTTCTAATCAACAGGATATGAAAAAGGCAAAGGGATTTTTCACGTATAATTAGGATCCCCCAAAGTGAAGAAGAACTAAAAAGCCTCTTGATGAAAGTGAAAGTGGAGAGTGAAAAAGTTGGCTTAAAGCTCAACATTCAGAAAATGAAGATCATGGCATCTGGTCCCATCACTTCATCAGAAATAGATGGGGAAACAGTGGAAACAGTGTCAGACTTTATTTTTTTGGGCTCCAAAATCAGATGGTGACTGCAGCCATGA
>NW_011494908.1:118899-121328 GCF_000754665.1 Bison bison bison
ATAGGTAAGCACAAGGCCCAGCCTCTAAACAGCAGCTACTGCTGTTGTCATTCTTATCTGTGTGCAGGGTTACAGGTTTCCTGAGTTTGGAGCTATCTGGTCAAAAATTAAAGAACAGATGAGTCTTTCAGGATGTCAGCCAATCTCCATTGGTTTTCTAAACCTGGAATAGATCTTGAGTGTAGAGTTTCTCTTTTAGCAATCCAGGTGATTTTCTCTCTCCCTTGAAAACATTTTGGGGGTCCCCACCCATTATATAAATAATACATGCTTTTATTAAAATAATTGTAAGATAAAAAAAATTGAAGGAACACTGTGGTGGTCAAGTTCTTAAGAGTTGAGGGGTGTTAGAGAGGAAATGCGGAGAAGGCAATGGAACCCCACTCCAGTACTCTTGCCTGGAAAATCCATGGACAAAGGAGCCTTGTAGGCTGAAGTCCATGGGGTCGCTAAGAGTCGGGCATGACTGAGTGACTTCACTTTCACTTTTTACCTTCATGCACTGGAGAAGGAAATGGCAACCCACTCCAGTGTTCTTGCCTGGAGAATCCCAGGGGTGGGGAAGTCTGGTGGGCTACCATCTATGAGATCACACAGAGTCGGACACGACTGAAGTGACTTAGCAGCAAGAGATAGATTATCCTGGGTAGATCTAACGTGAACAGGAGAGCCCTTTAAAAGACTGTTAAGGCTGTCTCTGAAGTTAGAGGTTATAAGTAGCAGAGATTCTTCCCCTCCTCTCTCTCTCTGGCTAGCTTTGAAGAACCAACCCACCATGAATTTTATAGCTGGGAAGAAATCTGACAACAATATAAGGAAGTTGGGAGTGGATTTTTCTCCCCAGTCTAGCCTCCAGATGAGAACAAGCCCAGTCAACACCCTGATTGCAGCCTTGTGAGACTCAAAGCAGAGAAATCATGGAAGTCATGCTCAGATGTCTGACTTACAGAAATTGTGAGCTAATAAACTGATGTCATTTTCAGCCACTCAGGTTGTGATCATTTGCTCGAGGGCCAAAGAAAACCAATACACTCTGTGTGTGTACAGATCATATTTCTCATCCTAGAAGCTAAGCACTTTGAGGGAAGAAAGCACATCTGCTTTCCCTCTGTCTCAGTGTCAAGGGCTCAGCTAAGTACACAACACAGGCATACTTGCAGGCTAGAATAAATTGTTTCTACTTGTGAACAGTAGGTATTATACCGTACTTCCTGCTGAAACTGCTTTCTACTGAGGAAGCAAAATGCAATATACTGACTTCTGTTTTGTCACATATTTTTCAGCAGAGTGGCAAAAATTAGACACACATGAGAAAGAGTGAGAGTTGTGTACCTACTTATCAATGCATGAAGCTGAAAAATGACCACATTCCTTTTAAAGATGGCAATAATGTAAGATGAAAAAAATAATTCAGAAATCCAATTACAATGAACTGACTAACAAACTGGCTATGGTGGCCACACATGGCTGGTATAAATCAGAATTATTTTCCTCTTTCTTAATTTGCTTCTCAGTCAGGCTACAGCTTTGCTTTTAAAGTAACGGAGGTATTTGTTTCCTATCTGACTCTCAGATAATTTTTAATAGATTTAGTTTTATCTTAAAACTAAACAGCCCAAGCCCATGCTAATTTCCTTACATAAAATACAGCTCTCTTAATAGCTAAGTTTCTAATCAAAACCTTAACACTCTCCTTGCCAATCAAAGATCAATTTCTTAAACTCAGCAACACATAGGAGAAGCCAGTGTACAGGTCTCAGAGGAAAGAAGTCAAGGACCAGACAATCTTTCTGGTGTGGAAATATATTCTTTTCTGCTATGAATTTTTCAGAGTCAACTTTCTTTGGCTCTTTGACAGAGTCCTTTCTTCATTCTGTCTTTTTCTTCTTTTGTTCTCACTCTCTCTCTCCAGCTAAAATATTGTTTATTCATTACTATAAAGGGAAACAGTAAGTGTGAGAGATAGTATGAAAAAATCAAATCCTTCATACAGTTTTTATTATAAAAATCTAGATACATATTCTCATTTCAGTTGCTAGAAATATCAGACTTCAAGTAGCTTAATATTATTGGACAAGATGAAAGAACATAAAGTGTTATCAGTGACTTCTTGTTAATGCTGAGGTAGCAGCTACCAGGGAATTCTAAAGTCTGTTATTTAATTTAAGCAAGGCCTTTATCCCCTTGTTAAAATGCAAACAGCACTGAGAGACCATCCCTTAGAGCCTTAAGTCACTTTAGGGTTCCAAATGACTAAGTTTATCAGCTTCTTTTCTGAAAGTAGGCTTTATGTTTTTCAGGGAGTAGACACAAAGGAAGAGGGTAAACTTAAATTCTCTGGTTGCCTGAGGGACTAGGAGACATCCACCACTGAGACTTGAAAAAGTACACAAGAAAGTGAGATCCTCATTCAAAACTGGCAGAAGAAT
>NW_011494908.1:121428-122505 GCF_000754665.1 Bison bison bison
TAGTGTCAGCTGTCTGTGTGGTTGCCTACTGCTACGAGTTGTAAGATTTTAATTTCAGATGCAAACTTGGTGGTTTTCCATTTTAATTAGTCATGAAAATGAATTAAGACAGTCTCATCATTCCTAATAGACATGCAAGGAAAAAGGACAAAAATATTGCACTGAATATATAGACAGTTGAAGAAGTTGACTCTGAAAAATTCATAGCAGAAAGGAATATATTTCCACACCAAGTACTTCTTATGTACTATCTCCCCCATCGCATGGTCTTCATCACTTTTAGAAAATGCTCAATGATATATATCCTCTAGGGAATGAAATGTACTTGGAAGATCAGTGATAAACTAGGAAGCGGGCCTACTACTTCAGTCCATTCTTCTGAAACGTTTTCCCTAAACACCCTATAATTTAGTCATACCAGATGGTCGCTCAGACATACCATAGATTGCATGCCTTTATACTTTTACTTATTATAATATATCCAACTTAGATTCACTTTCCTACCTTTTCTAACAGCCAAGTTCCTATTCATTTTCTAAACTCCAAATAAATGTCACTTTTCTATAGTATATTCCAGATATAAAACATGAGGTACTGTCAGAAGCTTCCTTCTCTGTGATTCCAAATCACTTCATATATACATCAATTACTGTTCATATTACATGATATTGTAGAAGGGGTTTGTCTGTTTGCTTGTTTTTATGTTAATTATACCTCAACATCCAGACTAGGAACCCCGTGAGGGCAAAAAGGATCATCAGTCTTTACACACACCAGTCTTCCTCCAAACTCATCACAGAACATGATCGTAGTATGTGCTCAATTTATGTTGGCTGGACAGGCTTAAAAAATTTATATTAGAGGTCCAGAGAAGAAAAATAACCAAAATAGCTCTGTCCTGCCAAATAAGGGTTTGTTTCTTATAAATGGAATCCCCAAGATCTAAAGAACCAGAAACACTCTTTTTGGTTGGAATGTGACTTCAATTTAAGGGCTCGAGAGTAATAGTTTCGGGGCTTTCCTGATAGCTCAGGTGGTAAAGAATACATCTATGATGCAGGAGACACAGGAGATGGG
>NW_011494908.1:122605-123304 GCF_000754665.1 Bison bison bison
GGAGATGGGGGTTAGATCCCTGGGTCAGGAAGATCCCCTGGAGAGGAAATGGCAACCCACTCCAGTATTCATGCCTGGGAAATCCCATGGACAGAGGAGTCTGGCAGGCTACAGTCCATGGGGTTGCAAAGAGTCAGACACCATTGAACATGCAAGCATGCATAGAGTAGTCATTTCAGAGGCAACCTCTATACTCTTTTTTAGCTACCAAAGAATCAACCACCCATGAAAAGAGACTATCTTTGTTTACACTCTAAATTCTTTCAATACAGGTGATAAGTGATTCACATCTCATCCAAATCAATTAATAATTCTATGTCCTTCATAATGTAACAAATTTAATGAAGGAAACAGCAGAAAGATAAGACATATTCTTACATTAAACACTCTTGCACTGTAGTGGGGGAGAGCATTTTAATGCACAAAAGATAATTAGATAAAATAGAGGACTATATAAACATGTAAAATTCTGCATGTTGACTATATAAACATTGTAGGAATTCAAAAAATGGGAAAGTCAGGCTAGGGTCATGCACCTTAGAATATTTCATGGACCTGAAAGGATGGGAAGAATTCAATAATACAGAGAGAATTGAAATAAAGGTTGCCTAAGATGGAGATCCAACCAGTCCATTCTGAAGGAGATTAGCCCTGGGATTTCTTTGGAAGGAATGATGCTAAAGCTGAAACTCCAGTACT
>NW_011494908.1:123695-127765 GCF_000754665.1 Bison bison bison
GACAGGGAGGCCTGGCGTGCTGCAATTCATGGGGTCGCAAAGAGTCGGACACAACTGAGCGACTGAACTGAACTGAACTGAAGATTTTAAAACATCTTAAAGAATTCTAGATCATTCAAGGAAACTAAAAGATGATTCAACCTAAACTCATTTTACATAAGAAATAAACCCAGATAGAGAAACTGACCTACCCAAGGTCCCACAGTGCATGCATGTATGCAGTGCTGGGAGAGAATCTTCATTGTGCCTACCACTTCAAGTTGTCTCCTACAGCCTCACTTAAATTATATAGAGACTACTAGGTTTCTATTCAGAGAAGGCAATGGCACCCCACTCTAGTACTCTTGCCTGGAAAATCTCATGGACGGAGGAGCCTGGTAGGCTGCAGTCCATGGGGTCACTAAGAGTCGGCACGACTGAGCGACTTCACTCTCACTTTTCACTTTCATGCATTGGAGAAGGAAATGGCAACCCACTCCAGTGTTCTTGCCTGGAGAATCCCAGGAATGGGGGAGCCTGGTGGGGTGCTGTCTATGGGGTTGCACAGAGTCGGATACAACTGAAGCGACTTAGCAGCAGGTTCTATTTGTATGGGGGAAGATGTGCTCAGATGCATACATCTTTCCTAGGAAAGAACACCCTGTTAAAACACTGTCCAGACCAATTTCTAAAAGAAAACCTGGAAATGTTGACAATATAACCATAAAAAGTTGGGTAAATCTATTGCATTAGATGACAACAGAAAATGACTTCTGGGGAGGGAGAGGCATAAAACCAGAATACCATTTCTATTATAGACTTTGTGTTATAGAAATGAGTTACGTCATCCTATACCCAGGGAGCAAGATTTCCCCAGAAGTATAACTGAACTTGTTTTATAAGTGAATTATATTTTTTTCTTTTTTCAAAATTAGCCAATGGTTAACAAAAATGGCACTGCCCACCAGAGACTATACTGAGACTGGTCCTCTGAAAGATAGTTTCTTCTGTTTTTACATGCTAATCCCTGACACACAGAAACAATTTTAATTTATGTTCTGGCAGTATCTGAGCCACAAGAAACTGAGGCTACCGACATCTGGCTTGATAAACCACATAGCTGTAAGCAAGTTTATAAATTAAATTATTTAAGTATCCCCATTTAATTTCCAGCATCTCTAAGGACAGGATGACAGACTGAAATGTGTCAAACTCAAAGAAAGCAGCCTAAACTCATCTCAAACATGACACTTAAAGCAATTCAATACCATTCCACATTTCACAAACAGACATGAAAACACATTTCACTCCATCAATATAATTTGTAGTGCCCAAGCAAAATCATGCCATGATATCCCATAAGAAGCATAATTTAGAATGGACATAAATTTTACTTAAAGATTCAATTATTACATTAAATATATGCCTATGTGGAAAAATCTCAGTGTGTTTGGTACAATCCCCTAAGTCTAATATATTAGAATGAATGAGGCAAGACATCAGGAGATTTTTGTTCTCCCATTTGGGGACAGCATAGTTATCAGTATCATTGTCATTTATCGATTAAGTCATCCAAAATACATTTGTAAATACTTACTAGATGCTAGATGCTGGGGTCCAGCAGTGAATAAAGTTTATATAGTCTCCACCATCATGAAGATTATTATCTCACCATCACTAAATAAAATGTACTGATTGTCCTTCTAAAGCATTGAAACTCATTAATTCAGGATCAATTTAAATCCCTTTCCCCCTAGTAGCTCACGAAAGATATATAATACTTGCTCTGATAAAATATATACACTTGGCTACAAAAGGAACAGTGCACACATGCAGGAAAAGAAGGACTCCAAAAAATCTGGTTCCAAAAGTGACTTGCTCACTGTCGCTAGAGGTAGGAGGGAACTCATGCCTCAGTCAATCACAAAACCAAAATACACTGAGTTCCTGCTATGGACAGAGCTACATACTAGGCTGTAGTAGGGGACTAATAAGCAAGATGCTAAACTGTCTAAACTAGAGGTAAACCTCATGGCAGTGATACAAAAAAGAAAGGAGGGAAGTGAAAGACATTATGAAGCACCAATGGGACACACTGGTTGATTATATACAGAGAGCAAAGTATCAATACAAGAAAGGGGCAAAGAAAACTTCAAGATTTTAAGCCTGGGTAGCTGGAAGAATAAAGAAATTACTGACAGAAAGTGAGAAGGTGAATAGGGGATCCAACCTGAGAAAGATGATGACCTCACCATTAGAAACACAACGCATTTCTGATATCTGTAGACGATTCAAGTATACATGTGTGGCAGAAAGTTGGAGATATGGGACCATAGTACAGGAAATAGATATTTAAAAATTATTTACATAAGAAATGGTAGTTAGATTCATAAAGGTAGACAAAATCTCCAAGAAAAAAAAGGCAGAGAGAAAAAAATAATAATAGATCTTGGGTATATCTACAGTTTGAGTATAAGAAACAGAAAATAATCCAGGAAGAAATATCCATTTTCTTTCTTTCTTTTTGGCCATGTCATGCAGCTTGTGGGATCTTAGTTCTCCAATCAGGCAGCAAACTCCCTTACTCCCTGCAGTGAAAGCATGGAGTTCCAACCACTGGGCCACCACGGAAGTACTAAAATCTCCATTTTCTTTACTCAAGGAAACTTCACAGGAAATGAACAATACTGACATCAGGCAAAGAGAAGACAAGTTCTAGAATGGTGAAATGAGTAGGCAAAGGATTAGAGGACACAAGAAAACCAAGTTATTCTGATTCATTTTTTTTTTCTTTCTTTCTATTCAGGCTAGTGAAAACATTTTAAAGACTTATTTCAGAATATACCTACCAGAATCATCCTTTAGAGGGGTAACATTGGGCTCCTTTAGTAGGTAGCACCAGTGGTAAAAAACCCACCTGCCAATGCAGGAGACTTAAGAGACATGGGTTTGATCCCTGGGTCGGGAAGGTCCCCTGGAGAAGGGCATGGCAACCCACTCCAGGATTCTTGCTTGGAGAATCCCATGGACAGAGGAGCCTGGAGGGCTACAGACCATAGGTTTGCAAAGTCAGACACAACTGAAGAGACTTACCACACACACAATAAAAGCACTCTGTGCAGGTGTCTGAAATTCATTTCCCATATGAAAAGGTCCAGTCCAAGATTCAGATGCCTTAACTCAGGAGTTCCAAAATGTGAGCATCCAAACAAGAAAAACAAGTCAGATTTTTTAAAACTTGATTTCTTTTCTTAGTTGATTTAGTAACAAATAGAGATATAAGTGGTGCTTCCCTGGTGATTAGAATGGTAAAGAATCTGCCTGCAATGTGAGAGACCCAGGTTTAATCCTTGAGCCAGGAAGATCCCCTGGAGGAGAGCATGGCAACCCACTCCAGTATTCTTGCCTGGAGAATTCCATGGACAGAGGAGCCTGGAGGGCTACAGTCCATGGGGTCGCAAAGAGTCAGACACGATTGAGCGACTTTCACTTTTAGAGACAAAATAGTAGCTGAAACCATATTCGTTTACTGGCCATACCACTTACTTACAAAGTAAAAAACACGAACTTGAGAATGAGAAGACAAAATATAAAATGAAGAAAGTACATTCACCCTCTTTTGCTAAATGCCAAGAATGAGAAAAAAAGATTCTATGTGTTTTGGCAAACTGGAAATTTAAGATGGGAAATCACTATTTAAGGAATAGTCTACATGCAGCCCCCTTTCCAATTCGAGTCTTATCCAAAAGTATTATTATTAAAGAAATGATCTTAAGACACTGGAAGTAACTATCAATTCTACGCGGATATCAAATTATTCTAGCACAATTTTATTTATCTCAATGATAAAATGAAAAGTCACAGAAGGCAAAATGATAAAATAATCTATTTTTATTTCTATAAGAAATTTGACCTAAATTACATGGCATCCTTAAAAACAATGAGAAAAAAAAGAGGGTTGCACTAGTGTTCAGTAACCTCATTACCCTGGATGGCCCCAACAAACCTGGAGGAGTGCTAAGGAGGGCCTATGGTGAAACTAAGAAATGAGTAGTGGGAAAGGGAAACAGAAAAAGATGTATTGAGAAAAA
>NW_011494908.1:127865-128058 GCF_000754665.1 Bison bison bison
GGAGGGGAAAGGAATGCCATGACAAAGGTACCCAGTTAATATTTGTAAAGTGCTCAGAACAGTGCATGACCCACAAAATATATCAATCAATTTCAGTCGCTCAGTCGTGTCTGACTCTTTACGACCCCATGGACTGCAGCAGGCCAGGCCTCCCTGTCCGTCATCAACTCTCGGAGTTTACTCAAACACATGC
>NW_011494908.1:128651-133044 GCF_000754665.1 Bison bison bison
AACCAGTCTGTTGTTCCATGTCCAGTTCTAACTGTTGCTTCCTGACCTGCATATAGGTTTCTCAAGAGGCAGGTCAGGTGGTGTATATATATTTGCTAAATAAAGAATTCTACTCATAACACTGACAACAGGACTTCCTTACCCATTGTACAGTCATTCACATGTTTGAAAGCAGAAGCCTAGAGTAAAGGATTTTTCGAGATCTCCTGCAGCTCAATTATTTCACAGCTCTATGTTTCCCATAATTTTAAGAGGTTTCGCTAGAGAAATTAACTGAGGGTATTTGTTGATGCATCAGAATCCTATTTTCTATGTCATCAGTTTCCGTTTTACCTAAGGGTATGCTAGAACTATTTCTTTGTTTATAGACAGCACTCATTTGGTAGATTTCCTAGAATTTGTGGGCCTTAGGTACTTCATCTAATACTAAACACATTAACAACTAGTATTCTTTAAACAGCCCATTCATTTATAAGGTAGCTCTGTCAGTAATTTCTACTGTAAATCATTGGGTACGCTGAACTCTGTGTTCCCATCAGTAATGAAGTAGGCATTTTTATTCAAATGTAGCAGGATGTTCAGCTCCCAGGATAACGATTAAGCGAAGATCTCCTTTTTTATTCTGCAGACAAAGCAGATACCGTACTTACAGTTTAGACTCTCAGGGACAAAAATCTTAATGGAGGCCAAGATTTCCTCAGACTTTATGGAAATAACTTTTGAAAAAGTTTGCATTCTGTAGTCCCTCTCTATGGCAATTCTGATTTCTTTTTCCTGGGGTCAAAATATTCTTGACAGGCCTCCCACTCCCTTGCTATTCTTTAATAGTACTGTCATTTCCTCACTTCTCCTTCTAATGAATATTTCATCTGTCTGAAGGAATAACCATTGTGTGTTTACCAAATGACAAAATGACTTACAAAAATGTACTTAACTGAAAATCAGCCTTTCTTAGAATTACCAGTCTTCTTTCTGCTCCTTTCTCTGCCTCCTCAAACTACTGTCAACAATAAAATGAGTAGTAACTTCATGTGCTCTCTTGTGATTAAAGCTATAAGCTTTATGCAAATTAGTACTCTTAGGTGGTATTCACATCATACACTATGTAGATGTGAGCTTACACCAGGGCATGCAAGTAAATGCATCTTTTATTTTGTGTTCATACACAGTATACAAAAGAGTCGAACATCAATCAGAGTGCTTTTGAACAAAGCAGTGGTATAAAAATAAATAAAATTAAGAAGGGCATTGAAAACTTGTATACTTTACATGAATTATCATTGAAGGTTTACATCATACACCGTGAATTATATCCATCCCATTTAACCAGGTGTGAATTTTGCAAACAGGAAGAGAACAAATAAGTCATCTATTACACACAGTGATAGTCAGCCATGTCACTGAAAGTGTATCTTTTAAAATTAAAGTTCACATGCAGTCATCATACAGATGAGTCTGGGAGAAAATAGGTGGCTGATGTATTCTCAGAAAACAGCCATTTAAAATCATATAAGTTGAATAGTTTCATCTGACATATGTCAGGCATCTAGCAAAAGTAGGACAATACTTGAAGGTCGCAAATTCAGTGTCTATCCTATAGAAAGGACCCTGACTACTTCAGATAGTGCACCACACAGCAAGGGATTACACGGTCCCTCTGTACTTATTTTAGAATTTCTGCCACTGATTTTTTTTTACCTTAAAAAATAATATACAGTGATTCTCCATATACTTTGGAAGTATGTTAGGCTGAAGAAACAGTGATTTCAAATTTATTAAGGTGAGATGGAGTGCTGGACTTTGTCTCACGCAAAAGGTACTTTGCTGCATTCACCTGTCATGTTAACAATATTCTGGGACTGAAATAACACTCCTAAAGAAGATCTGCTCAGAGAGATTTTCCAGGAACCCTAAGAACAATTTCTATTAACTCTGATTCCATTTCCTAAACATCCAGTTTTGGACTTTTTGTTGGGAAATAATGGATGCATTTCAGATCATAGCTTATCTGTAAACACTTAGGGAAAACCCAAGGCTTTTTTTTCAGCTTTGTGATTGTGTGTGTGTGTGTGTGTGTGTGTGTTCCCTGGAGTAGAGGAATAAGTACCAACCACACAATGCTTCCGTTATCCTTAAAAGACTGGCACTAAATGCTGCAAGAAAATGAATTGAATCTACAAACCAAGTATTTCTGCCTCCATATTAAGGTAAGTCTACAGTTTCATGGAACTCTAAGCTAACAAGTAAATTGAGAATCTATACATCTATATATCTCTATCTATCTGTCTGTCTGTCTTTGTAAGGATATATTCTATGCCACAAAAGATCAACTTGTACAACTGCCCCCTTGCAACAAAATCAAGTCAGTTTATTTCTTCTTGCTTAGTATCTGCTTCTCTAAGGTCTCATAGGCTCTATTTTATTCCTCATCTCACCATTGAATATAGGTACTTCATTCTGTTGCAATACCTTTTCTTTGCCTACTCTCAAACTTACAGAGATAGCTTGTAGCTTTGGTGAAAAATCTGACCATTACTGAAATAGGCCACACAAAAAAAAAGAAAAGAAGAAAAAAGAGCAACCTACATGATACTCTCTTACTCTCCCCTACTTAACAGCATGGATATTCTGCCATATTTTGATTTTTCTTTTTGGTGAAGCGGCAATTTAGAGAAAGGCAGGTCATAGGAGTGTTCAAGGGGAATTTAAAAATGAACATGCTTTGGATTCACTGATCTATACTATAAAAAGGATGACTGTCAGCTATGAGCAAATTTAAAACTAAGAAATCCTTACAGGATTGACTGCAAATATACAGGAAGTCACTAGATGAAAGTTCAATGTAACTACATCTGGACCTGTATCTTGACTATTTTGATTTTATACAAAGAAAGATGATGATCAAACTGATATAAGGAGATAGACTTATTTTAAATTAAAAAAAAAAAACACTAAAAAACCCTAAAGCTTTCAATTTTTTGAGATTCTCTCATTTGGATGTTCCATGGTCTTCAAAAACAAGTAGGTATAAAATGGAACTCAACCTCCCTCACCTAGACTCCTACTTTCCCTTCCATCACCAAGGCAGATAAATGGGATTAGGGTGGGTGGGGTATGGTTGGAAAAAAACAGTGCAAAAGTACAGGGTCAAGATATCTAAAAGCAGGCCCAGGACCTGACTACAAATCCTAGTTAAAGACCCTCCCTTGGGTCATGAAAAAAATTTTTCAACTCAGCCTAAACTTGATCTCAGTAACAGTGAATGGTATTACCTTCCATTCAGTCTCCCAAGTCAGAAACTTTCCCCTTACTCCCCATATCTAGTGAGTGATTCATGCCTATCAGTTCTACAAAGTTAGCACATCTCAAATCTCAAGATCCTCAAACTGTAGTCCCTGGACCCATGGCATCAGCATCCTCTGAGAACTTGCTAGAAATGCAAATTATTGGGCCCTACCTCATACTAACTGAAGCAGAAACTCAAGAGTAGGGTCTAGCAATTTGTAATTTAACAAGCCCTACAACACACCTTCAAGTTTGAGAACCACTGTTTTCAACCTATCCCTTTATCATTGTTCCCACTGGTAGTAGCCATCTGGCCCTTGTCATCTCTCATCTGACCTATTTTAACAGTTTCCTAAATGATTTCCTGGCCATCAGAAGTTCTGCCCCCTCCAATCCATTCTTCATAGTATCACCTGGGTGAACCCTCTATATCACAAATATGGTTATTAAAGTCCTTCCCTCGTTCCTCTATGACTATAGAAGCAGCTTTTAAGCCATGTTCCTAGGTAAACTGGTTTTAAGGGTTGCCTATCAGACAAGATAAAAGCTCAGTGCATAGTACAACAAACTTCAAAGTTCATAAGTAGAGTTAGAAAACCACTGGCTTCCTGGAAAAAGGAGATGTTCTTACACCACATAAGTCCCTCTTCATCTGTCCCTAGCCTACCTCTGCAGCCTCATGTTCTCTCATGTCTGCCTTCTACATCACCCTTTTGCTGAAGAGAATGATTGCTGTTCCTCTAAGAGACCAGGCTATTTCATGTTTTTGTGTCACTGCTTCTTTTGCATAGAACGTCTGCCCATCCCCACCATTTGTTCATCAGATGAAATCAAATTGCTAATCCCTACCTACCTTACCAGTGTATATTTACAGACTATCTCTAGTACTAGCATGCAGTTCAGTTCAGTTCAGTCACTCAGGTGTGTCCGACTCTTTGAGACCCCATGAATCGCAGCACGCCAGGCCTCCCTGTCCATCACCAACTCCCGGAGTTCACTCAGACTCACGCCCATCGAGTCAGTGATGCCATCCAGCCATCTCATCCTCTGTCGTCCTCTTCTCCTTCTGCCCCCAATCCCTCCCAGCATCAGAGTCTTTTCCAATGAG
>NW_011494908.1:134110-134661 GCF_000754665.1 Bison bison bison
GAGATGGGAATACCAGACCACCTGACCTGCCTCTTGAGAAATCTGTATGCAGGTCAGGAAGCAACAGTACTAGCATTACTTTCTTCATTAAAACTTTTCAGATGCCTGCTTCTTATCCTTGTGCTGGCTGGACTTGATTAACCCTCCTGCTTTGTGCCCTAAGCGTGGTAGTTGCAGTGATAATATTTATAAAGGATGTACAATTTTGTATACCAGCCACCATGTAGAGTGCTTTATGTGTCACGTGCAGGCTATTTTAAACTTCACAAGTCTATGAGGTATTAAGTCTAATTATTATTTCATTTTAGAAGAGAGAAGACTGAAGTTAGAAAGATTATTCTTATTCTACTTACCCAAGGTGTACAGCCAATATATGGCAGAATTGGATCATCTCACCATTTAAACTCCAAAGTATTTGCTCTTAACTACTACAGCACAGGGACCAGGATCATATCACACAAGTCAAGTAAGCAAGGAATAAGACAACAGTGGATGACAGACACTATGGAATTGAACAGAGCACTCAAGCTATAAACATTTTAAAAAGGAAG
>NW_011494908.1:134761-134992 GCF_000754665.1 Bison bison bison
TCCAGCTTGTGTTTCTTCCAGTCCAGCGTTTCTCATGATGTACTCTGCATATAAGTTAAATAAGTAGGGAGACAATATACAGCCTTAATGTACTCCTTTTCCTATTTGGAACCAGTGTGTTGTTCCATGTCCAATTCTAACTGTACAAAAAAGATCTTCACGACCCAGATAATCACGATGGTGTGATCACTCATCTAGAGCCAGACATCCTGGAATGTGAAGTCAAGTGGG
>NW_011494908.1:135092-138968 GCF_000754665.1 Bison bison bison
GAGCACTCAAGCTATAAACATTTTAAAAAGGAAGGGGAGAGGAGAGGAGAAGAGTCCCAAGTTGCAAACAAAATATGTCTGAGGACTGATCCTGAGCAGTAGGCCACTAGCTTGAGACTCCTATTCCATACTACATTCAATTTCCAACTTTATGCTTGTCATAAAGCCCCTACTAGGATAATTTATTATAATAGTAGTGCCTATATCTTTCTCACTGCTGTAGGTACCCCATGAAAGAAAGAATTTTCTACTCGTCACCTATCCACAAAGTCTTGCATCCTAGACTTCAAGGCAGGAGGATGACAGATAAGGGGATGGGAGGAAGAGGCATCAGTGTTCTATAGAAGGAGAGGGAAAGAGGGCTACATTCTCCCTGAGACTCATGGTGGGAGCAGCAGAGAATTGTCAGGTGTCTCAGGGATCTCATAAGTGATTGTACTTCAACAAAAGAGGGGCCTGATATGGATATCTAGGAAAAATAATCACTAGACAAATATCTTCGTGTACCAAGATCAGCATGAACCATACCTTTTAGCCACAGCAATTGCTAACAACTAGAGAATTCTCCCCAGATTTTCTGTACTGGGAAAATCTCAATACACTAGTTTTCTATTGCCGTTGTAATAAACCACCACAGACTTGGTGGCATAAAACAACACAGGTTCATCTTACAGTTCTCTAAGTCAGAAGTCTGAAATGGGTCTTAATGGGCTAAAATCAAGGTGTCAGCACAGCTACATTCCTTTCTAGAGTCTCTTGTAGATAACCCTTTTCCTTATCCTTTTCAGTTTCTAGAGGCTTCGCCCCATTCTTTGGCTCATGGCCACTGTCTTCTCATGCTGCCATTTCTCTGGTTCTCTCTCTTCTGCCTCCTCCCTCTTCCACTTTTAAGGATCCTTGCTATTACATTGAGTTTACCAGTTAACCAGGATATCTCCTTTACTATAAGCTGAGCTGAATAACAACCTTACCCAGCTGCAATCTTCATTCCCTTTGCCATGTGATGCAACATATTCACAGGTTCCAGGGATTAGAACATGGACATCTTTGGGGGTTTTCTGCCTACCAGGACCAGTGATTCTTACAGATTTTTTGAGTGGGGGCTATTTGAGATTATATATCTCATTGCCCTATTTGATTAGGTTTCTGATATGTGAAGCTCTTTAAATTTAGAAAAAGAATATGAATGCCATGAGCAAATAAATTCATATGCAATCCACATATACAATACTTGATTATTTTACCTCTTTCTATATAGGTCAGTCCTCACGTCTCTACCAATAGTTTGTAATTGGGGACCATCACAAACTCAAAAATCAATCCCTCATTGATTTTTGTTTCCCCAGCAACTAGCACCATGCCTGGCACATTGTAAAAATGTACAGCTTATCACAGTAATAAATAAATGAAAAATGCTTCCTCTGGGAAAGAAATCATAGAGTTGCCTTTGTTACATATTTTAGAGTTGTACATATCTCGAAAACGCAATCTAGTGCTAAAAAGGGAGAAGAAAGCTGAACATATATAATTTTTTAAAATGTATTTAAAATAGATATCAGAGGTATTTTAAAATTATTTCTAAAATGGATCATTCATCAGTGGAATAAGGAGCAAAAGAAAGGGAACTGTTCCCCTAAACCATAGGAATTCTTACTTATATTTCATTCAAATCAATAAGAGGAAAGTCACTTCTAAAACACTGTGATTGATGAAGTTCATCTACCACTACTTATCTTGGTTTGATCAGAATAGACATTTTTATATAGTATTAGAATTGTTGACATTTTATTGCATTACCATATCTCATTATTATATATTAAATGCTATTATTTATGGCTACTCCTTAATCTGATCTGAGACAGAAAAATTATTGAAGGATTGGCATCTCAGAATAGGCATTTTATAGGGATGAAGTTTTCTTGCCTGGAGAATCCCAGGGACAGTGGAGCCTGGTGGGCTGCCATCTATGGGGTCGCATACAGTCAGAAACGACTGAAGCGACTTAGCAGCAGCAGCAGCAGCAGCAGGGATGAAGGACTGACTAGGAAGAGTCAATGGGCCTTCAGCTGCCCCTCAGATCATTAACTCCAAGTGGTTATTTACTCCCAGGCACTGTCCTGTGCCCAGGGTGTTACTGCTGTGATATGTAGATGATGGAGCATATATTTTAAGTGCTTTAATATGAACTCAATGCTCATGAAGGGTGCCAGATCAAAACACTGGAGTCTGAAGTCATCAGGTTATGCACTTGACTGGTTCCAAGTTTCAGAGAGATACTTAACTTTGAATGGCCACCTTGTAAGAGGGAGAAAACATACAGTTCTGCTGAACTTCAAGAGATAGAGGAAAAGCACAACAACATCCCAAAGTTAAGCATTTTATCAAAAAGGAAAAAGAGACTACTAACTAACTGAACTTCTACTTGAATCAATTTAGTATAACACCAATACTGGTGTGCATGGTTGGGGGTAGGGGGAAGTGGCTAGTGCTGTTAGCATACACAATTGCTTTTAGATAAAAAGTAAATAAATGCCCTATTACCAATGCACTAAAGCACTTAAACAAGCAGCAATCTTTTTAACAACTGGTGTGTATATTTCAAGTTAATGGCTAATCTTGACTCCATTTTGCATACTTGAGAAGAGCCCTTAATTTTATAAAAGTCATCAACTGCTTTAGCATGAAAAAGGTTTTGTTATAGATGTGATAAAACCAAGACTCAGAGCAGATAGGTGACCTAGGAGGACCATATCACTCTTATAAGACTGGGAATAGATCCTATGTTTTCTGATTGACAGGCAAGAGCTTTTCTACTATACTATGTTGTCTCTCTAAGGAAGGAAAAGCAGCTGCTCTCTGAACCTTTTAAATATTTAGTGTCAATTATTTTCTTAAGTGTGCGTTCTTTTGGCCTGCTAGGCATTTTTCCTCCGTTTGGATCTATTCATTCACATTAGCTTTGCAAGACTATAATTTTTCACACGTTTAAACCGTTTTAGTAGGAAAAAAATACCTTTCAGTTAATATTACACAACTAGCAGACTCACAATTCCCAAATTAAGAAAATTATTTTCTGGATTGAATGACACGTCTTCCTTCCCAGTAAGTTTCTCTTTTAATGTCATTTTATTTTCTGATCTTACTTTTTTTCCCATAGTGAAATGAGTTTTTTGGCAATGGTATTTCCTTAAAGACAGTACCTCGAGAAGAATGGCAAATAGAACTATATGCGTAGTTAAAACTGACAAATCTATTTTAAATTCCCATAACAGACTAATTTCAATTAACTGAAACCCAATTAAAAAACTCTTAATGCACTTCTACTGTGTTTTTTGAAGGACAATGCAAATTCCAAGATTTTAAAGATTTCATTTTTATGTAATTTCATTATTTAATGTTCTTTAAAGAAAGCATGAAGTGATTCCAAAAATATCACAAATACAGATCATTCTTTTGATTTTTTTATATGTGGGGTGAGAATTAATATTTGAATCACGATGCATAGCACTGCCAGATACAGGTATTGAAGCAAAAAAGTCACTGCTTCCTATTTCGTACTTACTAAAAACTTAACATTTTAATAAGAATGAAGCCCATTCTTTTTAATAAGAATTAAGACGGAAATCTTTTAAGTAACCAAAGATTTTGATTAATCTGAAAATCTCTCTCATCTTGCCACATTTTCTCACATATTCCATCTAACACAGGACGGCATATAGAAGCAATCACTTTTTCTCAATATTCCAGGTGAATTCTATCTATGTTGGCATATTTACCAAATGAAAAGTCACAATGACTTCTAACCAGTATGGATTCACAGATGGATAGATGAAAAGAAGGAAAGATGGAAGAGTAAATAAATTAATGCAATACTTA
>NW_011494908.1:139265-141296 GCF_000754665.1 Bison bison bison
GCCACTGTTATTCCCTTGTACTCTGCAGATGCCCCCATTAGTTAAGGAGTCTCTTGGTTTTAGCAGTTGTGTGTGGAAAAGGTCACAGAATCATTCAAACACAGAGGGCAGCCTGTACATTTGGATTTGCAAAGACTCAAACAATTATGGACACAAGATTATCTATACAATAGCCAAATTTTAAGCTTAAAACAATGCATTTCGTTTACATAGTACTCAATAAATATAACATTATTAAGGTGGAACATTCTGTTCTTTTCACATCATATATGTGTGTGTTCAATTTCCAAAGTAAGTTTCAGTGTAGAATGTACATACCTTGATAGATCCAGAAGTTATGAGAATCGAAAAGGAGACAGCTGAATAAAGGTCACCCTTGTAATTCCTGTAAACAAATTAGGCCAAATTATCCTTCAAACATATGTACAAGCAGGTCCAAAGTAGTCCTTACATGAGGGAAAGGAGAGAGACGTGTAGGGTGGGGGTGGGAGTGGGCATGGGAGTTGTGAATAAAAGGCTTCATTTTGTAATTCACAAAGGATAAAGGGGTCAGTTTTTTAAAAGATCTGCTTGAAACACCAAATAATTATATTAACTATGCTGCTAATAATTTGTTAATTATGAATGAGTATACATGAAGGGCTATGGAATTCTCACCCACAAAGACTCTCCCAAATTAATACTATTTAATTTTCACTCAATATACCACTTATTTTGAGATGAAATACCCACAATTTCAAGATCTTTTCACCAATGTAGACAATTTATAACAATCACAATTTCTTATATTAAGATAGTCCTTTACAATCTACATAAAACTTTCATACACACATTTCATTTAATTCTCAGAACAACCTTGTTATAAGATTAGGAAAGTGAGGCCCGGAGAGGTGAAATTGCCTGCGTAAAGTCACATAATGTGGTAGGTGGCAGAGCCAGGACTAGTACCCGTGTCCCCTCACTTTGGTTTCCCAAGTTCCACACAACTTTCTTTATGCAAGTTATAAGATAGAGTATATGTCTCCATGTGCACACTTGTGAGCATGTGTGCTAAGTCATGTCTAACTCTGCAACCCTGTGGACTGTGTCACCTGCCAGACTCCTCTGTCCATGGGATTTCCCAGGCAAGAATACTGGAGTGGGTTGCCATTTCCTTCTTCAGGGGATCTTCCCCACCCAGGGACTGACCTGCATCTCTTGTGTCTCCTGCATTGCAAGCAGATTCTTTACAACTAGCGCCATCTGGGAAGCCCACAAATGTGCACACTTGGTACTGGGGAATAGGGCAGGAAGTGTACCCTGTGATGAACCCCATTAATTTACTCCACTTGACAGACTTCTCCCTCTAATTGATGTAGGGCCTTGTATGAAGTCACATATATGTTTAACATAAGAACTGTATCTTTGTTTCAGCGTTTTGTGTTGGGTTATAGCCAATTAACAATGTTGTGATAGTTTCAGGTGGACAGTGAAGGGACTCAGCCACACATATACCTGAATGCATTCTTCCCCCAAATGCCCCTCCCATCCAGGCTGCCACATAACATTAAGCTGAGTTCCCTGTGCCGTATAGTAGGTCCTTGTGGTTATCCATTTTAAATTAGCACATGTCCATCTCAAACTCCTTAACTATCCAATCCTTAACTCCCCTCAGCAACCGTAAGTTCATTCTCTAAGTCTGTGAGTTTCTTTCTGTTCTGTAAGTTCATTTGTATCATTTCTTTTTAAATTTCACATATAAGGATGTCATATGATACTTCTCCTTCAGTAGTAATGTAAACTGGTACAGTATTTTTGGAGGGCAACTTGGCAATAGGTACCAAAAGCCTAAAAAATATGTACTCCCTTCAATCCATTTACTCCATGTTTATATATTTATAAGGCAATTATCAGAGATGTGTATACAAAGAAGTATATATAAGAATTTTTTCATGATTTTTTAATATAAATATTGGAAATTACCTAATGCCCAATAATCGGAGTTTGGTGAAATATATCAAGGAACAACTATATGTTTTACTAAGAAGCCAT
>NW_011494908.1:141396-142675 GCF_000754665.1 Bison bison bison
TGTTAGGATATTAATTATCATTCCATATCATCTCTACCTATGGCTTTAATTTGCTGCTTTTAAATCATACTCTGGAAGAATTGAGGAAGAGGATAATTACATTTTTTTTTACATTTTTGATTGCTTTTTCAGCTGTGTCTCTGACTCTCTCTGTATCTTCATCTCTGTGTGTATACATATATAATATACTTTACTGACATAGACATATATTAATAATATATTGATAAATTAAAAAACCATATTATTTCTAATATTTCTAAAATGAACTTATATCACCCATATAATAAAAAGCTATATGTTTTAAATCCTTCAAAAATCCATTTTAGAAAATGCATTGTGGTAAATTAAAGCAAAAAAAAAAGGAAAATATTAACATTTTAGTACTTTATGATTGGCACTTCATTAACCTGATGGCCCCAATTTATCAATTAAGTAATTCCCAAACCCATCTTTTTTAATATTTGAGGCAAAAGTCTCAGTAATAAGGGCAAACAACTTAAATTTTCTACACAGTAAATCAAGACAGAAGACAATATCTAAAAGCAATTTTTTTTAAAACTGTAGGTCAATAACATCATTGTCACCTTTGACAAAGATCACCAAGGTGACCTTGCAATGATAATAGAGTATAATATTATTAGCAATGATCTCCATATACAATACACTATATATATAAATCATTTGTAATAGACTAGAGTGTTGCTCTTGATTGGCTGCAGTCTAATTGCCCAATGTGCATTTTTCATCACTGTTCATGTTGCTCAAAAAAGACATGCTTCTGCTCAAGTGTTCATGTAGTTCCATAATAGTGCAAAGTTAGAATCTTTTAAGGAAAGACATTTCAGAAAGTACTTAGATCTAGACTACAAAAAGTATTTCTGGCTCTTCTGCCACATATACCAGAGCCAGTCTGTAGAAATTGGCTTCATACTCATCAGGCTGATTCTGCAAGGCAGCTAGCAAAATTGCTTTAAAAATCGGACTGTCCTATATGCAGCATTTCGCCTGGGTGAGATACACAGAGGACTGGGAAGCAAGAGGGCTTTAAAATCAGATAGCTCTTCTCTGCTCACTTATTAATTGCCTTCTGACTGAGCCTTTACGAGCCTATCTTCCCCCTTATGATTAGCGAAGGCCAGTTCACACAATCTATGTAAGATACCCCAAGTCACTTGCCATCACTTACCAGTTCCCAACATGTACCACTTACCTTACCTTTTACCTCTTTGTTCGACTTAATAATTCATTACCACAAAAAAAAAAAAAAAAAAAAAAAAAA
>NW_011494908.1:142775-144010 GCF_000754665.1 Bison bison bison
AACCAGATGATGCATAACAGAGGCAAAAACAGCAGGAGCCACAAGTGTTAGAAACGCGTCTTACAGAACGATTGGTTTTGGAGGTAGGCTAGAGCCTATAAGAAGAGTACTAAATCCAAATCTGAAAAGCTCATTAAGAGATCATCTAACCTAAGCTTTCATTAGTGCCACTGCCTCTTGTTTGGGCCCACCTAGAGAATAATATTCTACATCCTTCAGTTCTCAGCTTCTTAAAATGAAACTACCATCTGAGATTGACTAAGGATATAAAATGCATAAACTGGAGGTGAGCAGAAGAAAGGTCTAAAAATCTGGTTCAAAAAAAAGGACTTCCCTGGTGGCTCAGCTGGTAAAGAATCCGCCTGCAATGCGGGAGAAGACCTGGGTTCAATCCCTGGGCTGGGAAGATCCCTTGTACTCATATGTATTAATTTGAACATGCTTATATGTGTATATGGCTAGATCTCTTTCTCAGATGCATTTAAAAAGTATAACCCCTACTCATTTAGAAAATGGGGCTTTTTAAATTTGTTTTTCAATAACTACTCAATTACAAACTATAACTAAAACACCAAAACACCTATATTAACACTATACTTTCAAAGGACTTTGGGATGCATATCAGTCACACATTATTATACTGATGAGAATATCTTTTACAATTGCTACACATGCTTTGAAAACCCTAATGCTTTTTTTCTAATGGGACATTTACTCAAAGCCCTTGTAGAAAATAATTGTGTTAATAACAGAGACAGTTTCCCCATTACAATGATCAGTGTTCTCAAACAATTAATGCTGCAGCACTCTGTATTGTCACTTTCTTCCTCGGGGCCAGGAGAACTTCTAGGTTTACATTATTGGCTTCAGCTTCTTTTTTTCTGGCAATATGGGAATCTCTAATGATGAGACCTGCCAAAACTTGTCAATGCTATTTTTCTTCTTTTCCATTAGAGGTGACTGTGGCTGAATAGCCAAGTAATCTATAGTCTAACTACACTTAATTGTTTGTACTACATGACATGAAGAAATATAGTGAGTAATCACTTCTGTTTTACATGAAGTGAATTGCTAGTGCTTTCCACAGCAATATGAAGAAGGCTTAACTTGCCTAATCTCCCTCGAACACCCTGTTTAAATCCTAACATGATAAACTCAACCCTCCTTGATTCTCCAGTGAATGAAGACTAGATTGGATCAGTGGATCTCAATTATTTTCCCTGGCTGTAGAACTC
>NW_011494908.1:147162-149127 GCF_000754665.1 Bison bison bison
GAATTCTAATTGTTTATATTAAGATTACTTCACTTTCACAAGTTGTCCAATGTTTCATTAAGGCAATATCTCAAACAGAGGATAAGAACAAAACAAATGAAAAATATAGCACTCTTGTGTTAACACTTTATTGAAAATAAAAAAATAAATAAATGGTGTCACACCTAAAGGTTGACTTTTTTTAGAATAAACAAGAAAAATCAATCACAAGTGCACTAACATATAGAAACACGCACAGAGTAAATCTGTAACAAAAGGTACCAACCCAGAATATTAGTGTGCTATTTTAGCTCCTAAGATAATTGAAAGAATGTATGAGCCAAAAACAATATACAAATATCACATTATATTTATAATTTTTTAGTATATACTTAAAGAATAGGTCAGATTTAGAAGTAGAATAAAAAGATTAATCACTCCCAAAACTTTAGTGAATGTCCCAGAGTGTTTTTTCTCATAAATCTGTACCTACGACCTCAACTCTTGGAAACAGCTGAAAGAAAGAAGGAAAGGAGGGAGGAATAAATGAGAGTGATGTTATTGGCACTTAGAGGTACAAGAGTCTTCTCAAGTTAAAGTAATAGGTATCAACTGGCCAATCAACAGCACAACCTTCTCCCTTAGAAGTCACTAGATCTCATTAGTGAAATTAATACAAGGAGTTTCTTACTTGACTTGCACAGCAATTCTGTCAATGCTTCCCTATACTCCTTAAAGCTCTAAAGATATGAGTTACAGTCACAAAAATATATGCATTTCAAGCATGCAGCAAGCAAACAGGTGATGTACTTATATGTTTCTATAATGTACACTTAATTTTTAATAAATATAACTTTAGAAAAAATTCCATAAATACAAATATATTTGGGGGCTAGTTAATAGAGCTGGAGAACACACATCAATATCACTCAAATGTTTGCAATTAAGCAGAGCAGCTTTAAAAAAAGAAAATCATTAATGCTAAAGGGGGGTAATGCACAGAGTATACATTCAAAATGTTGATCAGAAACATTTTGTTGATAGCAATTGAGTTAGCTAGGAACATTTCAGGTTTAGAAAGCTTCCAGCCACTGTGTGGTTATAGTGTATTTATACAACTCTATATTTAAACACAGGTGGTAATTAGCAAGATTGAGACACCTTTAATAAGGCATCATCATAGGTGCAAAGGATGTGTAACATAAGATGAGTTCATTATCAATAACTTTCCTGAATTAATCATCTCTTAGGACATTTAATTTTAAATGTACCTGAAAAAAACCTGGATTATTGGGATAGGCCATCTGCAGTATCTTTTTTCTAATTTCTCTGAACAACTGAAGAATTTTCTTAAAATGTCTATCCACTGCTGGGACACAGGGATTGCAATATCTAATATACCAATTGTCCAGCTAATCTGGCACTTTCTCTTTGACAGGTGTCTCAACCACATAGAGGCATTAGAATTAACATGGGGTGCCACTGCCTTCTCCAATATAAACACTTAGAATCCACCAATTATACAAAACCTTGAAACGGGGAAATTTTCTCCTTGACCTTAGCTTGTGATCAGATTTTCCCCAAAGTATGCAAACTGATAGCAATGTACTTTTTATTTTGGCTGCTTTAAAAACTCTCATTCACACATGCATTTAAAAACACTAAGCTGTGATTCCAAATATTAAAATGAAACTGGATTTCCTTTGATAAAACCATATAGGGGTTCTACTTAAAGTCACACACATATACATGCACACACATATTAATACATATATTCATCAGCATTCTTAATATTTACAGTATCTTTCATCTAAATAGGAAAACTTTAATTTCTGGGCTTCCCAGGTGGCGCTAGTGGTAAATAACACTCCTGCCAATGCAAGAGACTCAAGAGATACAGGTTCGAGCCCTAGGTCAGGAAGATTCCCCTGGAGAAGGAGATGGCAACCCACTCCAGTATTCTTGCCTGGAGAATTCCATGCACAG
>NW_011494908.1:149227-150784 GCF_000754665.1 Bison bison bison
AAAGGGAAACTGAGGTTGTTATCTTCATAACATCATTTAGATGAAGAGTTAAAATTAACTGATTATATATTTGGAACTATTCAGATGATTATTCTTTTTCACTATACACCCAAAAGTCAAGCTTCTGCTGAAAAGTTAGAGGAAATCAACATGACAAAGATATGACACAGATAGATACTAGGAAATCTACATGATCAATAATGATGATTGAAATTTTCATATTTTACTCGGATATTCTGGTAATTTTACTCAGACATGGCTCAAGTAACAAAAATAAACCAGTTATCAAAATATATGCAATTCAATACCCAACAACTGGATAATGATATCAAAAATACTCCTTAAAATGTAAAAATGAAAATATTATTTTTCCTAAACTCTTAAATCACTACTTCATTCTATCTTTAATAATTCTATCTGAGACATCTGTATTTTGAAGTTCTAGTCACTTTGAAACAGAAAATTACCTGGTGACATATAAATATAGATATAGATTTATATCTCTTTTTTTTCTCACCAAAATCCTTTTTGAGAATTACTCTTTCTTAGCCATAATATAGAAATTTGTGTACAGCTACAAATTCAGGGGGGAAAATTTTATTTTATCAGAACCCATGGCTGATAATATTGCAAAAGGCTTAACATGGATTGCAATTCAGCTCGTATAGAGTTTGTGATCCCCAAATTCAATTTTGTTAGTCATAATCAGCCACAAAAATGTTACAAAAGAATATGAGAAACATTAAAAGACAATTTCCTCATTGTTGACTACTTATCAACTGACAACTTAGTCAATTAAAGTTAAAACAATCAGTATGCTTTATGGTGATGGGTAAAATGAGTGTTTTACAGATTTCAAATAAATGTATTCAAATCCATTTGGTCTCTGTAATAAAAAAAAGTGGGGCATAGATATTTTAATAAAATTGTTTTTATACTTGAAAAGGGAAAATAACGAACCTTACTGGAAAATTCAAGCATCGTTTATATTTAACTTTACTATGATCTCTAACCAGGCTTCTTAAAAGTCTACAAAATCATAATTTGACTGAACATATTTTTTCAATGCAATAGCTAATATAAAACTATTTTACAGCTGTGAAGTCCTCATAGAACAAAAAACTCTCTGTAGCATACACATAAATATCAATAGGAATGCACAAATCAAAGTTCTTTTTTCGTGACTAGTTTTAAAGAACTGCTTGATTAGGGACAAGTGGGGCTGCAGTAAGATCTTCAGGAAAATGACAGTGATGGCACTGATTTTTGTTCTGCTTAATTGTTTATTGCTCATAAATTCAATCCCCTAGCTTTTTATAGTTACTCTCAGGGACCAACAGGCTGGCATGAAATTAAATTAACAAGCAGGTTCCCATCCTGAATTAGTGACTCCCAGCTGTCTGTCCCGTCTAGTTTCCATGGCAGTGGAAGAATCGGTGAAAAGTGAGGTGCAGGAAATCGTAAGAAGCCAACATATCAAACTCTTTAAGTTGATTTCTTTAAACTGATGAATCAGTACCGGGGGTGGAGGTGGGGGAGATAGAATTGAAGTTAAAG
>NW_011494908.1:151260-151810 GCF_000754665.1 Bison bison bison
TTGAAGTTAAAGTGTTTTATTTCCTGGCTTTTTGAAAAGGCCAGTGTGTTTCTGTTTTTATAACTGCTTTGTCACTGCATCTCCTTAAACATTTCATAGAAGGCTGTAGATTCAGGGTAGCATTTGGCTCATTATACGTGTTATAGTAACCCAAGAGTGTTTAAGGTACTCTATATGTATTTTAAAGGGTTTCACTTTATGTCTTTATTTTTTGACATAGGTATTAGGATTCATCAGCTTTTTAAATGACTCCAAAATATCCAGAGACCAAGTAAAAAATTCTCTCAACCAACCAGATGTTTGTTTGCATCACCTCAAACAGCTGGATGGTTGACGGAACTTTTCACTCACATATTTAGGTGTCACCTAGATACAGCCATAGAGACCTGTCATAAGTACCCAGGAAAAAAATATTAATCTTGGCACATATCTACCATAAACACAGATATGAAGGCTCTGAGTAAGAGCTTCTCAGGGCGTGATTCACTGATATAAAGAGAGATGATTTAACACATTTTCCTGTGTCCATTTTCCAATTCCCTTCTCCACT
>NW_011494908.1:151910-154401 GCF_000754665.1 Bison bison bison
ATTACATCACATTGAAAACATCATCCAAGAGATAGTGGTTAGTTGGCATATATGCATGTTTCACCATATGCTATTGTTTACCTAAAGTGGAGGCCTGGACAGGAAGTAAAAGTCAGAATTTTTTTTAAGCTGTAAATTATCCAAGATTATACTTCCAGGTCTAGAAATGAGTCCCAAAGTTACATAAGAATTTAACAGGCTTTATTTATTAGACTCTAAATGATTATTTTTAAAGCATTAGTGATTCAACATCAACTGTAAAAATATTTACTATCTCCAATTAAAACTAGTTTGCTTTGATTATATATAGAAATGTTCACAGTACAATTCAGTACAAATATTGTTACAAAACAATTTTCAGTTTATGCCATCATACTCCAATTCACTCAGCCCTATTTTTCATGAGTTCCAAATGTAAGCAATTTCATTGGTCTTGCTAAATTGTACCACAGTACATCTAGCAGACTATAAAATCTCTATACATTATATAAATTGTCATTACAGGGTACCACATACGGTAGACACACATATGGTTGGACCATCAAGGTTGTTTGGAATAATTAAAAGCTGTGTGAAACCTTTTATAGCATTCACCTGCTCAAACTAAGCACAGTTCTAGCTGGTTCTATGTGATATTTACTTTCCTCAGTTCTTAAAAAAAATCAATGGAAAACAGAAAGGACAAGAAATTATATATTAAGCCAGGAATCAGAATGTTTTACCATCTAGGGAAAGGAAATGGAGTAATTTCAATTCAAAACAGTAATTTAATCTAATACTCAGAATCTATAGATGATTTAAAGCAGTTTTTGTACATGGAAACAGTTTTGAAAGCTGATTCCTTTTAATTTTTTATAATCAGCAGCTGTATTTCCAGTCATTGATATATTCTATTGATCACAATTGCTATTAATAAATACTATCCTTCACAATATTCTTTATCATTTAATCTGCCTGTAGTTGTGCTAGTAATCCAATTCAAACCATTCTTCCAAGTGGTAAACGAAGGGAATCTTCTTATATAAAAAAAAAAAGACATGCATAGATTACTACTTTCAAGGGTAAATCTACATACAGGAGCTTAAAGAAACATATATAATATTAATAAAATTATCATACATGTTTCACATCTGATGCACGGCATTCTCATGAGATTGTTTCTAAAAGTGTGTGTGCATGATGTGTGTGTGTGCGTGAGAATGCTAGAATATGTGAATATTATAAGAAAATTTGCTTTCATTAATTAATCTTTGCATCAAGTATTCAAAGTACTGCTCTTCTTTTGACCTCAGGTCAGTAAGTAAGTAAGTAAATAGATAAATAAATCACTTGTTTGGGAAGCCTTAGGAAATTTATTAACCATAATCTATACCAAGTACTTGACAACAATACTGAAAACTGAAACTGATGGACTTTCAGGAAAAGAAAGCTTCAAGTAAAAATTACATGGATTCTAATTGCTATTTCTAACATAAAATGGAAAAAAAAAACTTTATGTTAATACTGAACCTTCTAACCATTTCCAAGTTTTAAGACTGTCATGGAAAATAAGCTTTCTGTTCTCAGAGGCACCATATCAAAAGAATACTTTGCAGTTTGACAATTTAAAATCGTATTGTACAGAATAAACTTGAATGTTGGACTGTTCTGTTTCAGCAAGAATCTTAGTATTAAAGGCATCAGAAAGGTATAATGACTATAAGGGAAACTATGATCATGTCAGCATTATTTACACAGATGACAGTGAAGTGAAACACCAAGACCTTTAGAGTATTTAGATTTCAAATTAGGCCTTTGAATGAGATAGTAGTTAATATACAATCTGATTTTACTTTTTAACACAGCTATTTATTTCAATATTTGGAATCTCACTTAATCTTAGAGCACAATGACTCCACAAAGCAGTCTTTCCTTCAGTTCCATTGTATATTTTGTCAAATGACATGACTATTCTTAATTCATAATGGGGACCTAGAACTAATGGTAAATACAAATTCATGGATTCAAAAAATACTCGGTTTGTACTATGTGTCTGGCATGGTTCTAGGGAATAGACTCTATTGGTTTTATTATACAAAGGTTAACCTTTGTTCATTGAGCTGTTTTCCAGAAACACCTGTTTTTCAAAAACATTCTGGGGGACAATCTGAAAACTTTTAAATAACATTTAGAGCATGGATTCATTTTAGAAATTACCTGAATCCCTTTCCGAATGCATCTTGGGACTTTCTTTTATTATCATTAAAAGATTCCAACATTACTTTGACATACTTACACACTACCCTTTAAAAAAAACTTTTCAACAGTAAATTATTTAACACATCACACACACACACACACACACACACACAAAACGTCTTATGAACTTGGACAAAAATGGCAAAATTAAGATTCTGCTTTTCCAGTTAACTACTTAAAGGGTCATACTAATGCCTTATGAAAATTCATTTTCCCCCCACGTTGCAGGTATTAGGAGCAGGGGGGTGGTAAG
>NW_011494908.1:154501-155102 GCF_000754665.1 Bison bison bison
GCAAGCAAGTAAATGCTGGGTAACCAGGGAGCAGAATGTAAGGCTGTGGATCTCCTTTTAATAATAAAGCCTTTCCTCCTTAGACTGTGCTTTCTTAGCAGTACAGGGGTGTCCTATGCTCCAAATCGGAAGTCTTCGGACTAAGAAGACAGACAAGGATATTTCAATCAAAAGATAAAGCAGACATTTGCAATGTTTTCCCCAAACAGGTTGAGAGTAGCGATTGATGCTCATAGTATAATGTACCTGGTTTGTTAATTATGATCACAGAACAACAGTCTAAAATTCAAAGAAGCTGTCTGTGACCCTTAGCACAAACGCAATCAATTAAGTGCTAATCTAACAGTACCTAATAGGATCCACTGGGGTGTTTCGTTTCCTTTTTGTTTCTAAAACCGAGTGGCTACTAATTTCCCTACTATGACACTAGGAACTTCTTTTTGTATTTTTTCCGGGCACCTCAAATACTCCTCCGAATTAACATTCCAGGTAAATTAAAAAAAAAAAAAGGAAAGTTCAGGACATCTCCCGACCAATTGCTTCATTTTGGAGACCTACCCATATTATCATATCGCCAGTAGCAGTGATGCAGATCCGCTAA
>NW_011494908.1:155223-156049 GCF_000754665.1 Bison bison bison
CCCAGGTATGCCTAGAGGGTACCTGGCACTCCGCAAATGTGCTGTCCGCTGGTATATTGCCCGTACCACATCCCAGGATAAAATGCGAAAACACACAACCCGCGCAGCTGAGCGCGTGGTGAAAGCCAACACCGACGGCTCCCAGAGCACCGACTGCTGCGTAATGACTGTCTCTTGACAAAGATTGGAGTGTAGGAAGGACGCATCGGGTAGGGCCCCAGACGGTGTGGGTTAGAAGGAGGTCCTGGAGTTTCCCCCGGAACCTGGACTCCCCGAGTGTGGTTCAAAGAGAAATTCGAAAGCAAACAGGTACTCAAGTGCGTCCTAGACCCTAGGCATTTTCTCTTCAGAGAGACAGGAGCGGGACCCGAGTGGCCCAGCCCCTGGCGGACGCTCCAGGTGGGAAAATTGCTGGAGGAGAGGCGCCCCCTTGTCTCTTCTCGGACCGAGCCCGCCCCGTCCCCAACGTCCAGGTCCACTTGTTAGAGCGCCGGGGCTCTGCGCGCTAGCTGAGGCGAGCCCCACTCCGCCCCCCCACCCCCCGCCTTTCAGAACCGGAGGACTTGGTTGGCAAAAGTGTCGCCTAAGAAGCCTAGTGAGCCCTCGAAGGGCAGCGCCCCCAGGGCCCGCTGAAAGCTTGAACTGCGGACAAGGCCGACCTCCCATATGCCTCGGGTGGTCCAGAGCCCTGAGCCGGGCGAAGACCTGGAGAAGAAGGAGCCGAGGTTCTGCCACCTCGAGCCGGGCTCTCCGAGAGGACGCTGCCCGCCACTCAGGGCCGGGAGCCGCCATCCGCCGCCTGCAGCCTCGGGGCGAAGTTAGCCGC
>NW_011494908.1:156630-157554 GCF_000754665.1 Bison bison bison
GGGTGCTAGCGCCCGGGGTCGTCTGTGGGTGCGAGAGTGTGTATACCCGTGTGTGTCCGTGAAAGAGAGTGTGCGTGTATGTGCGAGCAGAAGGGATGAGCTCAGCCCCCGGGGCACTCGGAGGTGAACTCCGGGCTAAGCCGGAGCCCGCCGCGCTCCCGGGTGCGGGGCGTCTGCACGGCTGATGGCTGTGCTGATGTTGCTGTGGCCGCCGCCGCCGCGCTCTAAGGCTGGTCGCGGTGGTGCAAAAAATGTTTCTCCGCTACTCGAGACCAAAAAACCTGCCCTGTCTACTGAGCATGCCCGGTTTGACAGTTCCACAGCCAAGGTTTTCTTTTTTTTTTTTTTCTCTCCCTTTTCCACCAAGACTCCAGGTTTTAGCCGCAGCTGAGATGGGGTGGGGAGGAAGGGGGAGCTCCGGAGGAGGAGCAGAAGAGGAGGGCTGAGGGAGCAGGTAGCGGGCAAAGGAAAGGGAAATCAAAATGAGAAAGATCACGGTGTTAGAGGGTGGAGGGAGGGAAGGAGAAAGCTGGGGGTGGGGGAGCAAAGGAAGGAAATATGGATCAACAAAATTTAGATTTCGTACCACGATGAGTTCCCGGCCAGAGTACTCTCATGACCAGCTTCTATTTTCTCCAGAGGGTTAGGTGGGGTGGGAAGTGGGGTTCGGAGGAGTGTTTGTCATCCCCAAACCAACCTGGGATAGTGTTTTATAGTCAAGACATACACAAACGCACGCGCTGTTGCACATACCACACACACACATATACAGAAGCGTGATCACGACCGCGATGTGTAAAGCCTGAGGACTGACTTAGAATGCAAAGTCTCTTGCCAACATAACTTTAGCAAAAAAAAAAAGAAAAAGAAAAAAGCGAGGTGGCGGGGAGAGAGAGAAATGTTTGGGTTCCTCCTTTCCCCCTC
>NW_011494908.1:157654-157892 GCF_000754665.1 Bison bison bison
GGCAGGAATCATTTGGATTACTGCCGCTCACCATCACCCCTCGCTCTGCCAACAAAGAAACAAAAGATGACAACCCGACTCTGTGGGGGGATAGCAACTGCTTCCAGAACCATCTCTCTGTTGGCAGTTGAAAAAGCAATGGGGAAGGGGTGGCTATAAAACCTGTGTCTAGCCACCAATATGTAAACGAACATTCCTAAAACCCACTACCCTCCTCCAAAAACAAAACAAATACCTG
>NW_011494908.1:157992-159045 GCF_000754665.1 Bison bison bison
TCCCCCTCTACCCCGCCTTCTAGAAAAGCCCAGCCCGTGAGTGCGGTGCGAAAGAGACCCGCAAGCTTTCTTAGCGTCGGTCCCTGTGAGAGGACCTCTGACTGCCTCCCGCTGCCAGCGTGACCTCAGTGAGCGAAGGCCGGCCACACGCAGCCTCCTGGCGGCGCGTCGGGGCAGCGCTGACACTATTCCCCCCTCCCCCACCCCCGGAGCCGGGCCCTGCGCTCCAGCCGCTGCCCCGCCTGGTCGGCCAGCTCCCTGGGCTCCCCAACCGGCTCCGCCCCTCACCCAGGTTCGGTCCGTGCCCCAAGCCCTGGATCCCTCCTTTTCCACCCTCTTGAGCTTCCGCGAAAAAGCGGAAAAGCGGAATCTGCACGCTCAGAAACTCGCTTTGGGAGCCTAAGGAGTCCTACTGGGCATGCTCAGGACTTGGGGCGCCTCGCGTGGAGTAACTCTCCAGCCGCCAATATCTTCACGGCTGGGCCAGATGTGAGTCTGAAGTAGGAGACGTGGACCCCGGATCGGGGTTTGGCTCCGGTTCCGGGAAGGGCGGCGGCGACGCCCACAGTCGCCTCCTCCTTCCCGGCTTCCCGGCGAGAGCAAGACGGTGGGAGATACCAAGTGCCGAGCCAGGGGAGCGGCACCAACTGGAGAAATGAGTCTAGCGTACTCCCAGACCCCCTTCCCCCAGCGCCACCCCCGCCGTAGGCAGGTAGGGGGCGCGCAAAGCAGCGGAGAGAGCCCAGTGAGTGAGTGCCGGGACTGCTAGCCTCTAGGTAAAGAAAGAGAGCGCGAAGAGTTGAATTTTCTTTAGAAGACAGACGTTACCGATGGTTTTCTTGAGTGAAGAAAGAAGGGCGTGTGTGAAAATGTGTATGTGTGCACGCACGTTTGTAATTTTTCTCCGCAAGAGCAGGGACAGGAAAGCGAGAAACTATTGGCGAGTTGAGAGTCCGCTAGGGGTTGCAATAAGGCACATTTGGAGCCTTGGCTGGCGCTAATTAACAGGAAGAGTTGCTCGCGGCTCGTCGGGCGCCCACCAAAGCTTCCAGC
>NW_011494908.1:159239-159387 GCF_000754665.1 Bison bison bison
AAACATATATTTCGGAGATATATATATATATCCTAAATAAAGAAAAGATTTCTCATTAAGAACTACCTGAGCAATGAACTGTGGAGGGAAAAGACTTTCAGGATACCTCCTCAATTCCCATCTAAGAGTTCTAGAAGGAGGAAATAGA
>NW_011494908.1:159487-162476 GCF_000754665.1 Bison bison bison
CTGGTCAGTTACTTCTCCAGTGATTCAAATCACTCTCTGAGTCTAAGGAATTCTGTAAATAATGATTAAAGAGAGTTCCTCATTAATGAAAAGGGAATTTTGGCAGAATGAGACTTGGACAAATCATAACGGCCATGGAAATGAAATGTACGATTTAAAACCATGATCATCCTCATTCTCACACTTGCTACCTCTTTGTTAGTCATTTCGAAGACACAGGGAGGAAGGGACGGTTGATACCCAGGGATTTCATGAAAGGAAACTCAGCTTGTTTCTCTCCTGGCAATTTGGCAGTCTGTTTAATCATTTTTTTTTTTTTAAAGAAACTCTCCTCTATCGCCTCCTCTTCATGTTTTCTCTCACATTCTTCCCTCTCATTTTCCTTACCAGTCTTGCACAACTCCCGGGAGTCCTTAATTCATTTGGTCTGCACCTGTCTCCCTTTAGTTCCTTCAAAAACATTGTTTCCCTTTCTAACTCCAAAGTACAGGCGGCTCTCACTTTTCTCCATTTCTGCAGAACCGATTTAGTGCTTCTGGAGGTCCATAGCCTGATACTGTAGGTGGATTTCGGAAAGCATTTATTCAACTTCAGAGATTCCCTAGACACATTTAAGTAACAGGAAATTGAAGAATTTTTAAGTGTTTTGCTCACAGGACCAGGAATTTCTATTTTGAATGTGGATATCAGAAAGAAGCCATGCTAAATTGCCAGTTTTAGAATGGTCAATGTGAAGGAAAATATAACCAGTTGTAATGGAGCATACAATCTGTATAAGACAGTTACCCAGTTGCCTGGGTTATGTTATTAATATTCAAATAATTTGCTAGGAATTTTAAAAGAGATACCTTTTCGTTAACAAAGACCACACACATGCATGCATACCCAAAACTAATGTAATCACATAAGTTCAATTCAGCTGTTGCATATGGAGCATCTACCTTGTTTCAGGAACTGTGCCAGCACTTAGAATAGTAAAGAAATTGCAGAGGCTAAAATATGTTCAAAGATTTGTGAACAACTTACTAATCAACAAGCATAAAATGAATGGCTGTTACCATGTTCCTAGAACAATTCAGTCCTAAAGAACAATAGTTAGCTTTGATTTCTGTTAATTTGTTTAATCCATAGCTTGCATTCTTTGCAAAGAATGCATAATGGAAAATATCACTTATTTCAATCTTGTTTCTAATACCCTCATAAGTAAAAGTGTAAGTACAATAATATTAGAAGACTGAAGTCAATAACAATTACATAGAGAAAATCAACGTGAAGCATCTGAAATGAAGGTTTTTAGGGTGCTTGTCTAATGGTAAGATGATTTCAAAGGCACAGCTTCAGTACATACTGGTTGTGGTGAACCATTATTTCCTATTGCAACTGATAACAATGCTGTCTGGAGATCAACTACCAGAGATTATGAATGGTGCCAGGACCACAGCTTTTGGCTACTATGATTGGAAGCAGGGAAAGGTATAAGGATTTTGTACCCAATCAGTTTTCATAAACAGCTATAAAATTGCAGTCACCAGTTTGCTGCTAGGGAGTGCCCATTTCCAGGTAGTCATGGGCCCCTCTGAGAAAAGCAGCCACATTAGAGGAAGTTCACTTGAGCTTGATGTGAACAGGTTGTGGCCATGATTCTGCATCCATATGTTCAGAACAGATAGCCAGACACATTTTTCACACACCCAAGTAAGGCTCGGGAGAACAACAGAAAAGTCAGTTAAAGTCTCTCTATTCCTATCCCCAATTAAAATCTTCTGTCTACCTAACCCCACCAGGTCTTCCCTGGTGGCTCAGTCAGTAGAGAGTCTGCCTGCAATGCGGGAGACCAGATTTGACTGGATTTGATCTTCCTTTGGTCAGGAAGATCCCCTGGAGAAGGGAATGGCAACCCATTCCAGTGT
This sequence comes from Bison bison bison, assembly GCF_000754665.1. Taxonomy (NCBI): domain Eukaryota; kingdom Metazoa; phylum Chordata; class Mammalia; order Artiodactyla; family Bovidae; genus Bison; species Bison bison. Next base: position 161,398 of record NW_011494908.1, read on the forward strand.
TCTTGCCTGGAGATTTCCATGCAGAGAGGAGCCTAGCGGGTTACAGTCCATGGGGTCACAAAGAGTCGGACACGACTGAGTGACTAACAATTTCACTACCTATACCTATTTAGTGTCCAGATGGATCCTGTGGATCCACTTCTCTGGCTAGAGTTCCAAGGAGAAGAAAAATACTTTTTTTTTTTTTAACTTTGGGCTTTAGCAAGTCACTTTGCATTCCATATAGCAAGCCCTGCTCATGGAAGTGTACATTTATAGAGAATATCCCTCACTGGAAGGGTTCCATCAATGTTGCTGCACCTTACTCTCAAAATAAAATGTATCCCTATTACAGATTAATCATAACCTTCAGAAACCAAGACTTCTCAATAGGGTGTACTGACAATTCATTTGTATTATTGCTATAATGAATTCAAATATTTGCTTAAATTTAAAATTATAGACCATTTAAAGAATGACACCTTGGGCTTTAATTTATATGAAATTCACTTATGTTTGATATGCATACACATAAAAATATGGCAATAACAATAATTTGTTCCCTCATAAAGATGACATAGTGCTTTCCCTTGCAGATCTGAAAGCTGACTTTATGCTAGTGTTTGTCTTTTTATTGGAAATACTTTTAAGAATATTACTTTCTGGCACTTTTTAACTATCACAGTTGTTGAAAAGGGGAGATATTGATTTCAAAATGTACCATGATTTCTGTTTGAGAGATGAAATTACACTCCTGAAAAAGAAATTGAAAAGAGTATAGAACAATTAGGATTGGCCTGTTGGCATTTAAGTGCATTTGAACTTCTAACTTATGACCTCGTTGTCATAACCCTTTAAGTGAATTATCACGATTGACTTACAGTTAACTATTAATTTGTATTGAAATAACTATAGCATTTTGTGCTTCAAAAACGCACACTTAATAATGGCCATAAGATTTTTATAGCTACGTACATTAATAATTGCTACTAGATGCTAACAATTATTAGACTAGTCTATCATAAACAGAATTAAAATGCATTTTGTATGAAAATCAGGAACTAAGATGCTATCATTTTCCATGCTACACAATGAGCACG
>NW_011494908.1:162576-165064 GCF_000754665.1 Bison bison bison
CATCTCAGATTAAGGAAACAGACTCCCGATACATATTTTCATTCTCTTATTCATGCTTTCATTAGGCAAAGATTTATAGAATACCCACTATGTGCCTATTCAGTGCTAAGTACTGGAAAGAGAATGGTAAAGAAAACATATCTGTTCCAGCCTTTGTGTAAATTAGAGTCCACTGGCAAGAGATGGATATAACCAATCCCATGAGGAGCACTCTGAAAGAACAGAACACAGTATTGGCAAGAGAACAGAGGAGACTCAATTTAGATTGAGGTGGAAGCAGTGAGGTAGGCGTCCCTGAGACAGCAGCTACTAATCTGAGGCATGAATGAGTAGTAGTTAGCATTCCAGGCACAAAGTAAAGAATGTATGGTATTTGACATGAGAAATGTGCAATGTCAAGGTGCAGAAAGACAGCCTGTGCATCTGGAGTGTGGTGAACATGAGTAGTGTATTGGGGTGGGGGTGGCAGAGAGTGACATATATGAGGAAGGAGAGGCAGGAAGGAGTCAAATCATACAAGGGTTTAGGGGCCTTGATAAGGATTTTAGATTTTGTCCTCAGGACAATGAGAGGATGTGCTATGATCTGATTTACAGTTCAATGGCTCTTTACCTGCGTCAGTCAAATTCTGATACTTGCCAACTCTCAAATAACAACACTTTTTCTATCCTTATTCTTCCTGACCTATCTGGTCCAGAGACTCCTGGGAGCTACTTAAAGACTTGTAGGGTGTCTGTGTAGTCCAGATTATTTTCACAATAATATCAAGATAATATTTGCCTTTCACTCATATTCTCTTACAAATGTACAACAATTAATTGAATGCAAAAGCAACTATGAGAATTTAGCTGTGTTCTATTAGTGTTAGTCGTGTCCCCCTCTTTGCGACCCATGGACTATAGCCTGCCAGGTTCCTCTGTCCATGGGATTCCCCAAGCAAGAATACTGGAGTGGGTTGCCATTTCCTTCTCCAGGGGATATTCCCAACCCCTGCACTGCAGGCAGATTCTTTATCATCTGAGCCACCAGGGATTAAGCTAGGTGGTAAAAGATAAGAATACAACTCTCCTCAATAATTGTTTGGGAAAAGATGGTACTTTTTCATGAAACTCTTATTTATATTAATATATATTAAGTTTATTACTGTTATTTTAAGTGTATCAGTACATAAATAGTTGATTTCTGCCTGCTTCAACTTCTGATACATAAATATCAATAGAGATAACTGACAAAGATAACAGCAATTTGGGGTTCTTGAAAAAAATTTTAAGAGCATAAAGAGGTCCAGAAACCAATGCCAACCACCAATCTTCTTTTCTTAAAACTGGTTGTGGTTTCCCTCCCATCAGAGTCTTTTTCTGTTCCTAAAAGCTCAGTCCTCAGATTCACAATAAGAAATTGATTTTTACATTGCAATCCAGAATGATTACTTACAACTACTATATGATGCATTTTGAAATTATCTATTCCATTCCAACCAAATCAATTGCTTTCTTAACCCAGTAACCCACACTTAGAAAAAGCATGAATGATCTCACTCCATTTCTAGGTTTCAATAATTACTTCTAGTTTGATACCTTTGAGACTATATTCCCTGTCTCAGCACTCCTCTCAGGTGCCACCTCTAACAGCTGGCTAAACATTTCTTGCTTAATATTTCACAGTTACCTCAAACTTAACTTGTTTAAAATTGAACTCATCCCTCAAATATTCTTAAATAAAAAATACAGGAGATTATAAAAGCATGTAATCTGAGATTTATATGAACTGACTAAAACTAAAATATATGCATGGAGAAAGGACTAGGAAAAAGAATCACAATAGTATAGTGATTAATGGGATTGTTAATTTTAATTGTTAGTTTTCATTTTCTTATGTTTTCCTGATATTTACTTTTCTATAAGTACGTACTAATTCATAATCAGAAAGCTACTATTAAAAACAACACTAGTCTTCCTTATACGTCCTACATGTCTTCATGTCTTTCATTTTAAAGGTATGATTCTATTTATCTCAAGATTTGCTTTAAACACATTTTCCAGTAATAATCATGTTAATAATGCAAATTTCTCCAGGACCACTTTATTTTATCACGAAAGGAATTCTAACTGCAGGATGGGTATAGGCAGGAGTCAACACCACCACAAAGACGGTTCATCAGTTTTCTAGGATACCCAATACATTGGTTGAAGTTCTAGATGCTACATGTTTCTGCAGCTCTCTCTGTCTTGAAATTGTATGAAGTATAGTTTATCCCACAGACCATCAAATGGACGCTTGGTTACAGTGGGGCAGTCTGTCCTTCCGTTCAAATACAGTTATGAATAAAATCTAAAAATTCTATATTTCAGAACACTCCTGCATCTGTCCAGGATGCCCACTCCTTCTCCACCTTTACTTGTCTATTCATATTTATCAGACTTATATCCATTACTCCCTCTTCCAAGAAGCCTTCCCTGGACTTCCATCCTGAAATGCTTTCTCTCCT
>NW_011494908.1:165164-166860 GCF_000754665.1 Bison bison bison
TTGTATTAGAAGTAGTTATTTAGATGCTTGCTTCTCCCATTGTACTTTTATTTCTTTGAGGGCATGGACATATCCTTCTATATATCTTTAGTTATACATAGTAGGTCCTTGAGAAATAACTGGGGATAAATTTTTAATTTAGCTATTTTATTTCTAAAGCAAAGGATAAAAATAATGAGAATTGAGAAACTTCTAATATGTTCTGTTTGATCAAATTTAATTGCAATTTAAATTAAATTGTAAATTGTAACTGTAAATCAAATTTCCTACCTCATGCAAGTAATTTTCTTTAAAATCTGGTGCTTTGGTTTAACACAATCCTTAGTCCATGCCATGGGAATGTCTAAGAGGTAAAACTGTGTTTGAAAGAGATTCTTTCTATGTATCTAATAAATTAAGCTTTTTGGATAAGTATCAATTATCTTCTACTGCATAACAAATTACCTCAAAACTTCTTAGCTTAAAACAACATTTTACCATTTCTCACAATTTTGTGAACTAGAGGGGAATTTTTTCTCCTGGCCTTGCCTGGTCTCATGAAATATCTGTACTCAGTTGGCAGGTCACATGGGACTGTCTTCATCCCACATGGCCTCACGTATCTGGTGACTCAGCTGGGCCAGTGGGAACAACTGAGGTGCCTTAATCTCTCTCTAGGCTTCCCTGGTGGCTTAGACGGTAAAGCATCTGCCCACAATGCTGGAGACCCAGGTTCGATTCCTGGGTCGGGAAGATCCCCTGGAGAATCTCTCTTTGTGCAGTCTGGCCATGAGATGCCATATCCTCTGTATCAGTTAACTATTGTTGCATAACAAGTGACCCTGAAACTTAGTGGCTTAAAACGACAGCAATTTATATTTCTCATGGTTCTGTAGGTTAGCCACACATTTGCTCTGCTGATTTTTCCTTGACACATTCACGTGGCTACATTCAGCTGAAGAAGGTTGGCGGGGCTCAAAGGTACAAGGTGGCCTCACATGTCTGGCAATAGGAACCGGGTCCTGTCTGTACGCCTTAGTTGTCAGTTCTTCTCCACATGGTCTCTTTTTCCAGAGTTGGCTACACCAGCTGCCTCAGATGCTGGTGTCAGGACAAGCACCCCACGATGGCACATATAGAAGCTACAAGGCCTGGAAAGGCTAGGCTCTAGAACACACACAATGTTACTTCTGCTGGGTTCTATTATTCAAAAGAGATCACAGGATGGGAGAAACAGAATGTTCATCTCTTGATATGAAGAGCTGTAAATAATGTGACCATGTTTTTCTTTGTATCATAGGCACAATTTGAGATATGAATTATTATAAATTCAATGTTCTACTGGATTGTGGTATAGTTAAAATTCCAGTGCAGGTGATGTCATTTTTTTCCTTTTTTATTTAAAAACATTTCTGTCCCATTCTCTTTTTTTCTTTTTTGTTACATAGGAAATCCATGAATGCATTCTTGTTGCAAAATATTCAAGGGATAAATAATAGTGAACTCCTACACAGTAAGCTTATAAAATGACCAGGCTTCATTTTAAGTGCTTTATCGAACAGCACCTCAGTTAATCCTTGCAAGTCTTTGAGGTAAGCAATATTATCACCACCATTTTTCCTGGTGGCTCAGAGGTTAAAGCGTCTGCCTGCAATGCAGGAGACCTGGGTTTGATCCCTAGGTTGGGAAGATCCCCTGGAGAAGGAAATGGCAACTC
>NW_011494908.1:166960-167198 GCF_000754665.1 Bison bison bison
CCTGTCAACAATTTGATATGCATTTCTTTAGTCCTGGTTCTAGACATTTATGTATATAAATATATTTAAATGCATTTTCCTTACCTACACTGGATCACATTATATTCTTGTTTATTTTTGGCATACCTGGTAGTATTGTATACCATTAATAAACTATTGGTTAGTAGCATATTCAACTCATACTTATAAAATGTAGACTCGCCTTAAAGTCAGGAGTAGCCTATTTAAGTATAGTCTC
>NW_011494908.1:167298-169869 GCF_000754665.1 Bison bison bison
CCAAAATTGTCCCAGAAGCAAAAACAAAGTGATCTATCAAGTGTTAGTTTACAATATGCTAATTTCTAAGTAATGTAAAGATGTTACACATTGTTCCTTCACAGGAAGACTGCCAAAATTATGAATAAAATTTCTTTGGAGGAAAGGAGGAGAAATTGTTTCCCTGATGTCTGCGTAAAATTTAAATGAAAATGAATGTGATTTGAGTGTTAGTATTCATGGCTGCTAGTTCTTCTCTGTTAATTTACATTTATATTCTTAATGTCTAGGTTGAGCCTAGGGAAATTTAAAACTCAATTTCATTAATGCTATAACTTCCATAGGAATCTCAATATGCACAAAAGTTCCTAGATTGTGGAGTTATTTGGATGAGAATATAGCAGCTAAGCATAATTGCTGAGTGGTTATGATAGTTAAATATGTACTGTCAATTTTGATTTTTGAAATTCCTCTGGGCCTAAACCCAGTGTCCAAAAAGTTTAAAAAACATGAAGCTAATATAGTAATGAATTTTAACATCTTTTAAATGGAAACATTACATTTCTGAACCACTGCCCATCTGTGATTAATTATGATTTAAACTAGATCATGTTTCACATTTGCAACTATTACGTTGACATACATGATGTTTGCAATTATTGCCTAACTTGAGGTTTGTAAGTTCAGCTAACTAGAGTTAGGGGTATTTTTTCATTTAGTTGCTTTTATTGCAAATATGGTCACTACTCCCAGTTGGCAAAGGTACTATGAATAGGAATACTGGGTCCAAACAATAATGGTTTCCTCAAGTCTCAAATAGATTTATCTTTATTTTTCTTCTTTATAAGCTGTGTATAGATACACTTTAAAATTTTTTAATATTTACAGATCATGCTTACAGAGTAAGCTTTTGGGGAAAAATTTCCCTGAATATTCCAGAAATTCTCAACAGAAGCAACACTTTAATCCTCTTCTGAATCCTCACTTTGATTGTTTTGATGATACTACTCACTGCTGCTGCTGCTGCTAAGTCACTTCAGTCGTGTCCAACTCTGTGCGACCCCATAGACAGCAGCCCACCAGGCTCCCCCGTCCCTGGGATTCTCCAGGCAAGAATACTGGAGTGGGTTGCCATTTCCTTCCCCAATGCATGAAAAGTGAAAGTGAAGTCGCTCAGCTGTGTCCGACTCTTAGCGACCCCATGGACTGCAGCCTACCAGGCTCCTCCATCCATGGAATTTTCCAGGCAAGAGTACTGGAGTGGGGTGCCATTGCCTTCTCCGTACTACTCACTAGATCACCCTGAATTATGTTTTAGAATTATATCCACCCCAGAGAGGTTGTACAGCTCTAAGAATTCAGACTTTTAAGCCTCTTGCAACTATAGGCCACGAGAACTTTGGTTTCAAAACTCATTTATGTTATTGCCTTCTTTCATAACATGCAGCTGAAGTCCTTTTTTAAAGTTTCAATTAACTTGCAACAGCAGTAAGGCAAAAAGAGGGGAGAGAAAAAGGAGAAGGAAAGGCGAAGAGAAGGAAGTGAAAAGGGGGGGAAATGCTGTACTATTACACAGTGTTTATCAAGTGCTCTGCTTCTAATCACACTCATGGTGATCCTGAGGCTACAGCATTGATTCTGTACCAATGAAACATCCTCCCTTAGCAGATAATATCATACGGTGGAACAGAAAGGGAGGAAAAGAAGAAGGCCTATGTGTCCAGGTTTGTCTAGGTTCAGTTCAGTTTTTTTCAGTTCAGTTCAGTTCAGTTTTCAGTTTTCAGTTCAGCTCAGTCACTCAGTCATATCCGACTCTTTGCAACCCCATGAACCACAGCATGACAGGCCTCCCTGTCCATCACCAACTCCCAGAGTCCACCCAAACCATTGACCATTGAGTCAGTGATGCCATCCAACCATCTCATCCTTGTCATCCCCTTCTCCTCCTGCCCTCAATCTTTCCCAGCATCAGGGTCTTTTCAAATGAGTCAGCTCTTTGCATCAGGGGGCCAAAGTATTGGAGTTTCAGCTTCAACATCAGTCCTTCCAATGAACACCCAGGACTGATCTCCTTTAGGATGGACTGGTTGGATCTCCTTGCAGTCCAAGGGACTCTCAAGAGTCTTCTCCAACACCACAGTTCAAAAGCACCAATTCTTCAGTGCTCAGCTTTCTTTATAGTCCAACTCTCACATCCATACATGACTACTGGAAAAACCATAGTGCCGGGAGCCGGTGAGGCATTCCACTCGTGACAAAGGTCATGAGGAAGGAGGCTCGGCATACGCAAAGGCGGGATCGAGCCTCAGGAGTCCCCCTGGATATTCTTGAGCATCTACCCCCCAAAAACCAGAGTCTGCCTACTTTATTGCTCTGTGCTCTCACCTCTGACTTTACTGGGAGCTGTCCCCCACCACCATCTCGCTCTCTCTGTCAAAGAGTTAACTTACAGCTCCAATTAATAAAGTTCCTGGGCAATTAGGAGTGTTTAAATCCAAACCCCTCAGATAGCTCTCTAACTCACCTGACAAGTTTACCCGGACTCCTACAGCTATGCATATGATTGTTTAGTCTCCCAGCCTCGAGAGGCAC
>NW_011494908.1:170190-171146 GCF_000754665.1 Bison bison bison
TAAGGTAATAAATTCTTTCCTTTGTTGTAAACCCATTACACATCCGCCCTATAGGAATGCAATTTTATCTAACACCTTCGGAAGATGGCGCCAAACCTTAAAATAATTACTCTTAGAGAAAATAAGTCTTTGTCAAGAGTCATAAAATGTTAATAGGCCTTCTGGCCAGAAGATGATGTAAATCACCTAAACCATTTGTATACGATAAATTTGCAGGAAAGAAACCCTGGTTTTTGATAAGGATCAAAGACTGCTGACTTTGCATCCCCTATTATCCTCTATGTGTAACTTAGGGTATAAAAGCCCCTGTTGAAAATAAAGCTACGGGCCTTGCTCACCAAAGCTTGGTCTCCCCATGTCATTTTTCTCCTCAATTTCCATCTGAGTCTCCATCTGGAGCGTGGAGGTCCTCTGCGATCATTTATTTGCCTGGGCTTCTAAGACCCACTCGAGAAGGTGTCTAAGGTGGGGCACCTTCCGCTATTCGAGAGGGCGCCTGTGGCCTCCGTGGTCAGAGCTAACCTGGTGTCACAGGTTATATTGATTTTCCGCATAAACCAAGCTACTCAGCCTCTTTTCTCCACTGAATTTTCCTACTGAGCTATCCTCATTCTATTACTCTTTATATCTTTGATAAATAAATAAATAAATAGGTCGCCGAAGCCGTCTCTCCTTCGAATACCCTGGATCAGCTGGGGCTGGATCCCAGCACCATAGCCTTGACTAGACAGACCTTTGTTGGCAAAGTAATGTCTCTGCTTTTAAAGTGAAAAAAAAACAAAAAAAAGTTCTACGGTTAAATTTTTTTTCATATAGAAGAATTGTCTGAAAGTGAAGTGAAAGTGTTGCTCAGTTGTGTCTGACTCTTTGCGACCCGGTGGACTGTAGCCCACCAGGCTCCTCTTTCCATTGGATTCCCCAGGCAAGAACACTGGAGAAGGTTGCCATTTCTTTCT
>NW_011494908.1:171246-174027 GCF_000754665.1 Bison bison bison
AAATATATTTAGACCAATATGTCCTTTGAACAACTTCCTAGAACTAAGAAGGACACACATTTATTTGATTTAATGCACTATGGTCTTCTCAGTGTTTCTATTCTGTGAGATGTTTTAAGTACATTTGAAATGAATTATTTTTAAAGAGGACTTTAACTTCATGGTACCGATTCAATGGACATGAGCTTGAGTAAACTCCAGGAATTGGTGAAGGACGGGGAGGCCTGGTGTGCTGCAGTCCATGGGGTTGCAAAGAGTCGGACACTACTGAGCAACTGAACTGAACTGAACATAGTTTAATGTCTCTCTTCCATTAAAAATTTTTAAAATATGTTATTTTAACTGGAAATAAATCCATGACATGCACTCAGCTAGAAATCCAAGAACCTATTTTTTTTTATTGCTATAAGTATTATAAACAAAAAATGGTTACATGTAAATATACATTAACAATTTGCTCATCCAGCATGGTTAAGTAGGGCATCAACACTTCCAGGTACACATATTAAGGATATACTGAGGGCCTTGCCTGCCTCTGTTCATTCGAGATTGTGTGTGTAAGGCCTAAAATTAAGGCCCCAAATTATGTGATTCTTTGGCATTCAGTGAAACCAGGAGAGCCTCAAATAGCCTAGCTGTAAGTTTTCCTCATCACTCTGGCCCCGTGGATAATGTCCCCTTGTCTAACAACCATCCTCATCCAGGAGACTAGACACAGTTCCTGCTTATCCCTGACTAGCAAGTTTCAGTTCTTTGTCCATCTGTGGAATTATTAAAACAAACCAATTACATCCTCCAAGAGTACCATGGGTCACCCCTCCCTTCTGACAATAAAAAGCCTGCTTCCTGCAGACCCTGGTTCTTCACTTGGTTCCTGAATACAACCCCACCCCCTACTCTGTATGATGTTGCGTGGCATGTGGTGTCTCCTGCCCCAGACTGAGTATATGTAGTTAACAAACTGCTTTTAATCTCATCTGTCCTGTGCTGGGTGAAGAGGGTGAAATCCAAACACAGTGAGGCCCTGGAGCATACGTTTTATTACCAGAATAAATAATGATAAAATCTCCAGTAATTTTTCAGTTGGGGTAGGAAATGGAGCGTGTTGGGACACTGTGGAGTTTTCTTTTTTTTTTTTTTCAGTTTAATATCATGATTTTGGAAGCATTAAGGAATACAGTGATTTATTAGGTGGTTCCATAAATAATGTCAAATTTAAGATAAGCTGGTTTTCTGAACCATGGCATAAACCAGCATTTCCCCAATTTTCGGGATAAGATTCACCAGAAGCAATTATTGACAAAGCAGATAACGAAGCCCCTCCTCCTGAAGACCCTTATCACTGGGTGTGGAATCAAGCACCCAGGTGATTCTTCAAGCTGCCCATTTTCCTTGTCATGTGATCTATCGCTAATGGCAGTTCACAACATGAATTCTTATCATTAGGGAAATTTGGGAAACATGGTTAAACTGTAGTAGTAATAGGTTCAGAAAAGTGGAGAAAGTGAATTTTCTGGACCAGCAGAAGTGTCTCCCTGATGACCTTCTTTTAAAGAAGGTGATTGGCTTCTTTCTTGGCTCAGCTGATTATGCCAAGCCCATTTGCTTTTGATCACCTCAGAGTCAACTGATTAGTAACTTAACTGGAGTAGGATATCTCATGATAGTCATAGATTTGATCATATTTAAGAGGAGGAGATTATGTAAAGCCTGTACACCAGAGTGGGGCGGCGGGGTGGGGGGGGGAACTTTGTGGCCATCTTAGAATGCTGCCTACTACAAATGTGATTCAAAATTAGGAGGCAATGATGGAAATAAAAAATAAGGATTGTGTTATGACACAATTTATTGAAATGGGCACCCTTATGAAAAATCCAAGAATCTTAGTATAGAAAGGTAGTGCATATATTTTATTAGGTTAAAGGAGAAAGAGGGACAAATTATATGAATTTTTAAAGCATATATGCACTACCCAAATAGATAGCAACTGTGGTAGATATCTGTTTTAAAATGCCCCAATTCTTACATAGGCAAGACATCACAGGGACAAGAGCTCCACCTATATACATATTAGAGTTATTTATGCTAAAATTAGAAACACTTATATATTCCTGTCTTAATGTTGCTGACAATTTAATTCCTCAGAAGGAAAGAAGGAGAAAGCAACAATGGGAAACACTAGAAGCATTCAAAGAGAATGACCTCTTTTAAACTGTAATAAACAAGAAAAAAAAAACTGTAGACCATTAGATACCATAGGCCTTAAAGAAAGTAACATTCAGAAAGTTAAGACAAAATAAAGGTAAGAGCTAATGAATATATATATTCTAAAAGCAAAGAAATGTAGGAGGCTCTAAGAGGTAGGAGGGAAAATGAGTCAAGAAAGAGGCTTTAGAGGAACGAATTCCTGAGCTGTATCTCGAAGGATCAGATAGAATTCGACAGGCCCAGAGTCAGGGTCCATAGCATCATAAAGATTTGGACATGACTGAGCGACTGAGCATATCTGGCTTCCTAACATCTGTGCTTTGCTGCTGTGTTCACTGCTCCGAGTCAGGGTAATAGTGGTGAATGGAGTGAGATAAGAAGCAAGGGATTCTGTTTCCACAGGAGAGAGTATAAAGTAAAACCAGAAGAGATCCTAGGATAGAGTGGGAGGGAAATCAACATGTAAGGGATGGTCAGACATAAAAGAGATAAGAGGAGAACTTAGAGAAAAATACTGTGTAGTGTCATAAGAGCCAAAGTAAGAGACCAATTAAGAGTGGCCTATAGCTTTTA
>NW_011494908.1:174127-174763 GCF_000754665.1 Bison bison bison
TTATCAACAAGGAGACATTGAAGACTTTGGCAAGAACACTTTACTTGCAGTGGTAGAGCAAACCCTTAATGTTGTCTAGGGTAATTTAGCAAAAGGAGGCAGGAAGCATAAATTAAGATAATGGGTGAATGTGCTCTAGATATCAGGAGAGGCAGTAGCATGTGGCAACAGACTCCAGACTCAGTCCTACAAATTTTTGTTTGTTTCATCCTAATTTCCAGATATATGCGCTAAGTCACTTCAGTCGTGCCGGATTCTTTGCTTCCCTATAGACTGTAGCCCACGAGGCTCCCCTGTCCATGGGATTCTCCAGGCAAGAATACTGGAGTGGGTTGCCATTTCCTCCTCCAAGGGATCTTCCCCACCCAGGGATCGAACCTGCGTCTCTTATGTCTCCTGCATTCGCAGGCATGTTCTTTACCACTAGCACCATCTGGGAAACCCTAGGCTATGCTATGCTATGCTAAGTCACTTCAGTCGTGTCCGACTCTGTGCGACCCCATAGACGGCAGCCCACCACGCTCCCCCGTCCCTGGGATTCTCCGAGCAAGAACACTGGAGTGGGCTGCCATTTCCTTCTCCAATGCATGAAAGTGAAAAGAGAAAGTGAAGTCGCTCAGTCGTGTCCAACTCTTA
>NW_011494908.1:175504-178052 GCF_000754665.1 Bison bison bison
CAAGCTATTTTAGCGGGAAGGTGAGATAAAGTTTTAAAAGCAGTAAAGGAGAGCTCTCTCTTGTGTTAGTTGCTCAGTCATGCTGTTGTGACCCCATGGCCTATAGCCTATTAGGCTCCTCTGTCCATGGATTCTCCAGGCAACACTACTGGAGTGGGTTGCCATTACCTTCTCCAGGGGATCTTCCTAACCCAGGGATTGAATCAGGTCTCCTGCATTGCAGGCAGATTCTTTACCATCTGAGTCACTAGGGAAGCCCAAAGGAGAGCTAGCTAATACTTATTTCCAGGAATATCCCCGCCTCTCCCCTTATTCAAAGCATGAGGATGAGTAGCTTTTCCTCCAGAGGACTTTTTAGAGGAAGCTTCCTTGTCTTGGGGAGAGAACAGAGGACAAGAGCAAAGAAGAGGTATGTCGTTTATCATGAAAAAGAGTGGCATAGTGGAAAGCATTATAAAGGAGGAAGATGTTGGAAGGGTAGAGAGGGGAATCGTATTCCCATCAGAAGAATGGGAGAAAGACGTTCAAGGCAATAGAGGCTTGAGAGTTTGGGAAAGCATGTGTGAGGAAATGATTAGAGACAAGTAAGGTTAAATGGCCTCAAGTTTCTGAATAGAATGTCTTAGTGCATAAAATATAAACTATCCTTCATTTTAGAAGGCTTGAAAGTCAAGCCTTCTTCTCACCTCATCTTGACTCAGATCCACACAATGAAATCACAAATTCATGTTTATGGCATCCTAAGGACTGTAACTGATGCCCACATGAGGATAAAACTGTAAAGCAGGCACAAAGCCAATATAATCAACAGTCAAAATAAAGAGTGCTGGGCTGATCCGTGATGTGAAAAACCTTTTAACTGCATGGATGCATGATCCGATACAACAAATTCGAATGCCTCTGAATCAAGAAACCATTTTGGCAAAGACGTTCTCTTTTCTGATTGCTTAAGAATAAACATACTGAAATATCAGAGGAATATGTTTTTCTCAGGAGATTTGCTTCAGGAAAAAAAAAAAAACCAGATAGGTTCAGAATTGAGGAAAAGCTTCAGATACACAGTAGGTTACTATTCCTTACTTGAAACTTACAGGATTCATCTTGTGATCTTTGGCCCAAAATACACAAGGTAGGAAATGAAGAGTTGCATGTTCTTTCCATGAAAACATTCCGTATGAAGAGTGGTTACCATAATCTTCAGTGATTAGCCAAAGGAAAAGGAAAAAAAACACAATTTTTTGTTTTTATAGTACCTTAAAATATTGTCATATGGAGAACAGATTAAGTCTAATCTTGCCCTTTACAAAAAGCAACCAGGCCTAATAAATGGAAGTACATACAGTCTGCTGAAACAACAAAATCTAAAATTTATCACTGTACAGTGATGGAATGGACTACTTTTCATGCTGCTCATCACTGACAGTGTTATGCTGAGACTGGTTATCTATCTACTAGGCATAGTATAGAGGGAAACCCTGCACAGCTCATAAGCTGTTCTCAGGAACTCTTACAATCTCTTCCAGCTCTTAGATTCTGTGGCATCAAAATGATTTGTGGATTTGAGGAGCATGACAGGGTGAGTCAAAAGTGCTCTAGTATTCTTCAAACATTCATACATGTATTATTATTATTTTACTTCTTTTGATATCATGCTGTAATAGAGATACCCCCATTTTTAAAACAGCAATGGATAGCACACAATGCTTTAAATTAAAGCCTTTGGCTCCTTTATATTTTAATGTTGTCCTCTGATTGTAATGTGGCACTACTGTTACCTCCTCAGTGAGGTTCATCTTTTATTTTCTTTTTAGTCAAAACAACGTATTTCTTATGAGTTATTAATCTTCTTATTTTCTTGGGGTCCAAAATCACTGTGGATGGTGACTGCAGCCATGAAATTAAAAAATGCTTGCTCCTTGGAAGAAAAGCTATGACAAACCTAGACAGTGTATTAAAGAGCTAACACATTACTTTGCTGACCAAGGTCGCTATAGTCAAAGCTATGGTTTTTTCAGTAGTCATGTATGGATGTGAGAGTTGGACCATACAGAAGACTGAGTGCCAAAGAACTGATGCTTTCAAACTGTGGTGTTGAAGAAGACTCTTTTTGGACTGCAAGATCAAACCAGTCAATCCTAAAGAAAAAAAAAAACCTGAATATTCATTGGAAGGACTGATGCTGAAGCTGAAGCTCCAGTACTTTGGCCACCTGATGTGAAGAGCTGACTCATTGGAAAAGACCCTGATGCTGGGAAAGATTGAAGGCTGGAGGAGAAGTGATCCACAGAGGGTGAGATGGTTGGATGGCATCACGGACTCAATGAACATGACTCCAGGAGCAAGCTCCAGGAGTTGGTGATGGACAGGGAAGCCTGGCGTGCTGCAGTCCATGAAGTCACAAAGAGTCGGACACTACTGAGCAACTGAACTAACTGAAGCTGATTGAGCTTCTAAAAACTAAACAGTGGAAAACTGACCAGGAAATCTGTTAATTATAGTAATGGAGTAAATTAGACAATGGTAAAGTCATCTTCAAGAACAAGCTATT
>NW_011494908.1:178152-180297 GCF_000754665.1 Bison bison bison
ACCCTGATGCTGGGAAAGATAGAAGGCAGGAGGAGAAGGGGATGACAGAGGATGAGATGGCTGGATGGCATCACCGACTGGATGGACATGAGTTTGAGCAAACTGGGAGATGGTGAAGGACAGGGAAGCCTGGAGTGCTGCAGTCCATGGTGTCGCAAGGATTCAGACATGACTGAACTACTAAACAACAACAACAACAATAGTCATAGACCAACAACAACAATTCATCTTCTCTGCCCAAATCTTCTTTGTGTTTCCATATATTTATAAAACTGACTGTGGTTACCAGTCTAGTCTGTTACTTTGTTAAAAAGTAAAACAAACAGCTTTATCTATAAGGCTATCAAAATATTGATTTTAATCCCATTGTTCAGTCCACTAGACTGCACACACACTATCCAGTGCAAACTCTAGTGTTAACTTTCTGAGTGTATTCTGCATTGATTCTCGGGTCTTACTAGTTAAATTTGGTTATTACTTTGCAGTCATCAAAAACTTTGTATGATCATTGGCATTTTCAACAAAGAGTACTAAAATATTATAATAACATGGGAAGATAGTCGATGTAGAAACAGTATAATATGGTGATTAAATGTATAGGCTCTGTAGGCAGACAGATCTGGCTTAGGGCTGACTTTGTGATCTTTATAACTTATTTAATTTCTCTGTGCCTCAGTATCCTCACCAATAAAATGGAATAATAAAAGAAACTGTTTCAGATTTTGTTATGAGCAATGAATGAAACAATATATGTGAAGCCAAAGCTTTAACTATTGTTATTATTACTGCGATTTCATAACTCTGTAAGATTTAGAATGTTGTAAACTATACAATAGCATAAAAATTAATTCAATTTGAAAATAAACATAGGAATAATCTTTATAAGTATGTATGATACATTCATCTATCCTTTTCATATAGAACTCATTCTGTTCTCCCAAAGAAAGCAATGAATAAATATAAAATGTGCTATACCACATTTTAGTCTAGGTGTGCCTAAAACTGTCTTGGAGGTAGTAAAATATAATTTAAAATATCATCTGTTGCATTACGTAAATCAGAAGAGTTTATTAAACTCAAACAAAGTTTACATGTTAAAAAATGTATGATTTTTGAATTCCTATTTGAAAAGCTATATACAGTAATAATAGCATTTTCCTACTAAAGGAGAAAAAACAAACTTTGATTTGCTGTTAGATACCCAAGCTGTGATTTCTTTGATTAACATAATCTTTCATAACACAGTGAAAATAAAAATTTGTATGATTTCTCACTCTCCTGTATTGCCAAAGGAAATGTAGTTCTGCACCACAAATGAAATGTGTTAACAATTATGAACTGTTTGATAGTTGAACAACATTACTGTTGAGAAGCCTAATTTGGACAAGGTGTAAATTGGGTGATATCCAAACAGGCCACATTGAATCTGTGTGATTTAGTTCAATGTTATTAGTGCTACTTCTCTCTTATATTCAATCTTTAAAATGTAAAAAGGAAACGTACACAATGGGCTATGTATTGTTACATGCAGAATCTGCAATGAGGTGATACAGAATGAAACCATTTTATCACATTAAAAAAATCATGCACATTATTTTTCTATTAATTTTCATATCAATGAGATATAGAAGAAAGTGACATTATTTTGTCTTTTCCTTTTAATGATTGTATGATTAAAAAATGATCGAGTTTTGAAAATGGAACACATCTAAACTGGAGCAGAAATCATGTGAATTTTGAAAACTCAAGTGCAGTTAAGGAACCTGTGTACATGTTAGAATTCTTTCCTGAGCTTGTGTACTTTTAAAGTATTATCAGCTGCAGAGATCCAGAAAATTTTTATGCTTTCTATATGCAGGGATGACTGTTCCATTAGGCAGAGTGCCTAGAGCCCATAACACTTTTTAGGGATCCACAAAAATGTTTTCATTTTCATTTTTTTTTAACATCAGAGGGAAAAAAATGAACATAATAATAATGGAAATATATTAATGATAACAATGAATATATGAATATTTATCTTTATGTCATTGCAGTCAAAATATAATTTTAAATTTACTTTTGAAGGAAAGGCCCACAAAAACAAAAGTGTCTATAGCCCACAGAAGGCATGTATTTCAGGAAGGAGTGGTAGATTGAGTAATG
>NW_011494908.1:181156-181506 GCF_000754665.1 Bison bison bison
CAGGAAAAAAAAAAAAAAAAGTATCTTCTCAACACAAGAGGAATGGAAGGGTATGAATTTTCTGAGCTGCTGAACCTTGTGATTGAAATTAAGCTTTATGACACTGCTTACAGAAATAAGAAGGGCAAATGTCAATGCACTTTCAAAAGCAAAAGGCAAGGAATGGATTGTTAAATGGGCAGTTAAGTGGTCTCCTGAAAAGGGCATCTACTAAATGTGATATGTCAAAGAAGTAGTCTTAATGTGTTGCTACAGATCTGTTACTGTAAGCTTTGTATTCAACAATATCCTTGCTTTAACATTTAATACCTTCGAATCTCAAAGGTATTCAGTGAGACTGATCCATTTAA
>NW_011494908.1:181745-182604 GCF_000754665.1 Bison bison bison
ATGTCTTAATCCCTGGAAACTGTGAATGTTGCCTTATATGGGAAAAAAAGACTTAGCACGTGTGCTTGGATTAAGAATCTTGAGATGAGAAGACTATCTTGGGTTATCTGGGTAGACCTTAAATGTAATCACATGTATCCTCATAAGAGGGAGGCAGAAGAAAATGTGACACACAGAAGAGGAGAAGACACTATGACCATGGAGAGAGAGACTGCAGTAATGGGGTCACAAGCCAAGGAATGTGGGCAACTACCAGAAGCTGGAAGAAGCAAGGAGTGCATTCTTCCCTAGAGCCTCCGGAGAGAGCTTGGAGGGATCTGCCAATACCTTCATTTAGGCCCAGAAAAACTGTCTTCGCAAGTCTAACCTCCCAAACTGAAACAGAATAAATGTCTGTTATTTATTCTAAAAAATGACTATGAACTGATCATTTGTTGTAGCAGCCATAGGAAACTAATACAAAGGATACTCAACTTTAAGTTGAATTTGTTTATTCCTTACATATATTCTTCCATTTATACTGAAAAATACATGGTATGAAAAATTATGATCATTGATGAAAGAATGATCCATTCAGAATATTTAAATAAAGCAAAAAATATCAGTATGTTTGAAACTAAAATCAATTATGGTTAAGTGAGTTAGTAGCACTTGTATTTTGTTAATGCTAATTAACCAATGATAAGATTTTATCTAAAATGAACAGAAACTAAAAACTAAAAAAAAAATATGTTTTATATCAATGTGAGTTATACTTACAACACAGCTAAAAACACTTTTTAAAAAGACAAGTTGATTAACCACAGAAACCACTCATAATCATGAACACTAAATCTTTACCTCATTACCCCTTTCCCTA
>NW_011494908.1:182704-183030 GCF_000754665.1 Bison bison bison
AAGAAGTGGGGAGCTAGTGCTCTTATTTTTTTAACAAAATGTAGTCAATTTCCTTTCTAAATTCACAGAATCCAATAAGCCATATTGATTTGCAAGCTCTCCTAAGTTCCTTATTCAAAAAGTAATTCATCCAGAAGAATGCTTTCTAATTCACAATGCTTTCTTGTAGATTTAAAAATTAATTCTTCTTCTTCATATGAAAACTAAGCATCTCTCCAGAGTGATTTAAATTATTTTATAACTAGCATATAAGAATATCTTTGGTATAATACAAATGTGCACAGAAATAGCCATTGTTATATGTTCTATACTTAGAAACTCATCAT
>NW_011494908.1:183867-184238 GCF_000754665.1 Bison bison bison
ATTCTGAAAGATATGAGAATACCAGACCACCTGACCTGCCTCTTGAGAAATCTGTATGCAGGTCAGGAAACAACAGTTAGAACTGGACGTGTACCAACAGACTGGTTCCAAAAAGGGAAAGAAGTACGTCAGGGCTGTGTATTGTCACCCTGCTTATTTAACTTAAATCCAGAGTACATCATGAGAAACACTGGGCTGGATGAAGCACAAGCTGGAATCAAGATTTCTGGGAACAATATCAATATTCTCAGATATGCAGATGACACCATCCTTATGGAAAAAGCAAAGAAGAACTAAAGAGCCTCTTGATGAAAGTGAAAGAGGAGAGTGAAAAAGCTGGCTTAAAACTCAACATTCAGAAAACTAAGATC
>NW_011494908.1:184338-185752 GCF_000754665.1 Bison bison bison
GATTGTATCATGACTCAATGGACATGACTTTGAGTAAACTCCGGGAGCTGTTGATGGACAGGGAAGCTTGTCGTGCTGCAGTCCATGGCGTCGCACAGAGTTGGACATGACTGAGCGACTGAACTGAACTGATCCCAACATTATTCAATCATTCCTTTGGTATGAATGGTTTGCATTCTTCAATGCCATCTTTTGAAATACAGACACCTTGGGAAGAAAATAATTTCCTTTCCTCTTAATTATTAACACAGTGACAAGAATTTGTTTATAGATTCAGCGTTTATTAGGTTTAAGGACAGGACTTAGTTACATAGATCTGGGCTGAAACCCTGTTCTTCCACTTATAAGCTATGGAATAGCAGCTGAATTAACTTCACTGAACCTGTTTCCTTAACCATAAAATGAATTAAATATTTTCTCAGGATTGTGAAAATTAAATGAGATATCATACGGAAATGCTAAGCATGGGGTTTGACAGTTACTAAATGCTCAATAAACCATAGCCCTAATTGTTACTTTAATGATCTCCAATAATTTTCTGTTTTGAAAAGGAATTAAAGGCTGCCTTTAGGGTCTCTGAGCCACAGGCCGGTTTTGAGAATGCAGAACAGTGAATTCTGGAAAAAGAAAAAAAGGGAGGGGGGAGAAGGAGCCTAAGAAAACGTCTCTAGCTTCACAATGTTCCTTAAAGTCAATCCTGTCCACTGATGGCTATTAACTAGGGGCCATAGGATTGCTTTAGTTTCCCCATCCAAGCCACCGGGTTGTTTTGGAGAGGTTTGTTTTGTTTACATCCTGTCCATATAGGCAATATCTTTACCTAGTAAAGATGATATTAGGGGGGAAAAAGGAGTTTTTGGTCAAAGAGGCCGAAAGGGTCATAAACTGCTAACAGTATGAGCTTCCCTCTGACAACTTAGTTGATAAAAAGGTTCATATTTCTGTCACTGTATTATACCTCTATGTTTTCCATATGTACTATGTATTTTTTTAATAATTGAAATTAATTTTTAGTGATAAATAAATGCAAATCACATTTTGATATAATATTTCACTCATCGTATTGATATATAAAAGGCTTGAAAACTGTTATATGAGTTTGAGGAAGCATGTACTATTTCTATGCCTATGTGTTGTCAAGCCCATTGAGAGACAATTTTGAAACATTTAAAAAGTATAGAGGCTTTGATAAATCAATTTATGCATGATAATTTGTCCTAAACATGCATTCAGACATATATGCAAAATATAAAGTGTTTAGTTGTGTTTTATGCATTATTGCATATACTTGCTAAAAGTCAGGGGAAAGCCTAAATATCTCATAATAGGAGGATGATTATTAGTCCAATCTGGCAAAAATATATAGTAGAATATTCAGTCAGTTCAGTTCAGTCGCTCAGTTGTGTCTGACTCT
>NW_011494908.1:186073-186245 GCF_000754665.1 Bison bison bison
TGGTTGGATCTCCTTGCAGTCCAAGGGACTCTCAAGAGTCTTCTCCAACACCACAGTTCAAAAGCACTTAGCTTTCTTCAAGGTCCAACTCTCACATCCATACATGACCACTGCAAAAACCGTAGCCTTGAGTAGATGGCCTAGTGCAGGGCCTGGCAGATACTAAGTGCTC
>NW_011494908.1:186784-187552 GCF_000754665.1 Bison bison bison
AGCTCTACCTTGATGTCTTTTGATTTCAGGGTGTGGGGAGTAGATATCATCTCTCAGAGCCTGAAAAGAATCCTTGTCCTCATCAACATTGGCTGCTATAATAAATACCACAGACTGTCTGGGTTAAACCACAAACATTTATTTCTCATAGTTCTGGAGGTCAGGAAGTCTACCTTCAAGGTACTTGTGGTAACCGGTGACTGACGAGAGCCCTCTTCCAGCTTGCTGTGTCCTCACAAGGCAGAGACAGAGAGAGGTCTGGTCTTATGATCACATCATGGGGGCTCCACTCCCATGATCTCCTCTAAACCTAATTACCTCCAAAAGCTTGACCTCCAGACACTAGCACACTGGGGATTAGGGCTTTAAGATATGAACTGGGAGATGGGGGAACACAAACACTCAGTCCATAGCAACCCAGTAAGACACCATTTCATAAACACTGTGGTTCTATGCCAAGAACCCTGAACAAGAAATCATAGTAAGGTGTTGGTCTCTGCATGGCCTGTGTGCCTGTTTGCACTCATTGCCTGCATTTTCAAGCAGAACACAATACTCCTTAGAGAGCTTCCTTACTGTGCTTGTTTATGAATCGAGCACTTTGTTCACTTAGTAGAATTTAATATTCTTAATGTGCACTTTGATTCTTTATGCCTTTATCTTTGTTCTGAATTTCTGGGGAGTTTCCTTCTTCAGGGAACATTAGCTTTCCAGTGGATACCATTTCTGTTCTGCCTGGGGTATTCTGTTTCATCTTTTCAAGTGCTG
>NW_011494908.1:187998-189680 GCF_000754665.1 Bison bison bison
TTGGCTCTTTTCTGAGGTTATCTTACAGGTGTCCGCTCTCCAGTTTATTACTCCCCCCACCTCTGGAGATTGCCATTAAAAGGCAGCTTTCTCCAGATCTAATGAATTAGAATCTTCATGTGTTGTAGGCTAGTCAGATATTTTGTAGTAACTCCCTCTATTAATTCTGACGTATCTTCCGGATTAAGAACCGTAGGTAGAGTTTAAGTCTTTCGTTTCATAAATGAGGGAAAGGGCTGAAATAAATTATTTGTAAAAGGTCAATCAGCTTGTCAGTGGAAGAGTTCAAATTTAAATGTTGATGTTCTGACTCCCAATCCAATGCCCTTTCCAAAACACTGTGTTACCTTCTTGGACATCCTATTTGTCACCACTATGATAATATATACACTGCATGAAAACACTCAACCATCCCATATAGTAGAGTGAAAGTGTGAAAGTGATAGGTGCTCAGTGGTGTCTGACTCTTTGTGACCCTATGGATTGTAGCCTGCCAGGCTCCTCCGTCCATAGAATTCTCCAGGCAAGAATACTGGAGTGGGTTGTAATTTCCCTAATGTAGTAGGGTAGTGCTTCTCAAACTTCAGCATGTATAAGAATCACCTGAGAATCTCTTTAAACTATATATTCTGATTCTGTAAGTTCAGGGAAGAGTTTGCATTTCTAAAAAAACTCCTAAAATATGCCAATTCTCTTGGTCCATGGATTATATTTTGATAACTAGTTATTAATGCATTATCCAAAGCTTGACTTAAGCAGGCCAAATTTCTGACATGAATCTGCAAACATGCTACAGTGTTAATAATAATAATGATGATGATGATGATTGCCAACATTTATTGAGAAATTTGTTAAATATTCTATAGATATTATATAATTGAATCCTAAAAACCCTATGAGGTAGGTACCACATTGACCCTTATTTTATAGATAAGAATGTTGAAAGTCAGGAGATTTAAGTAATTTTCCTAAGATTAGGCACTGGTGAGTGACAGCTAAGATGAAAGCTTTGTTTTTTCAGAGTTCAATCTTGTAGCCACAAAGTGTGTGGCAGAGACAGTGCTAGTTAATTTTTCATAATATCTCATTTACTCTCCAAAAGTAATAATATCATCTTCCTTCTTAGGATGAGAAAATCAAGAATAAGAGATACTAAGTCATTTGTCCAAGAACATACACTCACAGAGTTGGTAAATGGTAACCTTGAGAACTAAATGTAAAATGCATGTTAAATTCACTAAATGATTCTGCTTATTATTGGAACCAGTTGAGTGAAAGTTGGATTTATAACTTTTAGAAAAAAAATCAAGAGTCCTTAACTAAGATACCAAAGATCACTACAGTGTCTTTGATTTCCTTCTTCTCACTTCTTTGAAAAATATTTCCCCTCATACTAAAGGAATCTAGAATGGCTTAGTAGATATTATTACTACTCACCAATATCCAGTTCTGTACTCCTCTGAGTAATTATAAAAGTATTTCCCAGATCTCTCACATGTAGGTGGGATCATGTTTGTATTTCTGTTCATAGGGCTGTGCAGACATAATATGTGTCCCTTCTGGGCTGAAAAACTTATGACATAGTGCACAATTCCTCAGCTCCTACTTCTCTTCTTTGACAATCGTGGAAACTTCTGTTTAAATGGTTGAGTCAAATTATTGCAGGAGTCTAGTCTACTTAT
>NW_011494908.1:189780-190287 GCF_000754665.1 Bison bison bison
AAAAAATGTTATTGGAGTATAGTTTATTTACAATGTTGTGTTAGTTTCAAGTGTACAGCGAAGGGAATCAGTTCTATATATATATAGATACACACACACACACACACACACACACATACGTCCACTCTTTTTTAGATTCTTTTCACATATAGTACATTACAGGGTACCGAGTAGAGTTCCTTGTGCTATACAATAGGTCCTTATTAGTTATCTATTTTATATAATAGTGCATGCATGTGTGCTTAGTCATGTCCAACTCTTTTGCAACCCTATGGACTATAGCTGGCCAGGATCCCCTGTCCATGGGATTCTCCAGGCAAGAATACTGGAATGGGTTGCCATTTCCTACTCCAGGGGATCTTCCCAACCCAGGGATCGAACCTGCATCTCCTTTGTCTCCTGCATCGGTAGGTGGATTCTTTACCACTAGCACCACCTGAGAAGCCCTCTTGCACAGGAGCACTAGTTAATGTCTATTGCATGAAGCATGCTGGCTTCCAGGTTCCT
>NW_011494908.1:190387-190926 GCF_000754665.1 Bison bison bison
ACTCCGATTAAGCCTTATTATCTGAAAATATGAATTGTTTGCATTCAGATATTGGAATGGAGAAGGAAATGGCAACCCACTCCAGTGTTCTTGCCTGGAGAATCCCAGGGACAGGGGAATCTGGTGGGCTTCTGTCTCTGGGGTCGCACAGAGTTGGACACAACTGAAGCGACTTAGCAGCAGCAGCAGATATTCGAAAAATACTTTTTATTAGTTATATTAGCCCTTATATTACTCTGCTTCATGGTGAGTAGCACACATTAAACAAAAGATAGGTCAGAGAGGGAAAAAAAATCCAAATTAATTTGTTTCATGAGCCCAATGTCATTTAAAAATTTATTCAATGGAGTGAAAAATTAAGCAATGTATTTTCTAGAAAACTCCAATGTGTGCCATAGAGTCATAGAATATCAGAGCTGCTCTTACAGGTGTGGTAATTAGGGCCCAGAGAAACAAAGTGAAGGGATTCAAATCAACTGCCCAAAATAATTGCCTAGCTAGTGTATTTTCCAGGCCTCCAGAATTCCTTTAGTCTTTTC
>NW_011494908.1:191334-192643 GCF_000754665.1 Bison bison bison
TGTAACATCTGAGATCATTTATAGCATTGCACATGAGCATCACAAGGTACTTGCTTCATCATGAGATACTTTGTGCAATATGCCTATATGAGCTTCATCATGAAAGCCCTGGCTGCTGCTGCATTGGGACTACATTGGAGCAACATTATGGTGATGTTATATGAGGTTATTTTATGGCTCCATTATTTATGCTGTGGCTGCTGCAACGGCTGCTGTGTCAGCCAGGAGAGAATAAAAGGGTCTGTAATTCCTACAGCTCCTCACATTTCCATCCAGCCACTTAGCCCGCAGCTTGCCTACCCTAGATTCAGCAAACAGTGCAGACAGCGTGAACAGCAAGACAATTGGCATCAGAAACAGAATCAGTGATACATCCAGCATCAGGGTCCTTTCCAGTGAATTGGCTCTCCGCATCTGGTGGCCAAAGTATTGAAGCTTCAGTCCTTCCAATGAATATTCCGAGTTATTTTCCTTTAAGATTGACTGGTTTGATCTCCTTACTGTCCAAGGGACTCTCAAGAGTCTTCTTTCTCCAGCACTACAATTAAAAGGCATCAATTCTTCAATGCTCAGTTTTCTTTACGGTCAAACCCTCACATCTGTACATGACTACTGGAAAAACCATAGCTTTGACTAGACAGACATTTGTTGGCAAAGTGATGATTCTGTTTTTTAATATGCTGTCTAGGTTTGTTATAACTTTTATTCCAAAGAGCAAGCGTCTTTTAATTTTATGGCTGCAGTCACGGTCCATACTGATTTTGGAGCCCAAGAAAATAAAATCTGTCATTGTTTCCACTTTTTCCACTTCTATTTGCCATGAAGTGATGGGACCAGATGCCATGATCTTAGTTTTTTTGAATGTTGAGTTTTAAGCCAGCTTAAAATTTCACTCTCATCTTTCACCCTCAAAAGGCTCTTTAAATTCATCTTCACTTTCTGCCATTAGAATGATATTATTTGCATATCTGAGGTTGTTGATACTTCTCCCATCAATCTTGATTCCAGCTTGTGATTCATCCAGCTGGGCATTTCACATGATGTACTCTGTATAGAAGTTGAGTGACAATATACAGCCTTGTCATACTCCTTTCCCAATTTTGAATCAGTCATTTGTTCCATGTCCATTTCTAATGATTGTTTCTTAACCTACATACAGGTTTCTCAGGAGACAGGTAAGGTGGTCAGGTACTCCCAATCTCTTTAAGAATTTTCCACAGTTTGTTATGATCCACACAGTCAAAGACATTAGCATAGTCAATGAAGAAGAAGTAGATGTTTATCTGGAATTCCCTTGCTTTCTCCATTT
>NW_011494908.1:193729-194205 GCF_000754665.1 Bison bison bison
CATAGATCTGGTTTTCCAAAATACCATAGACTGGGTGGCTTACAAATAACAGATTTATTTCTCATAATTCTAGAGGCTGGAAGTCCAAGATCAAGTCACCAGCAGACTCTGTCTGATGAGGTTTGGTGTCTGGTGAGAGCCTGTCTCCTGTTTTGTAGATTAACTTCTTGTTGTATCCTCCCATGGCAGAAATGGCAAAGAAGTTTTCTAGGCTCTATAAAGGCAAGAATCCCATTCATGAGGGCTCTGTTCGCTGGCCTAATCACCCACTAAAGGCTTCACCTCCTAATACCATTCACATTAGAGATTGGATTTTAATTTACAAATTTAGAGGGCTACATTCACTCTATAGCAAGCTCAGTCTCTATACTGTAGTCCCCTCTAATTTGCAGTTTCTATTACCTGAGGTTAACAGAGATTTGAAAACATTAAGTGGAAAATTCCAGAAATAAACAATTCATAAGTTTTAAATTGCA
>NW_011494908.1:194305-195280 GCF_000754665.1 Bison bison bison
CAAGGACTGTTGAAGCCTACTTGAAGGATTTTAAGCATAAGCTTACTAGCATGTGGAATGAGTGCAATTGTCTAGTAGTTTGAACATTCTTTGGCATTGCCCTTCTTTGGGATCTGAATGAAAACTGACCTTTTCCAGTCCTGTGGCCACTGCTGGATTTTCCAAATTTGCTGGCAAATGAGTGCAGAATGTTATCAGCATCATCTTTTGGGATTTTGTGGGAATGAGAACTAAGTATTTTCTGTGTTAGGCCATTAAGATATGTGCTTGGCCGCTCAGTCATGTCCAGCTCTGTGACCCCATGGACTGCAGCCCACCAGGCTCCTCTGTCCATGGGGATTCTCCAGGCAAGAATACTAGAGTGGGTTGCCATGCCCTCCTCCAGTTAAGTTAAGGTTGATTGTTAATGCTTCATCAACCTAGCCTATTCTGATTAATATAGGTGGCATGGTATGCTAAATGAGCACCATCAGTATATGATCCTTACTATCTCCACATTATGACTTCTAGAATTATTTCTCTTGTTAGGAATTAAAGAAAATGTATCCAGCTATTATAATCATGGATAATTGCTTTTGTTTACAATGAACCTAGCTTAAGTTAGAAAACTTCCAAAGTAAGAAAGCACAACAATGTCCAAGCATACATTGATTTCCTTTCATTGCTGTACATGATAGAATATAAAGACTGTGACCCTTCTAATGTGACACAATTCTAGCCAATGGAAACTAAAAGAAGACATCTGCACATTTTGAAAATTCCCTTATTTTTGATGAAAGTGTTTACAGAGAGGATTACTCAGCCTTTGAATTTATAGTCTATGAATATAATTCCAATTAAGATAATGTGATTATAAATATAACTTTACTGTTTTCCCCATCACTTTAGAAATTGTATGAAAAAATGTATTCAAATAATGTTACTAAGTGTGCTGAGGTATGCAATATATATGCACATCTACAGATGTGTCTATAG
>NW_011494908.1:195618-196488 GCF_000754665.1 Bison bison bison
ATTTTATCCTAACTCTGTTATTGACCATGGGGTAGAATGAAAGCTCACATCAGGTAATATCACAATGCTCTGACTTTTCATATAATTAATGTAATTATTTAACTACATAAATAATTTAAATTAAAGTAAACATATTTCACAATAAAGGATGTACTGTTGCTGTTTATATCTGTCCAAATCTAATCTGGAAAACACACAAAAATTAAAATCATGTATTAAAATACTTAAGGTATACTTTGGTTTCACTATCATTACTGAATATAATGTGATACAAAACCTTAATATTTCCTATGTGTCAAAGATTTTGTCAATGAAAACATGAAACAAACAGTGTGGATTTTTTAAAAGATAGCTCAGTTTGAAAAGACAAGGAAATAACCAGTTCTTAAATTTGCCTCAGCACAAAAACCTTTCTAGTATTTTTGTAAGATTGCTTGTCACATTGCCAGTCAAAAGAAGCCACATATACTTTGAAGGATTTGGTGAAGCCATGTATTCTGGGAAAGGCTAAACTGGATTGTGACTTAGAGAAACCAAAGAAAATATGGGCAGTGTTTCTGTCAAACCCATCAACTTCATAATTGATTATTTTTCTTCA
This sequence comes from Bison bison bison, assembly GCF_000754665.1. Lineage (NCBI taxonomy): Eukaryota > Metazoa > Chordata > Mammalia > Artiodactyla > Bovidae > Bison > Bison bison. The sequence continues at coordinate 196,217 of NW_011494908.1, forward strand.
AATATTTTGAAATGAGACATGAAGAAATAGGCAGCTAAAACATTTGCCTCCAGCAAGAACTGGAACTGTATAGCATCACTCACTCCTCTCAGTGCAGACTGCGTCTAGTATTTCTATGTTATATGCATGCTAATGTCATAACAGAATTCCTGTTTTTGTGAGCCCCTTTTAGAAACTCAAATGTTGATGTCTTTAAAATGGAAGGTTTCTGCCAAGCAAAACTTCAATAGGGACAAGAATCTTGGTAGTCTTGTATACAGTATCTGCAATGC
>NW_011494908.1:197806-199906 GCF_000754665.1 Bison bison bison
TGGTGTTGGAGAAGGCTCTTGAGAGTCCCTTGGACTGCAAGGAGATCCAACCAGTCCATTCTGAAGGAGATCAGTCCTGGGTGTTCTTTGGAAGGAATGATGCTAAAGCTGTAACTCCAGTACTTTGGCCACCTCATGCGAAGAGTTGACTCATTTGGAAAAGACTCTGATGCTGGGAGGGATTGGGGGCAAGAGGGGAAGGGGATGACAGAGGATGAGATGGCTGGATGGCATCACCAACTCGATGGATGTGAGTCTGAGTGAACTCCGGGAGTTGGTGATGGACAGGGAGGCCTGGCGTGCTGCGATTCATGGGGTCGCAAAGAGTAGGACATGACTGAGCAACTGAACTGAACTGAACTGAGCTGATATAGGGCTTCCCTGGTGGCTCAAAGGTTAAAGCGTCTGCCTGGAATGTGGGAGACCCAGGTTCAATCCCTGGGTCAGGAAGATCCCCTGCAGACGGAAATGGCAACCCACTCCAGTACTCTTGCCTGGAGAATCCCATGGAGGAAGGAGCCTGGTAGGCTACAGTCCATGGGGTCGCAAAGAGTCGGACATGACTGAGCGACTTCACTCACTCACTCATATATATATATAATCATACTATCTTTAATTTAAAGTATCCACTGGGGTTCTTGGAACATATACCCTGCAGATAAGGGGAGACTATTGCACATGCTGTCACACCCAAGACTAAATTGCCCATCTTAGTGGTGCACCTGTAGATTGGCACCAGGAGACTTATGCCTGCTGTCATTTTTTGCTAGATCTATGATATTGTAAAATTTGCCAACTTTCTGAAAGCCTGAATCTGGAATAACCCTTTTTTCAAGAGGCTTTATAAAGAAAAGTGGACAGAATTTGAAAATTTTAACCACATAGGCTTTCCAAAAAAGCTTTCTAAAGTGTTTGATTGATTAATGTATAGCTTACTTACCAGATGGTGGTTTGGTTTATTTGAAGAGTTTTGGCTATAGGGTTAAGAAAAATCTTTTCACTCAAAGTCCTGCAATCACAACTATAGTTGCCCTGGAAAAAACATAAAAAATTTTGTTGTTTTTGTTTTGATAAGCTTGCTATTGGGGGATTGGAAGCAGGTAACTCTACAAACTTTGCAAACTTAGACAAACTTCCTCTGCAGGGTGGAGCCAGACTGCCAAAACTGGGTCAATTTTTCTACAGGAAGAAACTTGCTCATACTTAAAAACATTATGTAATTCTTTCTTTTTTTTTATGTAATTCTTTCAAAGTTCCTGCTCAGATGATGTTGAAACTGAAGTATTGATTTCTAAACTCTCCCTTAGTACAATGGACAGCATCAGAAAAGCAAAATCTGATGGAAGATAGCTTTATTCATTTGTGAACTAATGACATGTTGGGACATGATTTCAATTGGAAGAATTTTGGAGCATCCTGATGCTCATTGACACAATTTACTCATCTGGTAAAGCTCTGTGATTCAATTTGTGATTCTACAAAGTTTTGTGAGTCTGAATTTTCAGCACTTGTGGCCATCAAAAGTCACCTAGTGACTCAAATTGCATGCGCTGTCATCCAAAATTTAAGCTCATTTGAAACAAAGACATTCTGATTGAAATTTACTTTTGAGTAAAACTGAAATTTGCTTTTTGTTATTTTCAGAATTTCAAAGTGTTTTGAGTAAGGGAGACATACTTAAAAATATTTTATATTATCTTTATGTGAAGGAAACTAATTGTTAGCATTTTCTGGAAGTAGGGCAAAACTTATATCAGAGTCTTAGAGGTATCTGCACACTCAAAGAGATTAGAAACCCCAGCATTAAGTTTTCTCATTTTCACAAATATTTTTTTATTCATCCAATAGTTCCTCATCTAGGAATTTACCCTGAAAAAATAATGAAGAAATTGCACACAAGATTTATACAGTGTTAGTTATAATAATGAACAATTAAAAAAAATAAATTCTCACATTAAAAGAATGTTTAAAAATCTATGGAATGTTCATATGAAAGAATATTACATAGATATTTAATATTATATTTAGAAAAACCTCTTAGTAATATAAAAAGATACTTATGGCAAAATGTTGTAAAAGTTATATATTTTAACTCTATAA
>NW_011494908.1:200006-202203 GCF_000754665.1 Bison bison bison
AAAAATCCATTAAAAAAGAGTTTGGCACAGCAATCTTCTTGCAACATCTACGTTATTTTTAAAATCTTTTCAATTAAAGAAATAATATGCTCTAAAGGAACAATAATTCTGAAGATAAATTTTATTCATCCTTCAGCATTAGGGAGTCCTTTAGACACAGATGCATCAGGTACTAACTTTTTTCTGGATTTTTGTGACAGACACATATGAAATTCTAGTTTTCACAAGCTGTACATTAATAGTGAATGCACAGAATTCATAGATTTTTGTTTGTTTTCAAAGCAGGTTTAGGATATTTTGGAATTTGAACTCCTCAAATAATCTGCAGTCAGATGCCACTGAAATAGGAAAAGAAAAGTGTGGCAAGTATCTATTTTTAAATCACTGCAATTCTTCCTGGAGCATTTCCACTGAAAGCACAAAGGATATAGGAGTCTAAGCACATTTGGGAAAACAGAAGAATCTCAAGCAACATTGTTTCTCATCAGTTAGATGTGTTCAGATAGGTTGGTAGAATTTTGCCTATGGCTATATGAGCTGTTTTGCCCCAGAGACATCAATTTCAATTCTCTCTTTGGGCTTCACTGGTGTACAAAGTTCTTCAGAGGATTCTTTTTCTCACTAGAAATACAGTCTCTCCTTTACCCATGCCACCTTCTTATCCCTCAAAAATCTAAGCCATTTACCTGGAATTTTCATAAAACTTGATAGCAAAAAGAGTCCAAAAACTGTTATGGAAGAAACTATATCACAAAACCATGGAAACACTTATTCTGTTATATTAGAGTTTAGAGTGTAGAGATGTATTGTTAAATATTTATGGCTCAATTTAGAAAAAATATAATTAATGAGGGGTGGGAACAATGACATTAAAATTTAATAAAAGGCATGAAAAACTTAATTACTTTAAACAAATCTCATGATAGCATTCTCAGTAAGTGACTTCAGCTCTTCAGGTTCAGGTTCAATGTTAAAAATAACTTATCTTTCAAAAATCTGAGCTATCATGGGTCACCACTGAATGGCAGTGCTACTTTGTTCTTATTAAAAACAAACGAATGAACAAAACTATAGGGTATGTGGTTTGTTTCATGTTTACATGGAATTCAAAGAAGTCAGGCAGGACAGGGCAGAGCTTCCTGATTAGGGTTTAGTGTTACAGTAACTGACAGACTGACAGGGAGCCGCCGGCCATATGCTTGTGTGGGAGTAGGTAGGTGTGTAGGAGATAGGTAATGGGTAAGGTTCACCGATCTTTAAGGGAATTCAACTAAAATGTTACTATCGTAGCGGATGCATGTTGATGCGTGGCAAAACCAATACAATATTGTAAAGTAAAAAAAAATTTTTTAAATAAATAAATAAAAAGAGAACACAAACACACACACACAAAAGAAAATCATTCTATCATTTCTTAGAAAAATTTGTCTCCTGAGGAGAGAACTGAGGAGACCATCCACTGAATAGTCTAAATACATAGATCTACAGAACTGGTACCTGAAACATAGAGGCAAAGGAACCAAGAACCAGGAATAGAGAGACACTAGAGTAGAAAAATAGGGTTACCCTGGTGGTTCAGTCAGTAAAGAATCTGCCTGCAACGCATGAGAGGCGGGTTCGATTCCTGGGTCAGAAAGATCCCCTGGAGAAGGAAATGGCAACCCACTCCAGTGTTCTTGACTGGAGAATCTCATGGACAGAGGAGTCTGGTGGGCTACAGTCTATGGAGTCACAAAGAATCAGACATGACTGAGTGACTAATGCTTCCAGTTTTCAGAGGGAAAAGTTAGACACAATTAAGGTCACCCAAGAGACGTGCCAAGGTACATTGTACTGCGGCAGCAGGGAAGGTGAAAACTGAATCCTCAGAATAGAGATTCAAGCATGTAGAAGAATAGTACTGTTATGGACTGAATAGTGTCTCCCCGCTCTACCTACCATTGTGACTACATTTGGAGACAGGCCTTAAGGTGGTAATTGAGGTAAAATGAGATCATAAGGGTAGGACCATAATCTGATGGGACTGGTGGCCTTTCAAGAAGAGGAAAAGAGGGTTTCCCTGGCAGTTTAGCAGTTAAGACTTCACCTTCTAATTCATGGGATGTGGGTTTGAACCCTGGTTGTGGAACTAAGATCCCACATGCCTTGTGGCAAAACAAATAAACAAACAAAAACATGATACAGAAGCAATATTCTA
>NW_011494908.1:202741-203739 GCF_000754665.1 Bison bison bison
AATTGATTCTGATGGTAAGCTCATCTGAAACACTGAGCTGGGGGCTCTCACTACTGGCTCTTCTGGTTTTTTTCAGGGCTGGGAAGTGCCTGAAAGGCATGTTAGGTGAGTTCTGATAGCCACTTTCTCAGTAATAGCATCTTCCAATTCTGAAAACTGACCACTTTAAAAATAAGATTTTATTTATTGGATTTAAAGTGATTCCATGATAGACCTAAAGGTAATGACAGATAAAGAAATGAGGATTAAAGCAAAAGTAGACATGTTTTCATAGTAGAGAGTACAGATGTATTAAGGATGTAAAAATGGAGAAGAGAAAATATTGTTTGTACATCACACGGATAGAAAGCGGCATTGGAGAACCTGCATAATGAGTCCCACAAGAATTAGACATTATAAAGAATGACAGAAATCATCTTCTAAAGAATAGTTTTAAAATAGTCCTGCTAAATGAAATTGGCACTCTAAGGAGAAGGAAAAATAATTAGTAAAGAGAAAAATTTCCCTTCCTTCCATAGACACAAAGGCACAAAGAACTCTGTTAGAATAGCAATTACAGCAATTCTTCCCAGAACATCAGTTTTATGATTTACCAGAACCCATTCTGACCCTTAGAGAAAAGATTAACACCTTCTGTGATATTAGGAATTGAGAATTCAGGCTAAATGAATACACTATGTAGAAGGGAGTGGGAGGGGGAAATAATAAAAATGATAGGAGTTCTGGTAATTTTGGAGTCACGATCAAGATGCAAAAACAACACATACTGTCTTTTGTACATTAGGGTGACATCTGTGGTTCATTTAGAAGGAGACGTGTTGTTTCTCTCCTAGACAAGGGGATACTCTGTTCTGAGCCCTCTGCATTCCCTTGTGTGTGTGTGAGTCACTCAGTCATGTCCCACTCTCTGATCCCATGGAGTGCAGCCCGCCAGGCTACTCTGTCCATGGAATTCTCCAGGCAAGAATACTGGAGTGGGTTGCCATTTCCTTCTCCAA
>NW_011494908.1:204191-205082 GCF_000754665.1 Bison bison bison
AACACAGAAACTACATATTGAATAATTAATATGTTTGACTAAAATTTCTTTCATTTGTATGGTTTAGTATACATCACCATTCAAATTTCTTAGGCTTTGTCAGCAAACGCTTTTTTCTTGGTGTTCTTCACAACTTAAATAAATGCATATATTCTATTTTCCATGCTCCTATGAATAAATTGCTACCTTCTCATTACTTGAAAAGAAAAAAAAACATATTGCTTTGTTTACCACTTGTACCAGCCACAGTACCAGCAAGGCATAAAACCCAAACAGGAAGAGATACTTTGTATTATACATGGTCTAAGTTTGTACCACTATGAAATAATGCATTATTCTAGTAAAGAGACAAAAAAATAATCATTGTCACTTTAACCTCTAGGCTTTTGTGTTGAAATAGACCAGCTGTTTCTACAATTAGCCTAAATAAAATATATTGAGGCTTATTAAGGCTAGTCTGGGCTTCCCTGGTGGCTCAGACCATAAAGAAAGAACCTGCCTGAAATGCAGAAGACCTGGGTTCGATCCCTGGGTCAGGAACATCCCCTGGAGAAGGGAATGGCTACCCACTTCAGTATTGTTGCCTGGAGAATGCCATGGACAGAGGAGCCTTGTGGGCTACAAGTGTCCTTGGGGTCGCAGAGTTGGTCACAACTAAGTGACTAACACACACACACACACACACACACACACACACACCACAAACACACACACACACAAGGCTAGTCTAGGACCAGGCAAGTTTCAGACTTAACTCCTTAACATTATTTGAAAATAGGAAGCAGTATGAAAGGCAAGGTATTTCTGATATATGATAGTGCTCTCTTTTTTTTAATTTTATTTTTTAACTTTACAATATTGTATTGGTTTTGCCATATATCAACATGAATC
>NW_011494908.1:205336-207815 GCF_000754665.1 Bison bison bison
CTGTTCTGTACATTAGTGTCTCTTTTGCTGTCTTGTATACAGGGTTATCTTTTTAAAGAGTAGACCTTAAATGTAAATTCTTTACTCTGCAGCCTATAATCATTTTGCTCTTCACTTTGTCTTAGAGTATATACTGCTTTCAAGCTCTTCTCATGTTTTGTTTGTTAAATGCAGAATGTAAGATGATCTTCTAGGTCAGAGATATTTGTTTTATAGATGAGTGTTTCTTGAGTGCTTAGAACAGAGCCTGACACTTAGGAGAAAATTAAATATTTATTTAAAAAATTGAAATGTATGGTTTTTGTCCCAGCTGAGATATAAGCTCTTCATCGACAGATGTGTGCAAGCAGTTTGTAAGATATATGATGTGTAAGGCATTGTAAGTACTATGATCATCATAATTCTATGCCCTTGTATCTTCAAAGTCAAGTGTGAGTCACTGGACATATATGGACACTCAAACAATGATGCTTAAAGTTTGTGGGTAACATATTCCTTCAGGAATCTGATAAGAGCTATATACCATTTTCCCAGAGCAATGTACATTCTTATCCATTTGCAGACAGGTTCAGGGAGTATAAGAATTACACCTCTGAAGCCATCTATATACCTCTATAGGATCCGCAAATCCCATTCACAGTTCCTTAATGAACCAAGGAAACAAAAAGGTGGTGGGTCCTCCAGCTCAGGACTGAGGACTATTGGCCAAAAAACCAAAAAACAATAGAAGAGCACGTTAGTTGTCTGATAGGAAACAAGGTAGGATATCCCCAGAAAGTTAACTGTTTTTGTTGGCTAGGTGGCTAGAGAAAGTCCACATGTTTTTTCCCCTATTCTGAAAAACGCACTGTAAGCTTTTCCAAGTGTCCCTGGGGTACCTGTAAGCTTTTCCAAGTGTCCCACCATTCCAAGGACTTATTTAACCTGTTTTGTAGCAATCACTTAACCATAAATATGACTCTAGTTTTTATGTTGTTTGATTAGAAATATATATAACATGTTAAAGTCTAAACATAAAAACATGATTGAAAAAACTATTGAAAAACAATATGTCTTACTGCTATTACTCAGTTTTATTCTTAGAACTCTGTCAATTCTAAATTGGCATATTCTGCCTGTTCTGTGTGCGTTCATCCCCATGGCTTTTTGGTAACTACTGTTTCTTTGAAAATTTCATTGTAAAGTCTAGTGATTTCTCCATCTGCACGGCTGATGCAATATTTCTGATTCTATAATGTTAAACAATGGAACATATTGTTTTACTCAGAGAGAATAGAAACTCCCTAAGTATGAAAATGCTGCTCCATATTTTAAAATATAATAACATTCCTAACTTTCATTTATCAATTTCCAGCATTTAACTATCTTAATGATTTGCCGTATTGAAATAGGTGAAGTACAACAAGTATATAAATATTCAATAAAAAACAATGAATTTTCATCCATTAAATACCACAATCAAAATAAAGACATGACATCCACTACACAAATTAATAACAACACTTTAAAATTTTTGTTGCTCTGTCTTTCATTTCTCTCTACTGTGTATTAAGCTCTTGCTGTTTTAAAAAAAGGTATGTCTTCATAAAGAACAGACTTGTGGTTGCCAAGGAGGAGAGGGTTGGGGGAGTGTTGGAGTGGGAGGTTGAAGTTAGTAGATGTAAGCTATTATAAATGCAATGGCTAAAAAACAAGGTCCTACTGTATAGCACAGAGAACTCTGTTCAGTATCCTATGATAAACCATAATGGAAAAGAACATTGAAAAAAGAATGTATATATATATATATATATGTGTGTGTGTATATATATATATATGTATGTATAACTGAATCACTTTGCTATATAGCACAAATTAACACAACATTATAAATCAACTACACTTCAATTAAAAAAATGGATCCTTGTCCTCAGATGGGATATAATGCATGATATAAGATCATAAGATCTTTCTGAATTCTGGTTGAAGCCAATCTGTTATTATCACTATTTTACCAGGAAGATTTAAGAGAGAGTTATGTGACTAAATGAAGTCACATTGTGATTCTTCTGACTTAAAAGGCATTTTCTCAATGAATTATAAGTAGCTAATGTTTCTTTAGTGTTGATTCATCTTTTTTTTTCCTCTACTAAGAATCTCTTATACTCGTACTACACTGAATTTTCTACTTTCAAAAGTATACAGGGAGAAAGAAATTCTATTCCTTGGAGAAAGGAATCTAGTTATGGAAAGAAACTAGGTCTACTAAAAGGGAAGAATTTATTCCCCAGCTAGCTCTGCCAGTTTTGAAAGAGCCAAAGGTAATATTTGTGAGTTGCCTTGCTCTTGTTGTTTAGTTGCTAAGTTGTGTTGACCTCTTTGAGACCCCATGAACTGTAGCCTGCCAGGCTCCTTTGTCCATGAAATTCTCCAGGCAAGAATACTGAAGTGGGTAGTCATTCCCTTTTCCAGAGAATCTTCCTGACCCAGGGATCAAACC
>NW_011494908.1:207976-208647 GCF_000754665.1 Bison bison bison
AAACATAAAAACTAGATCCTAGTTCTGAATATGATACTAACTTTCTATGTGATCTTGGACAATGCCAGTTAATATTGTTGGGCCTATTTTCTTATTTGTCATCTGAGGGATTTGGATTAGATAGTCTCTGAGTACCCTCAACTCTAAACTATGATGTACAAGATGTATTCAATAACACAGACATATCATCAACAGGGTACTGCTAAATACAAGCTCTCTAAAATAGGTTAGAATGACTTATAGAATTTATATATGTGCATAATAGCATTATCAAGGGGAGAATAGGCAGAAGTACTTGGAGACATCTAAAAAACAAACCAATGAATGTAAAATACAAGGTAAATAATTATTTTCTGTAAACTTATACAAATTGATGGTTTATGAAGACCTACAAGACCTACTAGAACTAACACCAAAAAAAGATGTTCTTTTCATCACAGGGATTGGAATGCAAAAGTAGGAAGTCAAGAGATACCTGGAGTAACAGGCAAGTTTGGCCTTGGAGTACAAAATGAAACAGGGCAAAGGCTAACAGAGTTTTGTCAAGAGGACGCACAGGTCATAGCAAACACCCTCTTTCAATAATACAAGAGACAGATGGCCAATACCAAAATCACATTGATTATGTACTTCGCAGCCTAAGATGGAGAAGCTCTACACAATCAGAAAAG
>NW_011494908.1:209592-211537 GCF_000754665.1 Bison bison bison
TGCCAAAGAATGTTCAAAGTACCACACAATTGCACTCATCTCACATGCTAGCAAAGTAATGCTCAAAGTTCTCCAAGCCAGGCTTCAAAATTACATGAACCATGAACTTCCAGATGTTCAAGCTGGATTTAGAAAAGGCAGAGGAACCAGAGATCAATTTGCCAACATATTATGGATCATCCAAAAAGCAAGAGAGTTCCAGAAAAACAATTACTTTGGCTTTATTGATTACACCAAAGTCTTTGATTGTGTGGATCACAACAAACTGTGGAGAATTCTTCAAGAGATGAGAATACCAGACCACCTGACCTGCCGCCTGAGAAATCTGTATGCAAGTCAAGAAGCAGCAGTTAGAACTGGACATGGAACAACAGACTGGTTTCAAATAGTGAAAGGAGTATGTCAAAGTTGTATATTGTCACCCTGCTTATTTAACTTATATGCAGAGTATATCACGTGAAATGTCAGACTGGATAAAACAAAAGCTGGAATCAAGACTACTGGGAGAAATTCAATAACCTCAGATAGGCAGATGACACCACCCTTATGGCAGAAAGCGAAGAACTAAAAAGCCTCTTGATGAAAGTGAAAAAGGAGAGTGAAAAAGTTGGCTTAAAACTCAACATTCAGAAAACTAAGATCATGGCATCCGGTCCCATCATTTCAGGGCAAATATATAGGGAACAATGGATTATACAGTGGAAGTGACACATAGATTCAAGGGATTAGAACTGATAGAGAGAGTACCTGAAGAACTATAGGAGGTTCATAACATTGTATTGGAGGTAGTGATCAAAACCACCCCCAGGAGAAAGGCAAAATGGTTGTCTGAGGAGGCCTTACAAATAGCTAAGAAAAGAAGAGAAGCTAAAGGCAAAGGAGAAAAGGAAAGATATATCCATCTTAATACAAGTTCCAAAGAATAGCAGAGAGATAGAAAGCCTTCTTAAGTGAACAATGCAAAACAATAGAGGAAAACAATAGAATGGGAAAGACTAGAGATCTTGTCAAGAAAATTAGAGACACCAAGAGAACATTTCATACAAAGACGGGCACAATAAAAGACAGAAACAGCAAGGATCTAACAGAAGCAGAAGATACTAAGAAGAAGTGGTAAGAATACACAGAAGAACTATACAAAAATGATCATAATGACTCAGATAACCATGATGGTGCAGTCATTCACCTAGAGCCAAACATCCTTGAGTGTGAAGTCGAGTGAACCTTAGAAAGCATTACTATGAACAAAGCTAGTGGAGGTGATGGAATTCCAGCTGAGCTCTTTCAAATCCTAAAAGATTATGCTTTGAAAGTGCTGCACTCAAAAATGCCAGCAAATTTGGAAAACTCAGCAGTGACCACAGGACTGGAAAAGGTCAGTTTTGATTCCAATCTCAAAAAAGGGCAATGCCAAAGAATGTTCAAACTCCCGCAAAATTGCACTCATTTCACATTCTATCAAAGTAATGCTCAAAATTCTCCAAGCTAGGCTTCAGCAGTACCTGAATTGAGAACTTCCAGATGTTCAAGCTGGATTTAGAAAAGGCTGAGGAACCAGAGGTCAAATTGCCAGCATCTGTTGGATCATCGAAAAAGCAAGAGAATCCAGAAAAACATCTACTTCTGCTTCATTAGAACCAGACATGGAACAATGGTCTGGTTCAAAATTGGGAAAGGAATACGTCAAGGTTGTATATTGTCACCCTACTTATTTAACTTCTAAGCAGAGTACATCATGTGAAATGCCAGGCTGGATGAAGCACAATTGGAATCAAGATTGTCAGGAGAAATATCAATAACCTCAGATATGCACCCTTATGGCAGAAAGCAAAGAGGAACTAAAGAGCCTCTTGATGAAAGTGAAAGAGGAGAGTGAAACAGCTGGCTTAAAATTCAACATTCAAAAACTAAGATCATGGCATCCGGTCCCATCATTTCAGGGCAA
>NW_011494908.1:211637-213612 GCF_000754665.1 Bison bison bison
AAGATCATGGCAGCCGGTTCCATCACTTCATGGCAAATAGTTGGGGAAACAAAAGAAACAGTGACAGACTTTATTTTCTTGGGCTCAAAAATCACTGCAGATGGTGAAATTAAAAGAAATTAATGAAATTAATGACGCTTGCTCCTTGGAAGAAAGAAAGCTATGCCAAATCTAGACAGCATATTAAAAAGCAGAGACATTGCTTTGCCGACAAAAGTCCATCTTGTCAACGCTATGGTTTATCCAGTAGCCGTGTATGGATGTGAGATTTGGACCATAAAGAAGGCTGACCAGTGAAGAATTGATGCTTTTAAACTGTGGTGTTAGAGAAGACTCTTGAGAGTCCCTTGGACTGCAAGGAGATCCAACCAGTTAATCCTGAAGGAAATCAGTCCGGACTGATTTTGAAGCTGAAGCTCCAATACTTTGGCCACCGGATGGGAGGAGCTGACTCGTTAGAAAAGACTCTGGTGCTGGCAGAGATTGAAGACCGGAGGAGAAGAGGACAACAGAGGATGAGATGATTGGATGGTATCACCAACTCAGTTTGAACATGCTCTGGAAAATGGTGAAGAATAGGGAAGCTTGGTGTACTGCAGTCTATGGGATCACAAAGATTCAGACATGAGTAGGCGACTAAACAATGTAAATTTAAAAATCACACCAAAAAATATCATTATGGGTACATATTGAAATAGTAAAAGTCTAAAAATTATGTGCAGGAATAATATATACATAAGTTTAGGAAAATGAAATGTCTTGTAGTTGATTCCTAGGAAGGGGTGTGAGACAAGGGACATCTGTAATATGGAGTTCTTTTAGAAGGAAGAGTTAAAATTCAGCAAAATTTAATACTGAAAGTTGGTAATGTAAACTACTAATATTTTAAATATTGTTTTTGACTGTTTAAGATATTTTACATTGAAGACAATAATCCTTAAAAGAAAAATGACTGTTAGGGATACACACAGAAAAAGGGTTGGCAAAATATAGCACACGGGCCACGTCCAGTTCAAGATCCGTTTTTGTGTGATTTTAGAGCTAAGAATGCTTTTTACATTTTGAAGAGCTTGTTACAAATAAAACAAAACATCTCACAAAGACTATAATACTTATTATCTGGCTCTTCACAGAAAGGCACCCCTTGCTGCCTAAAATATTAATTGTGGGTATCTCTAAGTTATTGCATTATTGGAAGTTTTTTTTTGATTTTTCTCTTTCTGCTTTTATATTTTCCTCAAGTTTTCTATAGCGATTTTAGAATCAGGGAAATAAAAACCATCAAAGTTATTTTTAAATAGGGCTTGAAAAGTGTAATTTACTATCAAATTGAACATTTCCTCCAGTTATCTGTGTCAAACCCTGAATTACATGGAAAATCTGTCTTTCAGAGTTATTACAAAGGCAAGCTTCAAACCCAAATCCATTTTTATCATCAGAAATTTTGATTTGGAATTTCAAGATAAATAAGGTTTTAATGCTTCTGATAATGATGATGGTGCAAAAGTTCTATCTCAGATCAGTACAGTTTATTTTAGGACCCTGAGACTAGGCTCCCTAACCTCTTCAGGTCTCTTCCCACTCCCTGATTAGTTGTTGCTGATTTTTATCTCCATCAGGAATTTCTAAGCATCCCATTTTGTGCGACTGACACTCAGTGAAAAGTGTTAGAAGTTTTGATCATTGATATATCTATGTTATCGAAATGTTTCCATTGGCTTTGCTTTGTAAAGGATCTAGGATAGAACCCCTGAGAGTTCACCTGACATTTTTAATTTTATAAATGTTTTATTAGCTGCATTCCCATACCCCTGAAACACCTTGTGACTTGTAGCAGGGTTTGTATGCAATAAGATTAACTTCCTCTATATCATGCACGCATTTAAAAAAAGAAAGAGGTTTGACCAAATGTGTACTACCCTTTCCCAGAACTTTCCAAGGGTGTGTGCATTTCCTGTAAACCAATATCTGAAAT
>NW_011494908.1:214022-215256 GCF_000754665.1 Bison bison bison
ATCAAAGATAAACATATCTAGATACACAAAGTGCTAGCACATAGCACCTTCCTGGAAAGTGTATGTTACTGTAGGTTATAATTTTATAGATTCTGGTTCTGAGGTTTGGGGCATATTCCTCTGGGAAATGGAATGAATGAAAAAAGAATTGTAAATGCTAAATAGATTACTCTTTCACTGATTCATTTGAGAATTACTTTCCTATATAATTTCTTCATGCCTCAGTAGAAGAATTGGTTCCATAGTGTTTAATCTCTTACCTAGTAAATAAAAAATATTAATGTATGTATTTTGGTGCATACTCAAAATTCACTTTATAGAACACAAAGCTTTAGGTGTATTTTTTCTATTGAGCACCAATGCCTTAGTTATTTTTCTACTTTTAATTAAAAATATTCAGTTACTTCCACCCAAGTGTATCTTTTTCAAATTTTAGTCAAATGCCCCACTGCTTTGATATGTCATGCCTAGTTCTTACAATCTTTTTAAATAGTAAATCAGTCATGTTATATTTTGCCAAAGTTATAGTGTTATAAATTCTAAAGAATAAGGATTTCCTCATGTTAGAGGTAAAAATACTGATCCTTCTTTAATCAAAAGACTCAATTCTTTAAACATCCATGATACAATTCTAATTCAAAGGTTAATCCAGGATGAACACTAAATTATGACTTTTCTGAAAGAAACTATTATAATCATTATTATACTTCTTAAGATGTATTTGTCTTAAAAATCACCCACCTATTAACTGATAGAATTTTAAAAGTCTTTGAATACAAGATTCAATACATATTCCAGATTTAAAATAACAGGATGATAAATGTACTTTAATATCCACTTAAACATTTATATGAACAAGTCTCCATATATGTCAAAGAAGAATATGATTTTTGTCTGTAAGTGAGGGATAACATGTAAAGCCATTTGATTTACCAAGGTAGAAGGAAGTGATTCAATCAATAAAGCTTGCATCTTTAGCATGAAATATTTCTATACTGATGAGTGAATGTTAAGAACACTAAATGTTAATAGTAGTTGCTTCTAAGTGGCAGGATTTGAAGAGTTATTATTTTTCTTTTTCCTTGCCTAGTTTTCTAAAGAGGAGAAATGTTACTATTTCAATAAGAAAATTAAAAAGCCAAGAGAACAACAAAATTCACTTAAAAACATACTTCTATCTTAAAACAATTAGACGACAATGCTATAAATACTAAAAATTTAAGAAAAAAAGAAA
>NW_011494908.1:215356-215744 GCF_000754665.1 Bison bison bison
GGTCCAACTTTCACATCCATGCATGACTACTGGAGAAACCATAGCTTTGACTAGATGGACCTTTGTTAGCAAAGTAATCTCTCTGCTTTTTAAGATTCTGTCTGGGTTGATCATCCTGGCTTTTCTTTCAGGGAGCAAGTGTCTTTTAATGTCATGGCTGCAGTCACCACCTGCAGTGATTTTGGAGCCCAAGAAGATAAAGTCTTTCATGGTTTCCATTGTTTACCCATCTATTTGCCATGAAATGATGGGACCAGATGCATGATCTTAGTTTTTTGAATGCTGAATTTTAAGCCAGCTGTTTCACTCTCCTCTTTCACTTTCATCAAGAGGCTCTTTAGTTCCTCTTCACTTTCTGCCATAAGGGTGCATATCTGAGGTTATTGAT
>NW_011494908.1:215844-216411 GCF_000754665.1 Bison bison bison
ATATATATATATATATATATATATATATATCTCCCTGCTAAAGTGGCTCTCCCTTAGTCATAATCACATATATATCCATCTTCTTCCCAGATCAGCATTTAGTATCCTTGTAATAATTGATTTTTCTTCATATGATCATATGATGGAGCAATGGAGAACCACCCCCTTGCTGGGCTATTAAAAAATTGTCCGTGTAAGAGAAAATTCCAGGTAGATTAGCTCCTGTTTCTTCCTTTGGGAAACATCAGTTCAGTTCAGTCACTCAATCATATCCAACTCTTCGCGACCCTATGGAGTGCAGCACTCCAGGCTTCCCTGTCCATCACCAAGTCCTAGAGCTTGCTCAAACTCATGTCCATAGAGCCAGTGATGCCATCCAACCATCTCATCCTCTGTCATGCCCTTTTCTTCCTGCCTTCAATCTTTCCCAGCATCAGGGTCTTTTCCAGTGAGTCAGTTCTTTGCATTAGGTGGGCAAAGTATTGGAGCTTCAGCTTTAGCATCAGTCCTTCCAATGAATATTCAGGACTGATTTCCTTTAGGATTGACTGGTTTGATCTCTTTGCA
>NW_011494908.1:216511-219073 GCF_000754665.1 Bison bison bison
TGACTCTCCCTTGCATATCTAGAATACAATTATTCCTCCATATCTAAATGCTAAAGACTGGTTCCAGAACCCTTAGGTATTTGCAGCATTCCTTATATAAAATGGCATAGTAATTGCATATAGCCTATGCACATCCTCCCCTATACATTAAAACATTTCTAGATTACTTATAATAACTAAATATAACATAAATGCTATCTAAGTAGGTATAAATACATTGTAAAGGTGATGTAAATAGTTGCCAGAAGCATAACAAATTTAAGTTTTGCTTTTGGGAAGTTTCTAGAATTTTTTTCTTTTAATATTTCTCATCTGTGGTTGGTTGAATCTGAGGATGCAGAACCTGCAGATATGGAAGGCTGACTGCACTGTAATAATACTTCCCTTGTACTTTTAACACTTGATCAAGCTTTTTATGTAATTTGGAGGTTAATATTCCCAGTAAGTCTCTCCTCAGGAGTAAGTTAGAGGCTTAGGGAGCCCACTAAGGTACTAACCCCTTCTAGCTGTTATGGAGTAAGTAGCCTAAAAATATTAATGCACCTCCTTAACCACCTCACTCACTTCCCAGAGAGAGAGACTTTGGCACAGGAGAGAAAATGGCCAAATCTATTTATTTTATTCATTGGGTTTATTGTGCTTATCACCCTCTAGGCACCCATAAACACTATACAAAAATCTGGTTTGGATAAAGTCAGCTTTGATCAAGAAAAGTTTTGCTGATAAGGTTTAAAAAGCCGCTTATACTTTTTTGTTCAATCTGGCTTCTCTATTTTGAAACCTCTGCCACAAAATCATCAGCTGAGATGACAGTTACAGAATGAGATAAAAGGCTTATTCTTCAGCAACAGAAATGCTTTTTTAAGGTTCAGTATAAATCCTTGATTTGAATTGAAGAAAATTCTCTAGTTTCTACCAATGTGCTTCACATGATATCAGTAAATTTCCTGTTGGGCTGGAAAGATTGGTCTGTGGTTGGTCTGTATTTGAGCATTCCATGTCACTGAAAACAAGATAGGCAGCATCTAAAGGGTTATCCTCTAAAGTATAAATAATTGCCTTCATTCTGCATCACTGTTCTGACATAGGTTGTTCAGTTCAGTTCAGTTGCTCAGCCGTGTCCGACTCTTTGAGACCCTATGGACCTCAGCACGCCAGGCTTCCCTGTCTGCCCCCATTTTGTCTTGTTTTATTTTGTTATTTGTTTCTGTCAGTAACCTAGTATACCTTGATGAAGCCAGTTATGACCTAACTTTTCAATTCCTTATTTAATAACATCTCCTAGAAGCTTCTTTTATCCTTAAAGTTTCCATCTGGCTGCTGATATTTTTTCTCCTTATATTCATGTGCTTAATACAGTCATGACAGTTTGATTTCTTTTTATTAGCTACCCATTAATAAAAATATCTGGAGCAGTTTCGAACAGTATTCTTTATTTTCATGATTTTATGAAGTAATACATTAATGGTCTGAAACTCTGTTTATCAATAAAGATTATGGCCTTTTTTTTTTACACAATGAACCCACCAGTGTGGATCTACTGTGTACTTGAATTTGTAGCTTAGGTGACTGACTTATCTGTAAGAAGGTTGAACTAAACAAACTCTTCTGAAAATGAGATTTTAATAAGGCAGCATTCAGTGAGGATAGAATTCAGAAAAATCTCCAATTAAAGATGTTTTCTTCCCCTTTTCTTTTCTCTAAAGAAGAAAGAAAATCAGTTTGTCTAGTGTTTGTCACCTTGAGTGGGTTTCGGTGAAAGAGGTGGCATAATGCAGTTGGGCGGGGTTGGGGGACACTAGCACTTAAAAGGGTTGGTTTCTGGTCTAAGTTCTATAATTGTATCAGCTCTAGACAAACTTACACACAAGTTACTCAATATCTAGACCTTAACTTGAACATCTATAAAATGGAGAAATTTATATTAGATATTCCTATCTCACACATTTTTCCGAGGGACAAATAAAATAAGAAAATTTATGTGAAAGACTTCACCTGCAATGCAGGATATCTGGGTTTGATCCTTGGGTTGGGAAGATCCCCTGGAGGAGGGCATGGCAACCCACTCCAGTATTCTTGCGTGGAGAATCCCATGGACAGAGGAGCCTGGCGGGCTACAGTCCATGGGGTTGCAAAGAGTCAGCTGAGCGACAAAGTACACACAAAGCACCACAACGAGGTTAGGTATATTTATTTAAAAAGTTTCTTGTGTAATTATTTTTGTTTTCCCTAATTTGAGGGAACTGCCAGTTTCCACATAATTGCATTTACCAATAAAAGAATCATAGAACATTTTATTATAATCAAGGTTCATGAGCCTCAATTCCACCTCTCAATGGAGTGTTAAATAAATTTAGTCAAATCAGTCTTAAAATTTCAACCTTTTGGTTTTATACACGTACAGTCTACTCACAGTAGATAACTCATATTTGCTGTTAGTGTTCAGACAAACCAATCTGCCACAGTTTATTTGCACAATGCAGTTAACAGAAATCAATGTTAGTGGAGCTAATGATGCATTGTTGCACCCATGAGCAAGTTTCTATAAGATGTCATAGCAAC
>NW_011494908.1:219173-219808 GCF_000754665.1 Bison bison bison
TATGGGGTTGTACAGAGTCGGACACGACTGAAGTGACTTAGCAGCAGCAGCAGCAGCAGTCTAAATTACCACAAGAGGCATACTGGGAGGGGTTTGTCCTTAACACTGTGTTAAAGACAGTGACAACTGAGAGACACAATTGAGTCCTTAATTTTAGTTTTCTAGTCCAACTGAATCCTCCTTTATAGATCTATATTAACCATATCTCATGGTCAGAGACTTAAATCTTACCTCTAAGACAGCAATCATCAAACTTTACTGTACTTAACATCATATAGGGAGCTTGTTAAAAATTCATATAACTTGGTCCCCACTGCCAGATATTTTGATTCAGTTAGTTTGGGAGTTTGGGAGGGGACCCAGGATTCTGTAACAGTTGATTCCGATACACGAGATCTAGAGAATCACACTTTGAGAAACAAAGTTTAGATAGCTTTCTATATCAACTTAAATATGTTGTCCTTACTGGAGTAGAATACCTTATTCTGAAACTAATATTTTTAGTGAATATACACATTCTCAACAAACAACCTCTTTCAAATTCATCACAGTTTATTCAAATCCCTCCTGTTAAATATGGATCAAAATTAATGGGCCTCTTTGAATTTACATACTACAAATTTGAAAAGTGCTGT
>NW_011494908.1:219908-220279 GCF_000754665.1 Bison bison bison
CATGAAACAAAACAAAAAACATCCAGTTCATTCTATAGCAGACTCAGGGGGCTAGAAAAATGAACTTCTAGGCAGAAAGGAAAACTAGCTCAGGGTGAAACCCTTGGTCTACTGTGTTGTCTAGACCAGAGGTCTCCAAGCATAACTGGCAAATAGTAAAATAACCCCAAAACGGTTAAAAAATCAGACAAATTTCCACATCCTGATTCAGTAGGTATGGTGTGGAGTCTGAGACTTTGTGCTTTAAAAATCTTCCCAGGGAGTTCTGAGACTCAACCAGATTTGAGATGCACAATGACACCCCACTCCAGTACTCTTGCCTGGAAAATCCCATGGAGTTCTGAGACTCAACCAGATTTGAGATGCACAAT
>NW_011494908.1:220563-221561 GCF_000754665.1 Bison bison bison
TGCTTTAATTGTCTCCTACACATATTATTATGAATTAAATACAGCTCCTAGATCATCAGTTGAAACTGGATCAACAATTTTTATAGTTTAGTCCTTCTATTTTGGAGTACTAATAACTAACACACAACAATTTTTCTGTCACTCCAGTGCACATTCTTCATGTGATTTTTGTTAATAGTCTATTGTCATGCTAAGTTTGTGGATGTTGCTTGGGTTCAAAACATAGAGTGTGTAAAAAGAAAATCACCTAAAATTCCATTATCTGGAGAGAACACTATGAATATTGGGTTAACTTCCTCTTTCTATATATATGTGTGAATATGCACATGTATAAAATAGAGCTAATATAACACTGTATATAGAGTTTAAGCATGAAATCATATGCACTTTTTCATGTCATTCAATATATATTTTAAACATCATTTTCAGAGTTTCAACTTAATGTTAATATAGAACCATGGAATCAATAAAATATTACACTTAAAAGTAGGTTAGGCATGTTTATTTATGCTCATTTTTCAATTGTTTCTGCCTCATAATGGTGTTTTGAATATTAAATGGATTAATGCTTATTAAGCACTTAGAACAGTGTCTAGCATATAGCAAGTGCCCCTGGTGGCTCAGAAGGTAAAGCATCTGCCTACAATGCAAGAGACCCGGGTTTGGTTCCTGGGTCAGGAAGATCCCCTGGAGAAGGAAATGGCAACCTATTCCAGTACTCTTGCGTGGAAAATCCCATGGACGGAGGATCCTGGTAGACTACAGTTCATGGGGTCGCAAAGAGTTGGACACGACTGAGAGACTTCACATTCATTATTATTCAAAAGCATGTTTTTGGTCTCTTTTCCTAGGTGGCTCAGTGGTAAAGAATCTTCCTGCCATTTTATGAGACATAGGAGATGTCGGTTTGATCCCTGGGTTAGGAAGATCCCTAGGAGAAGGAAATGGCAACCCACTCCAGTATTCTTGCCTGGAGAATCTCATGGACAGAGCCTGGC
>NW_011494908.1:221661-224526 GCF_000754665.1 Bison bison bison
CATAAAAAGTCAAAGGATCAAAGAAGGTTTTTACTGTTAATTGGAAACAAAGTGTCATTGGTGTCCTGATTTAAAGGGCATTCAATTATGATTAGCTAATAATAAAAGAAAAAATAAATAAATAAAAATAATTAAGGTTAAATTTAAGTTATTATTAGCCTCTATTTCTCTAAAATCTTTTACTCATGGCCCATGGCACTAAATAAAATTAAATATAGAAAAGTTTCATAATTCACAATGACATTCTCAATGTTAAGACATTTTTAAATAAAAATGCATTACTGAAAGCATACTTCAAAAGTATTAGATGTAATATTTTTATAGCCAAAAGCACTTAAATTTTAAGAATTGAACAACTGGAGGACTGTAATTCTATTTATAGATTTAGAAAGATTTAGTCACTTTCAAAAGTTAAAATTCTTTCTCTCTTTAAGCCACCTGTTCTCTCTCTCTTTAGGAATGGTTTTGTTAAATATAATCTCAAGATTCTGATTATTCTCTATTCTAAGGAAACCACATCAAGAGCAAAGTAAGATATTCTTCTTAATTATTAGTAAGACTTTGGAAGGTTCATGGATAGACAGTTCACTAATTTGTTACGGTCCTTGCCATAACATTTGAAAGAATGGTCTGGAAAATCTCAGAATAGACACTGCCTAAAATAAAACCTAGGAAGTGACCTAAGTTCAGTGAAGTGCTGAGAATATGTTACCTGAAACTTTAGCTTAATGAATTCCTTAATTAGGGAAGACATAATTTAAGTGCTAAAAAGTCATGTGGCTGAATATTTGAGTTATTGTATGTTTACATCAATTTAACTAGAAGCTATAATTATCAGTTATAAGAAGTCCGAATTAAAAGTCTACTCCCACTTCCACCACAGCTAAAAAATTTCTGAAGAAGTATTACTGACATGCTTCTGTTTATATGCTTTAGACACATTTATTCACAGATATAAGTTATTCATTTCCATAAATGAAAATTCAATTAAATGAACAACAGTAGAAAGTATAAGTGTTTTAAAATGTTTTATTGTCCAACAAACAACAAATAATAGTCTCTGGTTACATATATTTTTTCTCAAAATAGTAGCATAATTTTATATATGTCTAATATACTTTGAAGTGTATCTTTTTATTTAGCCCATTATTGTAAGTTACTATTAAAAAGAAACTCTGAAAATGATGTTTACAAAGAATTATAAAGTACTTGGAAAAATGCATAAGACATGCAATGTATGTGAAAAAAAAGAAAGTGGGATACAATTGTATATAGGGTATCAGCTTGAAACTTTCTTGTTTTCCCAATTTTCTGTGATAAGCATATATTATTTTAACAGCCAGGAAACACGTTTATTTAATGGGTGCCTGTGGGTGCATGCTCAGTCTCTCAGTCATGTCCAACTCTTTGTAGACTGTAGCCTGCCAGACTCCTCTGTGCATGGAAGTTTCCAGTCAAGAATACTGGCATCGGTTGTCATTTCCTACTCCAGGTGATCTTCCTGATAACAGGGATTGAACCTTGTCTCTTGTGTATCTTGCATTGGCAGGTGGATTCTTTATCACTGTGCCGCCTGGGAAGCCCAAACAGGACCCTATTCAATAACACAATTAGAAGAGAACAGTGACAACACTTATTTTTTTTTCATGACTCTATGAAAGTATAATGTATTATTTCAGCACTTCACATCATGGAACCCGAATTAGAAAAAAACATTTGTTATCTACCCTTTTATATATTGATGATGATAATCAAAGCAAGGCAGAACACCAAGGAAGTCCCTGATTTGGTCGCTTCTGAGGCCTCTCTCCTTGGCTTCTTTATGGCCACCTTCTCCCTGTGTCTTCATATAGTTTGTATCTGTGTCCTAATATCCTCTTTTAATAAGTATATCAATCATATTGGATTAGGGTCCACCTATATAACCTCATTTTTACTTAATTACTTCTTTAAAAGCCTTATATTCAAATACAGTCACATTCTCAGTTACTGGAGGTTAGGAATTCAGCATATGAATTTGCAGGGGAGAAAATACAGCCCATAATACTCTATGCCCTGGACCCCTCAAATTCATGTCTTTGCCACATATATGTTACATTCATTCCATCTCAACAACCACAAAAGTCTTAACTCATTCCAGCATGAACTCTAAGTTCAAAGTCTCATCTAAATCAGATATGGATAAGATTCCAGGTTTGATTCATCCTGAGGCAAAGTTTCTCTCCAGCTGTGAACCTATGAAAGCAGCAAGTTGTCTGCTTCCAAAATACAATAGTTGTGTAGGCATAGGACAGAATTTTCCAAATCTTTAAGTTCAGGTTCCCTTTGCTTAACAACTGCTTCTTCAATTTTTCTCTCTCTCTTCTTGCATTTTACTGTAAGCAGCAAGGAGAAACTAAGCTGTGCTTTCAACACTTTACCAATCACCCCAGCTAAATATCCAAATTGATCACTTGCAACTTCTACTTTCAACAAAACACTATAACACAGTTTGGCCAAATTTTTGCCAATATAACATAGATTGTATTTCCTCCAGTTTCCATTAATATGTTTCTCATATCTAACACCTCAACAGAAGTACCTTTAACATTCATATTTCTACCAACATTCTGTTCATGATCATTTATGTGTTCTCAAATGATATATATGTTCTCAGATTATAGAAGCTTTATTCACAGCTCTCCTCTTTTCTTCCTAAGTCATCATCAGAGTTGTCTTTAATGTCCATGTTTCTATCAACACTCTGTTCAAGGCAACTGAGGCTTTTTCTTTTTTAATTTTATTTTATTTTTAAACTTTACAATATTGTATTAGTTTTGCCAAATATCGAAATGAATCTGCCACAGGTATACCTGTGTTCCCCCT
>NW_011494908.1:225653-228492 GCF_000754665.1 Bison bison bison
ATTAGTTGTTTGTCCGTTGTTTCATTTGCTATTATTTTCTCCCATTCTGAAGGCTGCCTTTTCACCTTGCTAATAGTTCCTTTGTTGTGCAGAAGCTTTTAAGTTTAATTAGGTCCCATTTGTTTATTTTTGCTTTTATTTCCAATATTCTGGGAGGTGAGTCATAGAGCATCCTGCTGTGATGTATGTCGGAGAGTGTTTTGCCTATGTTCTCCTCTAGGAGTTTTATAGTTTCTGGTGAATTTCTGTGTGTTTCAGACGGTGGAGAACACTTAGGGAACTGATTACTGGCTGGATCTATCTCCCTCCTTTTCATTCCCCCCATTTATCCTCCTAGCCACCTCTGCCACCTTCCTCCTTCTTCTCTTCTCTGTATAACTCTGTGAGGCTTTTTCTAATATGCAACTCAAACTCTTCCAGTATCTATCCACTACCCAGTTCCATTTCTACATTTCACTTTTTTATTCCCACCCCTTTGCCTTGTATAGATTGGGATTGATACAGCCATAGGTAGATTAGAGATCTGGCTAAGGAGAAAATCATTTGGCATTAGTAGGATTTATCTGTGTGGTTCATAGTCACTTTTCTGTATAGTTATTACTAGCTGTGCCTACAACATGAATATGCAAAGTTAAAGCTGTGTAGTGATACAAATATGATCTATAGCTGCTGGCACCAGAAATATGAAGGCAATGAAAGATAAGTAAGATTTGAAATATATAAAGTCAGAAGCCTGTCTATGCAAAAGTCTTCCAAATATTAAATGTATAAAGTTATAGGCAAAGATTGGTTCTCACCCGAGCCTAGTCAAATATTATCTCCTATCAACAATATTCTTGATAATGTGACTATAAAAGGACCATATGGCTCTTTTCACTTTTCATGGAAATTACATGAAATCTAATTTATCAAAATTTCTGTTTGTAGGTCACTTATCTATAGCAGTATTATAAAAAATGAATATGTCTATATGAAGTTACATGCATATTTATTAGCAATAGTAGAAAAGGCACTAATTTTGATCTTGTGAAAGACTAAGTTATCTTTCTATTCTCTCTATAGACAATGAAATTTACAAAATAATGATCATATTAAAAGGTGATCAAGAGTATGCATTCAAGGAAGTCAACAAATGTCAGGCAGGTTATATTTTATTTATTTTTGTGTTGTTTGTGGTATCTGTCAGCATTGAAATGTGTAACTTGTTTTCATTTATTTCCTAATTTTAAACAAATTTTCACTTTTGAACCTAATTGTACATTATTTTAGTTAAAGAGTGTTCCCAAATTGTATATAATTTCAGTCTCTGCAAATTTTGGATCTGTCCCCAGATATAGGCTTCCCAGATGGTGCTAGTGGTAAAGACCCTGCCTGCCAATGCAGGAGATATAAGAACCTCGGGTTCGATCCCTGGGTTGGGAAGATCTCCTGGAGGAGGGCATCACAACCCATTCCAGCATTCTTGCCTGGAGAATCCCATGGACAGAGGAGCCTGGCGGGCTACAGTCTATAGGGTCACAAAGGGTCGGACACAAGTGAAGTGACTTAGCACACATGCATGCATGTTAAAATATATCATAGGAGAGACCAATAAAAATTGGAATAATCAGGGAAAATTACCAGTCATTTTAATGGAAAGAAAACAGTTTTATTTTTCAAATATTTGGGTCCTCTATGTAGAGAAAGTTTGTTTCCTCAAACAACATGGAGTTTCTTATAACAGGGCAGGAAGTCAGTACTATATTCAGAGTTGTTAAGAACTATTAAGTCTTTCTGGGACCAGTCACATTGTGGCTAATCATTTTGGCTGCCTTGTGGCAGGCATTTTCCAATTAACTGACAGCACAGACCTCCTAATTTCATTCTCAGCTCCAGCGAATGAATCATGATTGTACTGTTATCCTTTGCTTTGTTAGTAAATGGTCTGTGTCTAGGCATGTCACCTAATTCTTGCAAATAAAAGTCTGATGGGGCTTTCTGGGGAATATTTTTCTCTCTAATAAAAATGGCATGAGCTGAGTAAGAAGAAATTTCTTTTTGCCTCCCACTTTTTCAGATATTGGTGTAAGGGTGTAATATTTGGAGCTGTAGCAACGATCTTTTTGATCACAAGAGAATCAAGGGAATTAAAGTGATACCAACTCAAGAGTAGTACTGTGATATCATGTGTGCATGTTCAGTCACTCAGTCGTGTCTGATTCTTTGCAACTCCATGAATTATAGCCTGTCAGGCTCCTCTGTCCATGGGATTTCCCAGGCAAGAATACTGGAATGGGCTTCCATTTCCTCCTCCAGGGCATCTTCCCAACCCAGAGATCGAACCCACATCTCCTTAATCTCCTGTCATTGAAATCCAAAAGCAACTCTAAGACAGCCTGGTTCCAGACATCTAGTTATGAAATATAATTAAATACTATCTAAAACACTGTTGCCTGAGTTTTTTTTTTTTGTTAGGTAGAGCTGAAAACATTTCCAATTAAATGATGATGGGTAAAATATGGGATGAAGAAGGGAAAAGTTTTGAATTAGTTCTCATATTAACAAATGTTTTCCTTCAAAACATAACTATGAAGATGTGCCTTATAAGTATGAAATACTTACTTTAATATTTGAAATGTTTTATTAATTTTCATGTAGCATGCCAAACTAAGATGGAAACTTGTTAAATGAAGAAAATTAAATAATAGCTTTATTGCAATATAGTTGGCCAGCACACTAAGCGCAGGCGGCTGACACCGCAGCACTGAGCGCAGGCAGCTGCGACTGGCGCACTAAGCCCAGGCGGCTGACACCACCGCACTGAGCGCAGGCGGCTGACACCGCCGCACTAAGCCTGGCC
>NW_011494908.1:228617-229785 GCF_000754665.1 Bison bison bison
ATGGTCAGGAAGGGCGGCAGTGAGGAGATACCCTTCATCCAAGGTAAGGAGCAGTGGCTGCGCTTTGCTGGAGCAGTCGTGAAGAGATAGCCCACACCCAAAGTAAGAGAAACCCAAGTAACATGGTAGATGTTGCAAGAGGGCATCAGAGGGCAGACACACTGAAACCATACTCACAGAAAACTAGTCAATCTAATCGCACTAGGACCACAGCCTTGTCTAACTTAATGAAACTAAGCCATGCCTGTGGGGCAACCCAATACGAGTGGGTCATGGTGGAGAGATCTGACAGAATGTGGTCCACTGGAGAAGGGAATGGCAAACCACATCTTGCCTTGAGAACCCCATGAACAGTATGAAAAGGCAAAATGATAGGATACTGAAAGAGGAACTCCCCAGGTCAGTAAGTGCCCAATATGCTACTGGAGATCAGTGGACAAATAACTCCAGAAAGAATGAAGGGATGGAGCCAAAGCAAAAACAATACCCAGCTGTGGATGTGACTGGTAAAAGAAGCAAGGTCCGATGCTGTAAAGAGCAATATTGCATAGGAACCTGAAATGTTAGGTCCATGAATCAAGGCAAATTGGAAGTGGTCAAACAAGAGATGCCAAGAGTGAATGTCGACATTCTAGGAATCAGCGAACTGAAGTGGACTGGAATGGGTGAATTTAACTCAGATGACCATTATATCTACTACTGCGGGCAGGAATCCCTCAGAAGAAATGGAGTAGCCATCATGGTCAACAAAAGAGTCCGAAATGCAGTACTTGGATGCAATCTCAAAAACGACAGAATGATCTCTGTTCGTTTGCAAGGCAAACCATTCAATATCACAGTAATCCAAGTCTGTGCCCCAACGAGTAACACTGAAGAAGCTTAAGTTGAACAGTTCTATGAAGACGTTTTAGAACTAACACCCAAAAAAGATGTCCTTTTCATTATAGGGGACTGGAATGCAAAAGTAGGAAGTCAAGAAACACCTGGAGTAACAGGCAAATTTGGCCTTGGAATACGGAATGAAGCAGGACAGAGACTAATAGAGTTTTGCCAAGAGAACGCACTGGTCATAGCAAACACCCTCCTCCAACAATACAAGAGAAGACTCTACACATGGACATCACCAGATGGTCAACACTGAAATCAGATTGATTATATTCTTTGCAGC